>NC_073313.1:51474760-51787260 GCF_027595985.1 Sorex araneus | reverse complement strand
AGCTGGGGTGTCGTGGTGGGAGGGAAAGTGGGGACCAAATATACACTGGTGAAGGGATGGGTGTTGGAAAATTGTATGAAACCCAATCATAAGTAACTTTAAAAAATTGAAACCTAATAGTGAACATTGAAATTCAATCATAAACAACTTTGTGACTGTGTATAGCATGGAGATTCAATAAAAAAAACAACACAGGATAGCCAGGGTTGACATAGGACAAGAGAAAAAGAAAGATACAGATATTTCCAGAACAATAACAAAGACACTGTAGAAGATAAGAAATACAGAGAGAGTCACAGAGAGACAGAGACACAGAGAGATATATTGAAGGACAGAGACACACAGAAAGAGATAGAAAGAGATAAAGATAGGTACACAGAATTAGAGAGACAGAGATATACACAGAGAAAGAGATAAAGTCATAGAGTTAGAGAGATCCAGAGTGAGATAGAGAAAGAAGACAGAGATATAGAGACTTAAAGAGATAAAGAATCAGATGGAGATGTAGAGTGACACACAAAGAGGACAGTTAGGGAAACAGAGGAAAATCTGGAAGCAAGTCAGAGAAAGACACACATGCAGCGAGAGAAAATAAAGACCAGGAAAGACAGAGAAATAAAGAGAAACAGATAAAGACAGAGATAGAGTTACAGAGACAGACAGGGACACACTCTCAAGAGACAAATAAGAAGACAAAAAGAGACAAATTCACAGAAAGAAAAGAGATAAAGAGATAGAGTTTCAGAAAGAGAAAGTTACAAAGAGAGACTGAGAATGAGAGAGATGGGTGAAGACAAAGAGAAAGTGAGACAGAGAGGGTCAGAGAGACACAAAGTCACAGAGATAGATAGAAACAGAAGCACAGAGAGAACTGGAGAAATAAAGAGGAAACAGAAACACAGAGAATTACACAGACAGAGACCGAGAGAAAAAAGACAGAAAATCTTGCATAGAAAAAGAGAGACAGACATCACACACAGAGAAAGACAAAGTGAGTCACAGGAATAGACAGAGACTTACATATAGAAAAGTGCACAGAGACAGATTCATAGAGATAAAGATAGGGAGACAGAGACAGTGACACACAGAGAGATAGATAGAGACATAGAGAAACAGGTAGGCAGAGAGCTACAGAGACAGAGGCACAAAGAGAAATAAAGATAAAAACAGAGGAAGACAGAGAGACAGAGGAGGCAAAGACAGACAGATGAGTATTACCAAAAAATGAGGGAGAGAAGAGACAGATAAACTGAGTCACAGAGATACAGAAGACAGAGGAAGACAGAAAGAATGAGAAAGAGATAGAGTCACAGAAAGACACAGAACAGAGAGTCACAGAGTAAGAGAGAACCACAGAGTAAGACAGAGAAACAAAGATAAAGAGACAAGTGGAGAGATGGGAAAAGCTAAAACCATACAAGAGAAAGAGTGATAGAACCAGCATGAAAGAGATACAGAGATGTAGAATGATAGACAGAGACAAACATGTAGAGTCACAAGTAGATCTAGTCAAATGGAGACAAAGAGAGACATATAAAAAGAGATAGAAGAGGCTCTGAGAGAGATAGCCAGAGAGAGGCAGGAAAAGTATAGAGACATAGACAGAGGGAAAGAGAGATATACAGGGGTAGAGATAAAGAGAGACATAGGAAACCATATGTGGTGCTATGGATCAAGCTGAGGTCAGGTGATGAATAAAAGACAAAGAGAAGGATACAGAGTCAGAGACAGAAACAGAAACAGGGAGACATAGAAAGAAACAGAAATGCTCAAAGAAACACAGAAAAAGGGACAAACAGGGAGGATGAAAGACAGTGATAGATACAGAGACTGACAAAAGGAACAGAGCGACACAGAGAGATAAAGATAGATAAATAATGAGATACAGAGATAGTCAATGGGAAAGAGACAAAAAGAGAAGACAGATATACAGAGACACAGAGAGAGATAGAGAAAGAATCTGGAGACTACAAGACAGGGGGAGAGTCATGAGAGGCATCAAGAGAGTTACAGAGAGATAGAGATGTAGACACAGAATCAGAGAGATAGAAAGATAGAGTCACAGAGCAAGATAGACATAGATAGGGTGTCGGACTGGAAGAGAGAGATAAATACACCAATGCAGAGGTGGAAATACAGAGACAGAAATACATTAGAGATCAAGAGAGACAAAAAGGAAGGAAATAGAAAGACAGAGGCACAGAGAGATAAAGAGACACACAGAGAAGAGGACACAGAGACACTGAGCTGGAATCACACAGTCAGAAATGCAGAAAAGAGAGACAGAGACAGAGTGGGAAACAGAGACAAACAGAGAGACATAGGGAAAGAACAGCAAAGAGACAGAGAAACTCGGAGACAGAGAGAAATAAAAATAGAGATGGAAAAAGACAGAAAAGAGATAGACACAGAGACTGAGAAACACAGAGAAAGAGAGACAAATGCAAAAATAGAGATAGAGTGACAGAAGATGAACAAATACATAAACTAAGAAAAGGAGGGACAGAGAGATACACATGCAGGGAGATAGAAATACAAAGATACAGGGAAAGACAGAGACCTAGAGAAAGAGAGACAGAGACAGAAAGATAGACACAAAGTGACAGAGAGATAAGCAAAAATACAGACATTCAGAAAGAAAATGAGACAAAAATAGTGATAAAGACTCTCAGAGTAGAGACACAAGAGAGACAGAGATAGTCACAAAAACAGGCAGAGATAAAGATGAAGAGAAATGGAGAAAAGACAGAGACAGAGCTAGACTGAGAGACAGATGGAGATTCAGAGAGAGACAGAGACACAGAGAGAGATAGAGACAGAAAAATAGAGTCACAGAGATAATGAGTGACACAGAAACTATATACAAGGACTAACCACCAGAAACACATTAGCCAATATGTCTTTTAGCTCACCTCAATTAAAATTGCATCATAAACAGAATAGTAAAGTGAGTGTGAAGGGCTGAACCACATAGGTCACAATGCATATCCCCACCAAGCTTACATGTTTTTTTTTCATTTTTGTTGTTTTTTATTTAAACTCATTCTTTTTTTTTATTCCCCACTTATTTATTTTTATTGAATCACCATGAAAAAAGTTACAAAGCTTTCAGGTTTAAGTATCAGACATACAATGATCAAACCGCCATCCCTTCACCAGTGCACATGTTCCATCATCAAGAACCCCGGTATACATCCCATCCCCCCCCCGTGGCTAATGATCTTCGCTTTACTTTCGCTATACTTTTATCACATTCAATATTTCAACAGAAAACTCACTATTATAATTTGGAATTTCCCCCCAACAATCAAACCTGCTGAAAAGGCATCATTTGATAATTTGTTTTCCATTGCTGAGAATGAGAATGAAGTGTATATGAGGTCACGGCCACGTGGTTTTGGATTTCTGGTATTTTAGTAATTAAGTCCAGAGAAATTTCTGCCAGAAGTTGCGTCACTGCAAGCTCGTACCTCTAGACTGTGAACTCAGCTGCGACCCCAAGTCTAGAGGTTACTGGACTCTATAAGATGGCAGTCACCATGCGGCCGCCACTGCTGCTGCCACCGCAGAAAGGAAAAGCTGAGAGAGAAAAACCTTTCCCCTCCCGAGGCGGCATGGGGTCGCAGCTCAGATCACAGTCTAGAGGCATTTCTGTAATAAGCAGCTGGATGCTGAAAGTAGTTAATAGGCCTCCAGGATCATGGTCTTTTAGGAGCAGAGGAGCCGTTTTTGTGCGGATGCTCCAGGTCTCATCTGGGCAGAGAGCGCGCCAGTATCGCCCCCATCCCAAGATCTCCCACGCTCCAGTCACTGCAAACTCATACTTCCAGTTACTGGGCTCTATAAGATGGCTGTCGCTATGTGGCCCCTGTTGCCGCTGCCACAGTGGAAAGAAAAAGCCGAGAAAGAAAAACCTTTCCCCTCCCAGGGTGGCATGGGGTCGCAGCTGAGTTCACAGTCTAGAGGCATAATTCTGTAAGAAGCCTCTGGGTGCTGAAATTAGTTAGTAGGCCTCCAGGATCATGGTCTTTTAGGAGCAGGTGTGCGGCCACTCCGGGTCTCGTCTTGTCGGAGAGCGCAAGCTTACTTGTTGAAGAGGCTAGCCCAGAAGACCCCAACAGAAATGAAGTGCTATACAACCTACCTGACAAGGAATTTAGAAGGGAGCAACTGAGGATGCATAGGGAGCTAAAAAAAAAAAGGATAGTAATACCAATAAAATACAAGAGGATTTGAAGGTAGAAATGCAGAAAATGAAAACAAAATTACAAACAGAAATGTCAGACCTGAAAAACTTGGTAGGCGAATTAAAAAACTCAGTGGACAGCCTCAGCAGCAGAGTAACAGGTGCTGAGGACAAAATCAGTGAGCTCGAAGATGAAGTCCAGAGACTCTCTAGAAAAGAACATAAAATGGAAAAGAGACTGACAATCTGGGAACAGATGGCAAGAGAAGATAGTGATGAAGCCAATAGGAGTAATTCTTATATTTAAGAATTATTGGAGTCCCAGAGGGACAGGAAGAAAACCCTGATGAAGAAGAAACTGTCAAAGACATCATTGCTACGATGTTCACATAGCTAAAGAAAGTATGTGACCACATCCAGGAGGCCCGAAGGGTACCAGCTAGAAGAAATCCAAATAAAAACACCCCAAGACACATCCTGATCAAAATGACCAAAACCTTAGATAGAGACAAAATCTTGAAAACAGAAAGATCAAAGAAAGAAACTGCCTATAAAGGAGCATCCTTAAGATTCACAGCCGACTTGTCGGATGAAACCCTCATGGCCCGAAAACAGTGGTGGAATATAATGAAATAAGCGCCTCACTAAAAATACTTTACCAGGCTAGACTCTCATTCATAACAGAAGGAACAACACAGAGTTTTACAGATAAACAACAGCTCAGGAACTTTATAGACTCAAAATCATGGTTACAAGAACAACTGAATGGGCTAATTTAAGACAAGACAGACCCCACAAATCTCCAAATTTCAGCGGAAAAATGGGACAAAACCCCATAACAATAATCTCTCTCAATGTCAATGGACTAAACACACCAATTAAAAGACACAGAGTGGCAGGATGGATTAGAAAATTGAACCCAATATTCTGCCTGCAAGAAACATATCTCAACAGTCAGAGCAAACACGGGCTCAAAGTCAAAGGCTGGAAAACAGTTCTACAGGCGAACAACTCCCATAAAAAAAGCTGGGGTAGCCATCCTAGTATCAGACTGTGAGGGCCCCACCCTGGCCAGAAGGTAGGACCCTTTGTGGGGCTGAGAAGGGGACGCAGCCGAATGAACAGACGCAGACGCAGAGAGCAACAAGAAAGAGGAGAGAGAGAGAGTTTATTCACTGGCAGCTATGGCATTTATACTTGCCTGCTGGGAGGCAGTGGTATGGTATACGTGCCTGGACCCCCGTACAGGTAGTAGTCAATCATAGATCGTGACATGTCCATTTATAGGTAAACAATGATGGAGCGGTAAGGTCAGCAAGGTCAGCAATGGCAGGAAGTTTCAGTAAGCCTCTGAGAAGAGCCATGCTCTGTCGTACTTGAACATAAGAGCCAGGATTATAAAATGGCTCCCTACATCTGACCACATTGATTTAAGCCTGAAGAAGCTCACAAGAGACAGTGAAGGTAATTTCATTGATAAAGGGATCTGTACAACAGGAAGAATTAACAATACTAAATATATATGCACCTAATGAGGGATCAGCGAAGTACTTAAAACAACTACTCATAGACTGGAAGAAAGACATTGATAGCAACACAATACTAGTGGGAGACTTCAACAACGCTTTATCACCTTTTGACAGATCAACCAGACTCAAGCTTAGCAAGGACATACAGCATCTGAGGGAAGAAATGGAAGAAAGGGATTTAGTAGATATATACAGGACATTTTATTCTCAAAAAGTTGAGTATACAGTCTTCTCGAGTGTGCGTGGAACAGGGGGACGGAGCGATAGCACAGTGGGTAGGCCGTTTGCCTTGCATCCAGGTTCGATCTCCAGCATCCCACATGGTCCCCCAAGCACTGCCAGGAGTAATTCCTGAGTGCAAAGCCAGGAGTAACCCCTGAGCATCGCTGGGTGTGACCCAAAAAAGCAAAAAAAAAAAGTGTGCATGGAATATTCTCCAAGAGAGTCCACATTCTGAGCCACAAAACATACCTCCATAAAATCAAGAAGATGGAGATTGTATGAACGATCTTCTCAGACCACGATGTGCTGAAACTAGAAGTAAATCACACATACAAACAGAAAACAAAATCAAACACCTGGAAATTAAGCGACTCACTATTTGACAACAAGTGGCTTAGAAAGGAAATCAAAGAGGAAATAAAGATTCCTGGAAATGAACTAAAATGAGGACATGAGATACCAAAACTTATGGGACAAAGCAAAAGCTGTGTAAGAGAAAAGTTTATATCTCTACAAGCATTCCTCAGGAAAGAGGAGCGAGTCCACATACGTAACCTAACCTCACAGCTTAAGAGCTTGGAGAATGACCAACAAAAAGAGCCCAATCCGAACAGGAGGAAGAAAATAATAAAATTCAGAGCAGAAATTAAAAAGATGGAAACCCAAAAAACAATTCGAAAGATCAATGAAAACAAGAGCTGGTTCTTTGAGAAAATAAACATGGTTGATAAACTTCTAGCAAGACTCAACAAAGGGAGAGAGAAAACCCTAATTAACTGAATCAGAAATGAAAAGGGGGACATTACAACAGGAATTACAGAAATTCAAAGGATCCTCAGAGATTACTTTGAGAAACTTTATGCCACGAAACAAGAAAACCTCGAGGAAATGGACAAATTCCTAGACTCCTATAGCCCCTCTTTTGATTCCTCTTTGGGACACCCTGATAGCATTCTCATCCTGCTTGAGTAGGGCCCAGGTCTCTGAGGCATATGTTAGTGCAGGAAGAATGGTGGAATCGAAAAGATGTGCCCGGAGTCGGAGGTTCTTCCTTCTCTTAACCACCTCTTTGACGCTATTGAAGGCATTCCACACTGCTTCTTCCTCCTGCGCAGTTCTGGCACCAAGTCATTCCTCATGTTGATTTCTCGACCCAGGTACACACAGCTGCTGCATTAGGAGATGTTCATTCCATTGAGAGCAAATGGAGCTTCAGGGACCAGTTTGTTTTTCATGGACATCGTCTTGTTGAGATTCAGCTGCAATCTGACCTTTCCACACTTGTGGTCGAAGTCGGCCAGCATTTGTGCCGCTTGGCTAATGTTTAGTGTTATGAGAACGATGTCATCAGCGAAGCGGAGGCGGTGTAATTGCCGACCATCTATCTTCACTCCCATTCTTTCCCATTCCAGTTGTTGCACGATGTTCTCAAGGGTGGCACTGAAGAGTTTCGGTGAAATGGTATCACCTTGCTGCACCCCTCTCTTTACATCAATGATCAATTCCTTGTAGAATGGTGAATTCCTAGTGGTGAATCCACAATGCAGCTCGCGGAGGATTTTGATATACTGAGTTTGAATGCCCTGTTTGACCAAGGCTTCGATGACCGCCTCAGTCTCAACAGAATCGAAGGCCTTCTTTAAGTTGATGAATGTTAGACAGAGCGTCATCTTGAACTCTAGCTAAACTTCAATGAGTTTGGTCACTGTGTGGATATGGTCTATGGTGCTGAATCCCCTTCGGAACCCGGCTTGCTTGCATGATTGTCCTTCTTCTAGTGTTCTGCCTATTCTATTCAGGATGACACGAATGAACAACTTGTAGACGACAGACAACAGGCAGATTGGGCAATAGTTGCTGATGTCGTGGATGTCTCACTTCTTGTACAACAGAACAGTCCTACTGGTTTTCCACTGAGACAGAACCTTGCATTCAGACAGGTAGCATGTGAAGAGTCGGGCCAGTGTACTGATGAGTACTGGCAGCAGATTCTTCAGGTGTTCGGGTCTGACCTTGTCTGGACCAGGTGCTGTTTGTGTCTTTACCAGCGAAATGGCGTGTCGGATTTCAGAAGGGAAAACGTTGGGAACGACATAACCATCCTGCGGAATTTGGTATGTGGGCAGGTGGACATGGCTGTCAAAGAGATCCGAGTAGAAGTCGTGAATAATTTTCTCCATTGCCTTTCTGGAGGATGTGATAGATCCATCGGAACGTCGGAGGACAGTCATCTTGGTCTTGTAGTTGGCGAAGGACAGGCAAGCGTTGCGAATACTTTTCCCGGCTTCTGCTGCACTGGCCAACACTGCTGCTCTTCTCTCTTTGAGGTCTTCCTTTATCGCATCTCTGCACAGCTTTGTGAGCTCAAACATTAGCTTGTGGTTTCCTGAGGCTCATGCCAAATCACGTTGACGAATGAGCTCGAGAGTTTCCGAAGACAGGCGGAATTCTATGAACCTTATAGATTCATGTCTGATATTGAGTTTTTCAATCCACTTTGATCTGACTTTTGTGCCTGGCATTAGACAGAGGTCAGAGTTCATTTTTTTGCCGGTAGCTATCCAATTTTCCCAGCACCACTAGTTGAAGAGGCTTTCCTTGTTCCACTTTGCATTTCTTTCTCCTTTGTCAAAGATTAAGTGGCCATATATTTGGGGGTCTGTGACAGGATATTCAACTCTGTTCCATTGGTCTGCTGGTCTGTTTTTTTAAATCCCAAAACCATGCTATTTTAATTACTACTGATTTGAAGTAGAGTTTGAAGTTGGGGAAGGTGCGCCACCCATCTTCTTTTTTCCAAGGATTGCTTTAGCTATTCGACACTAGTAGAATTGTATAAGAAAAAGCCTCCAACCCCATAAAAATTGGGGAGAAGAAATGAACAGAAATTTCATCAAAAAAGAAATACAAATGGCCAAAAAGCATATGAAAAAATGCTCTACATCGCTAGTCATCAGGGAGATGCAAATCAAAACAACAATGAGATATCATCTCACATCACAGAGACTGGCACACATTCAAAAGAACAAAAGCAACCAGGGCTGGCATGGATGTGGGGAAAAAGGGATACTCTTTCACTGTTGATGGGAAAGCTGAATGGTCCAGCCGTTCTGGAAAACAATATGGACAGTCCTCCAAAAACTAGAAATTGAGCTTCCATATGACCCCACAATACCACTTCTGGGTATATATCCCAAGGATGTAAAAAAGCACAGTAGAAATGACATCTGTACCTACATATTCATTGCAGCACTTTCACAATAGCCAAAATATGGAAACAACCCGAGTGCCCTAAAACAGATGACTGGTTAAAGAAACTTTGGTATATCTACACAATGGAATACTATGCAGCTGTTAGAAGAGATAAAGTCATGAAATTTGCATATAAATGGATAGACCTGGAGAGTATCATGCTAAGTGAAATGAGTCAAAAAAAGAGGGACAGACATAGAATGACTGCACTCATTTTTCGAGTATTGAGTAACATCACATGAGGCTGACACCCAAGGACAGTAGATACAAGGGCCAGGAGGATTTCCCCATAGCTGGAAGACTGCTTCATGAGCGGAGGGGAGAAGGCAGATGGAATAGAGAAGGGATCACTAAGAAAATTATGGCTGGAGGAACCAGTTGGGATGGGAGATGCATAACCAAAAGTAGATAATGGACCAAACATGATGACCTCTCAGTGTCTGTGTTGCAAGCTATAATGCCCCAAAGTAGAAAGAGAGTATGGGGAATATTGTCCACCATGGAAGCAGTGGGAGGGTGGGAAAGGGGGGTATACCCGGGATATCGGTAGTAGGGAATTGGGGAATGTGCACTGGTGGAGAGATGGATGTTTGATCATTGTGAGATTGTAACCCAAAGATGGAAGCTTGTAACTATCTCACGGTGATTCAATAAAATTAAAATAAAGAAACTACATAAAGAGACAGAAAGAGATAGAGAGACAGACAGTGAGAAAGGGAATCCCAGAGAGACATATAAATTAAGAGATTGAGAGATACAGAGACACAGTGAATGATAGGGAGAAGGGAGAGAGTCAGAAAGAGATAGAAAGAGACATAGGAAAATAGAGGAGACCCAAAGACAGGTTGGGAAGCAAAGAGAGACAGACATATAGAGACAAGAATGATAGATATATAGAGTGATAATGAGAAAGTGTAAAGGGAAGACAGAGACACAGACACAGAGAGAAATAGAGCAAAACACATAGGCAAATTCACAAGAGAATGACTGGGGAGAGAGATGGAGATATATAGAGCAAGAAAAAGACATAGGGAGAGGAGGGCAGAGATACAAACAGAGATAAAGAGGGAAAAGGAGAGATACACAGAGACAGTAACATAGAGACAGGGACACAATACAGAAATAGAGACACACAGAGAGGGAGAGAGACAGAGAAAGACAGTGTGGAAAAGACATAAACAGAGACACATAGGGTCACAAAGAATACAAAAAGATGAGAGGCAGGATACTGAGAGACAGGCAGAGATAGAGACAGAAACAAAATCATAATTATGAAGAATCAAAGAGATTCAGATATAGAAAGAGGAGAGATAAAGGAAGAAAAGAAAACAAAGAGACACTCACAGAGACACAAAGAGACACAGACAAAGAAACACTAGAAAGAGACAGTTGATGGAGGAGACAGATAAGATAGAGACAGACAGATTGATAGAGAAGACAGAGACAGAAAGACTTGGAGGGACAAAGATAAAGACAGACAGAGACACATGAAGACTGAAAGAGAATAAAGAGAAATTGAGAAATAGAGAGAGATAGAGAGAAGCAGAAGGGGACATAAAATAGAGTCATATAAATAGACTGAGGAAGGCACACAAAGAAAGATGGGGAGACACAGAGACAGAAACACAAAAACATGACAGAGACTATGACTGAAACAGAGAGAGTCAGAGAGAGACACCCAGAGGGATAGTTCTAAGATAAGAGAGAAAGAGACAGATGTAGAGAGAAAAAACAAAGGGAGAAGAGAAAGAGACAATTAGATATAAAGGAGAGAGACACATAGAGAGTCAAGAAACAAAGACATATAAAAAGGCATACAGAGAGACTGGAAAAGATGACTTAGATCGAGAGATACACATACAGAGGAGAGAGAGACAGATCCAGAGTTACACAGAGATTAAGAGACAGAGAAAAGACACAGAGTTAGAAAGGCACAGAGATAGAGACAGAGAGCCAGACAGAGACATGCAGGATAGAGTCACATAAAAACAGAGAAAGACAGAGAGATAGAGAGAAATACAGACATGCAGAGAGAGAAGAGAAAAACAAAAACAGAGATAGCGACACAGAGAGACAAAGAGAGAAAGAGACACAGAAAGACACATGAAGAGTCAGATTTAGACAGGGAGACAGGGACACACAGAAATAAACAGAGTAGACTGATACACACAGAGACAGAGATGAAAGGTAGAGTAACAGGAAATGACAGAGAGATTGATGGAAGAGACAGACAGTCATAGAGAGATGAAATTACCAAAAAAGAAGAGACAAAGACAAAGAGAGAAAAGAGACACAGAAACATAGAGATAGGATCACTGAGAGAGAGAGAGAAAGGATGACACAGAACAAGAAGCACAGAGACAGAGAAATAGTGACAGAGATAGGTTGAGAAAAAACCACAATTACAGAGAGAGATATATAAAGACAGAGACAGAGAGTGACAAAAAGTGACAGAGACAGAGATAGAGAAATACAGAGACAGCAAAATTGAAAAAGATAAAGCGAGATCATAAAGAGAAAGAAAGAAGCATAGACACATAAGTAGAAGTCAAGAAAAACAGAGAGAGACAGACATGCAGATGCAGAGGCAGTGATAGAGATGCACAGAAAGACTGAGAAAGACAGAAAAATGGTAGAGAGACACCAACAGAGAGATAGAAACAGACAGACAGAGACAGAATGGTATAGTCACAGTAACTCTAGAGAGAAAAACAGATCGTGAAAAAGAGATGATGATAGAGACAGAGAGGTTCACAGACAGAGATATGGGGATTTTGAGAGTCAGAGATATAGTTACAGAGAAAGACAGAAAGATAGTCACAAATAGAAACAGAGGCAGAGAGAATCAGAAAACATTTAGAGAGACAGGGATATATAGAGCTAAAGAGAGACAGAAGGAACAATACACTATTTCATGGATAAACAACAGCTCAGGAACTTCATAGACTCAAAACCAAACTTAAAAGAAGGACTAAAGGGGCTCCTCTAAGATAAGGAAAACACCTACAACCACAACAAACCCCTACAGAACGATGACACAAAACCCCATGATAATACTCTCTCTAAATGCCAATGGTCTAAATGCACCAATTAAGGGACACAGAGTGGCAAAATGGATTTGGAAACTAAACCCAACATTCTGCTACCTATAAGAAACACATCTGAACAGTCAGAGCAAACACAGACTCAAATTCAAAGGATAGAAAACAATCCTGCAAGCAAACAACTCCCTCAAAAAATCTGGGATGGCCATACTAGTATCTGACAATATAGATTTCAGGTTGAAAAAGATTAGAAGGGACAGGGAAGGCCATTTTTTACTAATAAAGGGATATGTTCAGCAGGAAGACATCACACTCCTTAATGCATATTCACCTTATGAGGGACCAGCTAGATATTTAAAACAACTGCTAACAGATGTTAACAAAGGCATTGCTAGCAACACAATAGTAGTTGAAGACTTCAACACTGTCCTATTACCTCTAGATAGATCAATACGATTAAAACTCACCAAGAAAACACTGGATTTGAAGGAAGAAATAGAAGACAGAGGGCTAATAGAGCTACACAGGGCTTTGCATCCCAAAAAGAAAGAATACACATTTTTTCCCAGTGCACAAGGAACATTTTCCAAAATAGACCACGTGCTGAGTCACAAAACATACCTCAATAGAATCAGGAAGATAGAAATTGTATCAAATATCTTTTCAGACCACGATGCACTGAAGATAGAAGTTAATCACACACAGCCACGGAGAACCAAATCAAACACCTGGAAATTAAACAGCTCAATGTTGAACAACGAGTGGGTTAGGAACAAAATCAAAGAAGAAATCAAAAGATACCTGGAAACAAATGACAATGAAGACACGAGTTACCAGAACCTATGAGTTGCAGCTAAAGCCGTGTTAAGGGGAAAAATTTATAGCTCTCCAAGCATTCCTCAAGAAGGAAGAAAAGGTCTACATAGATAACTTGACTTCACAGCTCAAGATCTTAGAAAAGGACCAACAAAAGGAGCCCAAACCAGGCAGAAGGAAATAAATAACAAAACTTAGAGCTGAAATTAACAACATGGGAACCCAAAGGACAATCCGAAAGATCAATGAAACCAAGAGCTGGTTCTTAGATAAAATAAACAAGATTGATAAACCATGAGCATGACTCACAAAGAAAGAGAGGGAGAACCCTAATACACCAAATCAGAGATAAGAACTAGGAGGTCTGCCTCACAGCTTGGAAACTGGCCTCACATTCTGGGGGAAAGGCAGCTGAGATAGAGAAGGGAACACCTAGTAGAGGATGTTGGGAGGGCCAACTGAGGTTGAAAGATGTGTGCCGAAAGTAGACTATAGACCGAACATGATGGCCATTCAACACCTCTATTTCAAACTACAACATCCCAAAGGAGAGAGAACAAAAGGGAATGCCCTGCTGTAGAGGCAGGGTGGTTGGTGGGGGTTGGGGTGGGGGTGGTAGGAGGGGAAACTGGGAACACTGATAGAGGAGAATGGGCATTGGTGGAGGGATGTAAACGATCACTCTATGACTGAAATCAAACATGAAAGTTCATAAGTTTGTGACTGTACCTCATGGTGATTCACTAATAAAAAATACAAAAAATAAACTGAATCAGAAATGGAAAGGGAGACATCACAACAGAAACCAAAGAAATTCAGAACATATTCAGAGACTAATTTGAAAGTCTGTATGCCACAAAAGAAGAGAACCTAGAAGAAATGGATGAATTTCTGGATTTTATAATCTCCCAAGGCTGGATCAAGAAGATATGGAATACCTGAATAGATCCATTAATATAAAGGAAATTGAAACTGTAATCAAAAATATTCCCAAAAGTAAAAGCCCAGGTCCAGATGGATTCACTAGCGAATATTTTCAAACATTTAAAGAGGACCTATGCCAGTCCTTCTCAAGCTTTTCCAGGAAATTGAAGAAAAAGAAACTCTCCCAAACATTTTCTATGAGGCTCATATCTCCCTAATACCAAAAACAAACAAAGACATCACAAAAAAGAAAACTACAGGCCGATATCCCTGATGAGCATAGATACGGAGATTCTTAACAAAATATTAGCAAATAGAATTCAACAACTCATCAAAAAGATAATACACTGTGACCAAGTGGGATTCATCCCAGGATGCAAGGATAGTTTAACATTCAGAAATCAATCAACATAATCCATCATATCAACAAAAGAAAAGATAAAAATCATATAATCATATCAATAAATGCAGAGAAAGCGTTTGACAAGATTCAGCACCTGTTTATGATGAAAACTCTTGCCAAAATGGATATCAAAGGAACTTTCCTCAATATAGTCAAAGCCATCTACTACAAGCCTATGGCAAAGATCATCCTCAATGGGGAAAATCTAAGAGCCTTCCCTCTAAGACCATGGGACGAGACAAGGATGCCCACTCTCACCATTTCTGTTCAACATAGTACCGGAAGTACTGGCAATAGAGATTAGGCAAGAAAATGATATTAAGGGCATCCAGGTAGGAAAGGAAGAAATCAAGCTCTCACTATTCGCAGATGATATGATACTATATTTAGAGAACCGTAAAGCCTCTACCAAGAAACTCCTAGAAACAATAGACTTGTATAGCAAAGTTGCAGGCTATGAAATCAATAACCAAAAGTCCATGGCTTTCCTATATGCAAATAATTAAAGGGAAGAAAGTGACATTGTAAAAGCAATTCTGTTCATAATCGCTTCTCAGAAAATAAAGTACCTCAGAATCAGCTTAACTAAGGAGGTAAAGGAGTTGTACGAAGAAAACTACAAAAACCTACCTCAAAAAATAAAAGAGCACACAAGGAAATGGAAAGATATTCTCTGCTCATGGATTGAATGAATTAACATTGTTAAAATGGAAATGCTCCCCAAATCATTGTACAGATTCAATGCAATCCCTATAAGGATACCCACGACATTCTTCAAAGAAATGGATCAAACACTGCTGAAATTCATATGGAACAACAAACCCCTAATAAATAGCTAAAGCAATTCTGGGGAAAAAGAAGTTGGGAGACATCACGTCCCAACCTCAATCTCTACTGCAAAGCAGTAATAATTAAAACAGCATGGTACTGGAACAAAGATAGAGCCACAGACCAATGGAACAGGGAGGAATATCCTTGTACACACCTTCAAATATATGATCATCTAATCTTTGATAAGGGAACAAGAAACGTGAAGTGGAGCAAGGAAAGCCTCTTCAACAAATGGTGCTGGCAAAACTGGACAGCTGTATGTAAAAAAATTGGCTCAGATCTCTACCTAACACCATGTACGATAATCAGATCAACATAGATTGAAGACCTCAACATCAGACCAGAATCCATAAAATACATTGAAGACTAGGTTGGCAAAACTCTCCACGACATTGAAGCTAAAGGTATCTTCAAAAATAACACTCCGCTGGCCAAGCAAGTGGAAACAAAGATTAACAAATGGGACTATCTTAAACTAAGAAACTTCTGCACTTCAAAACAAACAGTGACCAAAATACAAAGACAGTCAACAGAATGGGACAGGATATTCACCCAATACCCATAGGATAAGGGGTCAATATCAAGGATATACCAGGCACTAGTTCAACTCTACAAAAAGAAGCTATCCAACCACATCAGAAAATGGGGCGATGAAATGAACAGAAACTTTCTCAAAGAAGATATCCGGATGGTCAAAAGGCACATGAAAAAATGCTCTTCAACACTAGTCATCAGGGAGATGGAGATGCAGATTAAAACAACAATGAGATATCATTTCACACCACAGAGACTGGCCCACATCCATAAGAACAAAAGCAACCGGTGTCGGTGTGGATGTGGGGAGAAAGGGACTCTCCTTCACTGCTGATGGGAATGCCGACTGGTTCAATCCTTTTGGAGAACAGTATGGATGATTCTCAAAAAATTAGATATTGAGTTCCCATTTGACCCAGCTATACCACTTTTGGGAATCTATCCTGGAGAGGCAAAAGAGTATAGTAGAAATTACGTCTGCACTTGTATGTTCATTGCTGCACTGTTTACAATAGCCAAAATCTGGAAAAAACGGAGTGCCCAAGAACAGATGACTGGTTAAAGAAACTTTGGTACATCTACACAATGGAATACTATGCAGCTGTTAGAAAAGCTGAAGTCATGAAATTTGCATATAGGTGGATCAACATGGAAAGTATCATGCTAAGCGAAATGAGTCAGAAAGTGAGGGAGAGACATAGAAAGATTGCACTCATCTGTGGAATATAAAGTAACAGAATGGGAGATTAAAACCCAAGAATAGTAGAGATAAGGAACAGGAGGTTTACTCCATGGCTTGGAAGCTGGCCTCAAATGCTGGGGGAAAAGGCAGCTCAGATAGAGAAGGGGACACCAAGTAAAGGGTATTTGTAGGATCAGTTCAGGTTGGGAGATGCGAACTGAAATTAGACTATAGATAGAACACAATGGCCACTCAATGCCTCTAGTGCAAACTACAACACCCCCAAAAAAGAGAGAACAAAAGGGAATATCCTGTCACAGAGGCCAGGTGGGGTGGGGGGAGGGGTGGGGTGGTGGGAGGGATACTGGGATCATTGGTGGTGGAGAATGGGCACTGATAGAAGGATGGTTACTTGATCATTTTTTGACTGAAACGCAAGCAAGAAAGTTTGTAAATCTGTAACTGTACCCCACGGTGATTCACTAATAAAAAAATTTAAAGAAAATAAAAGGAGGCAGGAAAAGGGCAGAGAGAAACAGATAAAACTTTGGATTATTTATCATTCCTTTTATGATGCTCTTGAATTAAGAAACCACACATATTTTTAAAGTTTTTTTATTAGTGAATCACCGTGAGGTACAGTTACAGACTAACAAACTTCTGTGCTTGTGTTTCAGTCATACAAAGCTCGAGTACCCATCTCTCTACCAGTGCTCATTCTCTACCCCTGATGATCCCAGTATCCCTCCCAGCCCCCCACCCCCTGACCCAACCCCACCTCTGTGGCAGGGCATTTCCTTTTGTTCTCTCTCTCCTTTTCAGTGTTGTGATTTGCAATAGAGGTATTGAATGACCATCGAGTTTGATCTATAGTCTACTTTCAGCAAGCGTGCATTTCCCATCCCAAATGGGTCCTCTAACAACACTTTACCTGGTGTTCCCTTATCTATCTGAGCTGCCTTTTTCTCCAGAATGTGAGGCCAGCTTCCAAGCTGTGGAGCAAACCTCCTGGTACTTAGTAGCAGCATATTATTCCCTGATAATGCATTTGGACAAAGGATGGTTACCTAGTACTTTCAAAATTCCCATTCTGATATTTTTATTCTATTTGCCTTTTATGTTAAAATGCTGGTTGAACTGATAATGGCCACTAATCATCTGCCCCCTCACCAAAAATGAGATACGAAAAGTGAATTAGAAAATGAAACAAAGAGAGAAACAGGGACAGAGAGAGGTAGAAAGACAGAGATAGTGAGGAACAGACAGAGACAGAAAACATGACAAAGAGACAGAAACACAAAGACAGAGAGTAAGACAGAAAGACTGAAACATAAAGTAAACAAAGTTAGACAAGGTGACAGAGACATGCACATAGGCAAAAATAGAGAAAAATATGTTTTTCTATAAACATACAGAAACAGAAGAGCAAGGGAGACAGAAACAGAAAGACAAAGAGTCATAGAGAGACCAAGAAACACAGAGATGATGCCAGTGAGGTCCCCGGGTGACTTAATATTATAAAGGAGGGAGATGGCATCTTCCAGAGAAGGCGATTTGACACTTTCTCCCAATCTGCCTCTGACACCCTGGAACTGGGACTGATAAAGTCTGGGTGGAATATCCCTACACACAACCCCAAATGTATGTGCATCTAATCTTTGATAAGGGAGCAAGAGATGTGAAGTGGAGCAAGGAAAGACTCTTTAATAAATGGTGCTGGCACAACTGGACAACCACATGCAAAAGAATGGGCTTAGACCTCGACCTGACACCATGCACAAAAGTGAGATCAAAATGGATTAAAGACCTCAACATCAGACCACAAATCATAAGGTACATTGAAGACAAGGTCGGCAAAACCCTCCACGATATTGAAGAGAAAGGTATCTTCAAAGATGACACGGAACTAAGCAATCTAGTAGAAATAGAGATCAACAAATGGGACTACATTAAACAAAAAGCTTCTGCACCACAAAAGATACAGTGACCAGAATACAAAGACTATCTACAGAATGGGAAATTTACACAATACCAATCAGATAAGGGGTTTATATCAATGGTATATAAAGCACTGGTTGAACTCTATAAGAAGAAAACATCCAACCCCATCAAAAAATGGGGCAAAGAAATGAACAGAAACTTTCCCAAGGAAGAGATACGAATGGCCAAAAGGCACATGAAAAAGTGCTCTACATCACTAATCATCAGGGAGATGCAGATCAAAACAACCATGAGATACCACCGCACACCACAGAGACTAGCGCACATCCAAAAGAACAAAAGCAACCGCTGTTGGAGAGGATGTGGGGAGAAAGAGACCCTTCTACACTGCTGGTGGTAATGCCGACTGGTTCAGCCCTTCTGGAAAACAATATGGACGATTCTCAAAAAATTAGAAATTGAGCTCCCATTTGACCCAGCAATACCACTGCTGGGAATATATCCCAGAGAAGCAAAAACAGATGACTGGTTGAAGAAACTTTGGTACATCTATACAATGGAATACTATGCAGCTGTTAGAAAAAAGGAGGTCATGAATTTTGCATATAAGTGGATCGGCATGGAAAGTATCATGCTAAGTGAAATGAGTCAGAAAGAGAGAGACAGACATAGAAAGATTGCACTCATTTGTGGAATATAGAATAACAGAGTAGAAGACTAACACCCAAGAATAGAAGAATAGTAGAAATAAGTACCAGGAGGTTGACTCCACGGTTTGTAGGCTGGCCTCACATTCTGGGGAGAGGGCAACTCAGAGAAGGTATCACCAAGTATAATGCTGTTGGAGGCCATGCGGGGGGAAGGGTGATGCGGGCTGAATGTAGACTAGAGACTGAACACATTGGCCACTCAACACCTCTATTGCGAATCACAACACGTAATTAGAGAGAGAGAACAAAGAGGAATACCCTGCCACAGTGGCCGGGTGGGGTGGGGGGAGATGGGATTGGGGAGGGTAGGAGGGATGCTGGGTTTATTTGTGGTGGACAATGGGCACTGGTGAAGGGATGGGTTCTCAAACTTTGTATGAGGGAAACATGAGCACAAAAAAATGTATAAATCTGTAACTGTACCCTCATGGTCATTCACTAATTAAAAATAAATAAATTAAAAAAAGAAAATGTAAAAAAAAAAGCAAGTAAGTAGAAAAAAAAAAAAAACGTCTGCGATGAGCGCATGCCTGGCACAGACCTGAAGTTCCGCCAGGCCCACTAGGTGGCCGTCAAGACACATCAACATCCACATCAGTTAATCCCTGCCACCCGAATTCTCGAATTCTCGAATTCTCAGAAAACCCTGGATTCAGGCAGGAGTGAAAGGAAAGAAAAGGAAAGTCAGTCCTAAACCTTACCCGCGCCTTTTGGGTCCTTCCTCTTTTTAACAGGAAAAGAATTTCAGGAGGAGGTGAGCAGTAAAGAAAAAAAAACATTTTTATTTGGAGGTTTTGAGGAAGGGGAGGGAGGCAGAAAGAGAGAAAGAGAAATGTGCTCAAGAGAGAAAGGTGGAGTGAGTCCCAGTACATATTCCAGCATTAGATATGAAAGTATATAAAAGTACACATCTTAAGAGGGGAGATGCCGGTGACACATATGCTCAGCTACAACACACAGGCAGCCCGTGGAATTGGGCAGCATATCACATGCTTTCTTTGTTCAAGTTGTTTTTTATAGGGTTTCTCCCAAGCTGCCCCATCCCTAGGTATGAGCCTGTTGCTAGGGTGGTTGTCAAGGGGGTAGAGTTGAGAGCAGTAGGTGGTCTTTTTTGAAATTCCTTCCCTGGCCTTTGTTCCTAGGGAGCTTCTCTCAGCGTTGTCGGTATGGGGTGGAGGAGGTGGGGGAGGGGGAATCCAGATGCTAACTCCAGGTAAAAATCTTATCACACCTTAGTTCCTGTGTCACCGGGTAGGCTTTTTGCAGGCTTGGGGCTATTGGTTTTTATTACTTCCCAGGAATTCCATTTCTTTGGGGCCCTTCCCTATCTACCTGCCTTCCTCAGAGAGAAATGGTGAAAGACAAAAACAGAGAATAAAGAGAATAAATCAGATGGAGACACAGGGAGGACAGAGACAGAGGACAGAGAGAAACAGAGACACAAATAAACAGTGTCAGAGAGAAATTCAGAGACAGAGGCAGAGACAAGGGAGACAGAGAGGCAGACAGAAAGAAACAATGATACACAGAGACAATGAAAGAGAGATAAAGAAGAGAGATACATAGAAAGATAGGGCAGAGACATAGAGAAAAGCACAATGAGAGAGATGGATAAAAGCAGATAGAGTATGACAGAGAATCAGGGAATGAATGACAGAAACCCAGAGAGATAGAGTCACAGAGAGATATTGAGAGACACAGGGAGAGAGACATAAAGAGACAGATGCAGTGACATAAACACGCAAAGAAAGAGATGGATAGAGACAGAGACTCAAGGAAACCAAGTCAAGGATAAGACAGAAAGAGTAACAAAGAGACACTAATAGAGAGAAAGCAGTCACAGACAGCAATACACATGGAGACGGAGACACAGAGAGACAGAGACAGAAAATAGAGTAACAGAGACAGAGTCAGGGACCCAGTGAGTAAACTGCTTGCCTTGCACCTGGCCAATCAGAGTTGGTCTGCCAAGCCCACCAGGAGTAAGCCCTGAGCATGCCCAAAAACAAACAACCAAACAAAAGATCTTAAGCAATAGTCAGATAAAGAAACAAATAGGGCAGAGAGACAGAAACATGGACTAAGAGAGACAGATACAGAGATAAAGAGAGATGCATATAGATGGAGACAATCAGAGATGTTGGGATAGTTTCTTTATTCAATTATCTGTTTTTCAGTATTTGGGTTCTTTCCCAATTTTGGCTATTGTAAATAATTCTGCAATGAATATAGGAGTGCAAAGGTTTTTCTGCATTGTGTTTTTGGGGTGGGAGGGAACCTGGGGATATTGGTGAAGGGTAGGTGATAGAGGTGCTGGAACATGTATGCCTGGGACTCAATCACGAATAGCCTTGTAACTTTGTAACTCACTGGGATTCAATTTTAAAAGGATAAATGAATAAAAGAGTCATGGGAGACACTTTCGCCTGCTCCCTGGCAGAAGGAGGAGCCACTGACATTGCGCAGTGCATTGTGGGGACCCAGGTCGAGACCGCAGCCACCGTCACAGTCCAGCCGCCATATCCCGCAGCAGCTGTCAGACTGATCAGTCGCAGCCACAGCTGGTAGCTGTCAAAGCTCGCAGCCACTGCCGCCACCGCCGCCACCGCCGCCACCGCCGCCACCGCCGGCAGCAGCAGCCGTCTTCAGGGAAAAGCCGGCGAAGACCGGGAGAAAACTCCGCTATGACCACCCAAGCCGGGCGGGAGTCAACTCCGCTGCGGTTGCCGCCGGAGAGGCACGCCCACCGCATCCCCGCCACGTTCACCGTGCAGCCGGCTCCTGCGAAATGGTATGATCGACGAGACTTTGTCTTCGTTGAGTTTTGCGTTGAGGATAGTAAGGATGTGAATGTACTATTTGAAAGCTCTAAACTGATATTCAGCTGTGTTGGAGGGAATGATAATCGTAAGCGTGCCAATGAAATTGAGCTTTTTCGCAGTATTGACCCACATGGTTCCAAGCATAAGAGAACCGACAGGTCAATTTGCTGTTATTTGCGAAAAAGAGAGTCTGGCTTGCCCTGGCCAAGGCTAGCGAAAGAAAGGGCCAAGCTTAACTGGCTTAGTCTGGACTTCAGTAATTGGAAAGATTGGGAAGAGGATTCGGATGAAGATCTGCCTAGTTTTGAGCGTTTCTCTGAAATGATGAATAGCCTGGCTGGTGAGGAAGATATGGATTTACCAGACGTATATGAAACAGATGATGATATGGAAGAAAGTGATGATGAAGACGCACCTGATCTGGAGTGAGGAATATTGTCATCACCTGAATTTGAGAAAGAAAAAATTACTTTTCTGCAAGATTCAATAACTGAGAGAATTCCTGAGTTGGTAGCTCTAAAGGCATATGCTGTATTTGTCTCCTTACCCGATGTATTCAACCTGTTTGCTTTTTACAACGCTTCACTAAGGGTTGATGTCTACTATTGTATGGGGACAGTTTTAATCCACTAAGGCAATAGCCTTCCTTATGCATGAACATTTCCCAGATTTCTCTGACACTGCTGAAGTCCTTGGCAATTGATGTAGTAGTTGTGACTAATAAAACACTTCAAATTTACTACATAAATGGATAAAGGACACGATAAGAAGCTCTTTAGGACAGAAACCTGATTTCAAGACATGGACTCAAAATGACTGAAACAAGTTGGTTGATTCCTTAAGCTGATAACCTGTTGTTTCTATCTTTCAGGATTGTTTCACTGAAGTGTTACTTAAAAATTCATTTCACATTATTGCATATAAATAATATCTTTTCAATGTTCCAGATGTACCTCTGTGAAAACTAGTGAATTTCCTGCTTACATGGTTTTTGAAGCTTGTACATTTGCTACTGCTTGAGCCTTAAACTTTTACATTTGTTAGTATGGAGGATAAAGAACGACTGTACACTGTTGATTGAGAGTCTGTATAATTAGACCAAATTTGTATTTGCACTGTCAGTATGGAAAAAAGTGAAAAAATGTTAACACACTATTGTATTTCTTATTTCTCTTTGTTTATTAAGCTTATGCCAGAGTTGAAAACCTCAGTTTATATTCATGATAGTGTGGAATTTTAAAAAAATCTACATTTTCTATTAAACTGTTGCAAGATCAAAGGAAGCAGTGGAAGAGCAAGATAGAAAAGAAAGATACAGAGATAGAGTCAGAGAGATGCAGGGAAACACACAAAAAGAAAGAGAGAGAGAGACAAAAGCAGAAACATAGAATCTCACAAAGAAAGAGACAGAAAGGGTAAGATAGGGAACAAAGAAGGAAAGAAAAAAGAAAAATGAAAGAAAGAAAGGGAAGTACGGAAGGAAATAGCACAAGGAAATAGATAAAGAGAGGAGACTGAAAGACACAGAAGACACAGAGAGATATAAAGTGAAGAAAAGGGAGACACTGAGAAAGAAAGACAGACACATAGGGAAAGAGAAAAGAGACTAAGATACTCAGAGAACAGAGAGAAGGTCATAGATGGATTGAGGGAGACAGAGATGGACAGAGACAAAGAGAGGGAGATGACTGTGAATGGGAGGTTTTTATTTCTCCCTTTTCTACTTCATTGTTTTCATACACAAATGTCATTATTTCTCTGTAGTGATTTTGTAAACTGTCCACTTCACTGTGCAAGTTTATTGTTACTAGGATTTTTTGGATAGAATTCTTATGGTTTTCTAAATATCTGTGTTATCTCCAAAAAGTCAAGTATTTGAAAATTAGCTTAAAAGCATATAAAATAAAAATACTATAAAAATAAAGAAGACACAAGGAAATGAAAATACTTGCCTTGTTCATGGATTAAAGTGTGTAATATTATCATAATGACCACAGAAGAAGATTCAAGGCAGTCCCTATAAAAATATCCCAGGGCATTTTAGAGACATAGAGCAAATGCTATTGACATATATATGAAGTAATAGAATCCTCAAATAGCCAAAACAATCCTAAGTAAATGAAGGTGGGAGGCTTTACCCAATATGAAATTATAATATAAAGCTGTAGCAGTTGAGACACATACTGTGGTACTAGTATGACAAACTCTCAGACCAGTGGAATAGAATTGAGAGTCCAGGGGCCAGAGCTAGGGTACAGCTGGTGATGGTGTGTGCCTTGTGCTCCGCAGACCTGGGTTTGATTCCTACCATACTATATGGTCTCCCACATCCAACCAGGAGTGATTCCTGAGTGCAGGGCCAGAAGTAAGCCCCAAGCATAACCAGGTGTGTCCCCTAACTCATCCCACCCCCAAATTAAAAGCACATACATAGATCCTCAGGTATATGGACTCAGGTATTCTTTGAAAAAGGGACACAGCAGGGGCTGGAGCAATAGCACAGCGGGTAGGGCGTTTGCCTTGCACGCGGCCGACCCGGGTTCGATTCCCAGCATCCCATATGGTCCCCTGAGCACCGCCAGGGGTAATTCCTGAGTGCAGAGCCAGGAGTAATCCCTGTGCATCGCTGGGTGTGACCCAAAAAGCAAAAACAAAACAAAACAAAACAAAACAAAGGGACACAGCATATGAAGTGGAGCAAGGAAAGCCTCTTCAACAACTAGTGCTGGGAAAACTGGACAACCACTTGTAAAAAATAATTTTAGACCTCTGTATCACACCATGCACAAAAGTCAATTCAAAATGGATTCTGGACCTCAATAGCAGAATTCATCGTTTAAAATATATGGAGGGGGGCTGGAGCGATAGCACAGCGGGTAGGGCGTTTGCCTTGCACACGGCAGACTGGGGTTCGATTCCCAGCATCCCATATGGTCCCCTGAGCAGCGCCAGGGGTAATTCCTGAGTGCAGAGCCAAGAGTAACCCCTGTGCATTGCTAGGTGTGACCTAAAAAGCATATATGTAGGAAAACACAAGCAGGCTACCTCATGAAATGCATTTTGTGGCTCAATGCCACTGGCCAAACAGAAGCAAAACAAACAAATAAATAGTGGGACTATATCAAATTAAATACTTTATATAGTTCAAAGGGAACAATGACTATAATAAAACGACAGTCCACAGACTGAAAGAAAACATTTACTCATCTGATAAATGGTCACTATATGAGATATATAGAGCAATTGTAAAACCACATGACAAAAAGTCAAACAATATCATCGAAAATGGAGAGATGAACAGACATCCCCTCTATGACATATGGACACTTCCTGTATAACAGATAACTTATTGTGTGAAATATAGGTGGCCAATAGATAAGTGAAAGAAAGAGCTCTGTATCACTACCATTAAGGAAATGCTAAAAATTCAATACTGGGATATCACTTCACACAAACAAGACTGGCACATATAAAGAGCAAAATCAATCAGTATTGACATGGATAGGGGGAAAATGAACCCTTATTGATTATTGGTGGGAATGTTGACTGGTTCAAACTGTTTGGAAAACAAGAGGAATATTTGTCAAAAAACTAAGAATCAAGTTTGCATGTAGGTTAGCAATTCTATTTGCTGGCATTTACCCCAAGGGGCAAAACACTATCTTTTATTTTATTTTATTTTATTTTATTGCTTTTTGGGTCACACCCGGCAATGCACAGGGGTCATTCCTGGCTCATGCACTCAGGAATTATCCCTGGCGGTGCTCAGGGGACCATATGGGATGCTGGGAATCGAACCCGGGTCGGCCACGTGCAAGGCAAACGCCCTACCTGCTGTGCTATCACTCTAGCCCACACTATCTTTTAAGAAAAGTCCATATCTATGTTCATTGCAGCACTATACACTATAGCCATGATCTTTTTTTTTTTCTTTTTGGGTCACCTGGCGATGCTCAGGGGTTATTCCTGGCTCTGCAACTCAGGAATTACTCCTGGCGGTGCTCGGGGGACCATATGGGATGCTGGGAATCGAACCCGAGTGGGCCGTGTGCAAGGCAAATGCCCTACCCGCTGTGCTATCGCTCCAGCCCCTATAGCCATGATCTGATAAACACCCACATGCCAAAGAACAGGTGACTGGATAAATTGTGTTAGCCACAGTGGAATACTATTTAGTTACAAGAAAAAGCTAAAATTATGCATTTTTCCACTGTATGGGTGGAACTAGAGGGTATCATGCAGTGTGAAGTTAATCAGAAGGAGAGGACCAGAAGGATGGGACATTGATGGAGGGATGTGGGCACTCTCGTGGTGGTGTGGTATTGTAACAATGTATGTATGCATGAAACTATCATTGGTAGAATTGTAAGTAACCCTTGTCTTTTTTTTTGAGGGGCATGTCTGGTGGTGCTCAGGGCTTACTCCTGACTGCACTCAGGAATCACTCCTGGCGGAGCTTGGGGACCATCATTGTTGCCAGGAATTGAACCTGGGTCTGCTGTTTGCAAGGCAAGCACCACTCTGGCCCAATTATCCTTAACATATATGGAGAGGAAAAAACAAAAAGTGATACAATTCATAATATAACTAAATATAGGGAGATACAGAGAGTCACACAGACAAGAGACACATATAGAAAGGGAGCCACACAAGAAAGACAGAGATAAAGTCAGAGGAAGAAAGAAACAGTGAAACACAGAAACGTAGTCAAAGACTGAGACAGATGACAGACAGAGATACTGAGACAGAGTCAGATACAGAAACAGAGCTACAGAATCCATAGACAAATGTAGACATAGAGAGAAATAGAATGATAGAGAAACTGGGAGAAATGGAGAAAGACAGGAGACAAGCAGAGTCAGGAAGAAGGACAGGAAAGAAACACAAAGTTAAGAGGGGTAGAAAAAGAGGGACATAAAAGAACAGATATTAATAGGTATAGACTGAGACAAAAGCCAGAGAGACCAAGAGACAGATCATCACAAGATTCTCAGAGACAGATTCAGTTAGAGAAATGGAGACAGAGACATATATAGACAAAGATAAAGTGATATAAAGAGAGAAGACAGAGACAGAAGGATAGAGAGAAAAAGAAAGATACCCACTGAGAGATAAATAGTGACCAAGAGAAGGACAGAAACAGAGAGATGAAAGAAAGAGAGGAGACAAGAAATACAGAAAGAGTCAGAAAGAAAGAGATGTAAAGATAAAGAGTGAGACACAATGAGAAGAGAAACTTAAATACAACAAGTAATAGAGATGAACACAGTAACACACACATGCAAAGAGAGAAGAGAAAGAAAGACACAGGGAGACAAAAGAGACACAGAGATATAGAGAAAAACAGTAATAGACAGTGACACACAGATAGATGGAGTCAGAGAGAAATAGGAAGACAAAGAGACACAGAGACAGAGACAGAGACAGAGCCACAGGGAAGGAAATACAAAGAAAGATGGGGACAAAGAGAGAGACAGACATAAATAAGGAGAAATATATAGCAACAGACATGAGACAGAGAGAGTCCATGAAAAAGAAGCACCACCAGAGAGAGACCGAAAGAGCGACAGATAGAGATATCTGAGGCACAGAGATAAGAGACAGAGATGGACAGAAAGATGAGGGGAAATATAGAGAAGAGAGACACAAAGAAAATTGGGAGAGATTGAGATAGAGATAGTGATAGACAGGGAGAGCTAAAGAGAGACAGATAAGGGGGAGCAAAGATACAGAGAGTAAATGAAAGATAGAGAGAGGCAGAAAGAACAGAGACACAGGTAGAGAGCAAAGGACAGAATAATGAGAGATAGAGACTCAGGGAAAGATAAAAAAA
The DNA here is from genome assembly GCF_027595985.1 of Sorex araneus. Classification (NCBI taxonomy): domain Eukaryota; kingdom Metazoa; phylum Chordata; class Mammalia; order Eulipotyphla; family Soricidae; genus Sorex; species Sorex araneus. Next base: position 51,759,531 of record NC_073313.1, on the reverse strand, counting down.
GGGAGACACAGAAACAAAGAAGACAAAATGAAAGATATACTGAGTGACAAATAGAGTCGAAGAGTGACAGAGAAGGACAGAGACAAATAGAGGAAAAGAGAACATGAAACAGAGTCAGAGAGAGACAGCGGTTAAGAAAAGTGAAACAAAACATGGAAATATACAGAGAGATACATATAAAGACAAGTATAGATACAGAAAGATAGTGAGGGCAAAGAATCTGGAAAAAACTCTAGTGCTCACGAACAAATGACTAGTTAAAGAAACTTTGGGGGCTGGAGTGATAGCACAGACGGTAGGGCGTCTGCCTTGCATGCGGCCGACCTGAGTTCGATTCCCAGCATCCCATATGGTCCCCCAAGCATTGCCAGGAGTAATTTCTGAGTGCAGAGCCAAGAGTAACCCCTGAGCATTGCCGGGTGTGACCCAAAAAGAAAGAAAAAACTTTGGTACATATACACAATGAAATACTATGTAGCTATTAAAAAAGATGAAATCATGAAATTTCCATATAAGTGGATCAACATGGAGAGTATCATGCTAAGTGAAATGAGTCAAAGAGAGGGACAGACATAGAATGACTGCACTCATTTGTGGAATATAAAGCAACAGAACGGGAGATAAATACCCAAGGGTAATAGAGATAAGAGCCAGGAGGATTGCTCCATGGCTTGGAAGCCGGCCTCATATGCTGGGGGAAAAGGCAGCTGGGATAGAAAAGGGATTACTAAGTAAATGATGCTTGGAGGGCTCACTCGGGATGGGAGATGGGTGCTGACATTAGATTATAGACCAAACTTGATGGAGACTTACTACCTATATTGCAAACCATAACACCCAAAAGGAGAGAGAGAGTAAAAGGCAATGTGCCTGCCACAGAGGTAGGAGGGTATACGGGGTGGGGTGGGGCAGGAGGGATACTGGGAATATTGTTAGTGGAGAATGGGCACTGGTGGAGGAATGGGTACTCGATCATTTTTTTTTTTGCTTTTTGGGTGACACCTGGTGATGCACAGTGGTTACTCCTGGCTCTGCACTCAGGAATTACTCCTGGCAGTGCTCAAGGGACCATATGGGATGCTGGGAATCGAACCCGGGTCGGCCGCGTGCAAGGCAAAGGCCCTACCCACTGTGCTATCACTCCAGCCCCCTCGATCATTTTTGACTGAAATGTAATCATGAAAGTTTGTAAGTCTGTAACTCTATCTCATGGTGATTCATTAAAAAAAGATAGCGAGGGCAAGAGATACTGAGAGACAGAGTGACAGAGAAAAAAGAGATAATGATAGAGAGATTTGCACAGAGACAGAGATAAAACAGAGACACAGAGAGTCAGTCACAGAGACTCACAGAGACAAATGGAGACAGAGAGACAAAAAGGCAAATAGGCCCACAGAGAAGGTGTCAAAAAGAGATGAAGAGAGAAGAGATGTGGCCTTCTACATGGCTGTAACTGGTTTGATCCCTTGCAAACATGGCCCCCTGAGCACCAGGTGTGAGCTCTTAGCACTGGGCCAGAATTAATCCCTGAATACCTACCAATATGACTCATACACAAAGAGAGACACAACAGAAGCCCAGAGAGAAAAACAGAAACACACTTAGACAGATTAAAAAGAGAGAGAGAGCTTCACAGAGAGCACAGAGAAAGGACAGGAGACAGAGATACTGAGAACCAGAGAGAGAGAGAGAGTCACAGAGAAGTATAGAGAAAGAGAGGCACAAAGGGAATGATACAGAGAGACAGAAATACTGAGAAAGACATATAGATAAAGTTACCTAAAGGACAGAGACAGAAACAGAGTGACAAAGGAAAATATAGCAAGACAGAAACATAGAAAAGAAGAAATACAGAAATGGATGAGAGAGATGGCCACACAAAGAAACAAAGGCAAAAGAGAGACAGAGACCAAGACAGAGTGAGTCAAAGAAAGACAGTGATAATGAGAGAGAAAGAGGGCTGGAGAGATAGTAAAGCAGGTAAGTAAGGTGTTTGCCTTGCAGACAGCTGACCTGGGTTCCATCCCCAGCACCACACATAGTCCCCTGAGTGATCCTTGAGCGTAAAGCTGGGAATCAGCTCTGAGTACCGCTGGATGTGATCCCCAAACAAAAAAATTAAAGGGAGAGAGACACACAGAGAAGAGAGAGATACACAGATGCGGAGAGACATATTAATATAGAGAACTAGACAAAGACAGAGAGCACAGAGACTGTGAGAGACACAGACTGTGACACACAAAGACAAAGAGAAATGGTGCCTGACATGGGCTGAGATAAAGAGAGATGGAGAGTGACACAGATGAAACAAAGTGGAGAGAGAGAGACTCACCAAGAGAAAGAGATAAAACAAGAGACTCAGAGGGTCACAAAGACTCCTAGAGACAGAAAGAAACCATATAAAAACAAAAGACAGAGACAAGGAAGGGAAAGAAAGAAGAAACACTCAGAGAAACAGAGAAAGATAAAGAAGAGACAAAGAGATACACAATGATAGAAACTCTCTGACAGAGATAGACAAAGAGAGACAGAGAAGAATATAGAGAGGATAGAACGAGACAGATAATATGACAGATAGAAGAGGGCTAGAAACAGAGAAGAGAAAGACTGAGCTTAAAAGGGAGCTATATGGAGACCAGATAGAGACAGAGAGAGTCTGAGAGAGTCAGAGTCAAAGAGAAACAAAGAGAAAGAGAAAAAGACACACAGAGAAATAGAGACAGTGATACAGACACACAAGAGATAAAGAAAGACAGAGAGATAGACACAGAGAAACAAGAAAAATAGAGGACAGTGACAGAGACAAAAACCATGGATAAAAAGGGAATGGCTCACAGATTCTCAGAGCTACAGACAGAGAGAAACACAGAAGAGACAGAAAAACCAAGAAAGACAGAAAGAAGGATAAAGATGTACGGAGACACAGACAACAATGACAGAAGACAGAGACAACCAGAGAGACAGAATCACAGAGACAGACAAAGAAATACAGAGGGTTATGAACAGCGATATAGAGAGACAGAGTTACAGAGAGATATACTGACTCAGAGAGATAGACATAGTGAGACAGAGAGTGAGAGATAGAAAGAGTCAGAGAATGAGGGAGAGAGATACAGAGCTGTAGAGTCTAAGAGAGACAGAGAGAAAAAGACATGGTCATAGATGAGAGAGACAGATACATAGAGACAGGTAGTTAGGGAGAGATAAAAAGGACAGAGATAAAGATAGACAAAGAGATACAGAGAAAATTAAAGAGAGTTTAGGGACAGACAAAATGAAAGAGAAATAGACACATACGGAGAAACATGGAGACAGAGAGACAGAAATCAGGACACAAAGAAATTGTGGAACAGGGTAAGAGAGGCACGGAGAAAGACTCAGAGACACAGAGTGATAGAGACAGAGACAGTCGCATAGAAAGACAGATACAATAAAATAGAGGGAAAGAGTAAGAGACAGAGAGAAAGAGTAAGAGAGACACAGGGACAGAGAGCTAGACACAGAGAGACACATAGAAAGAATGACAGAGAGATATAAAAAGAGAGGGATCAAGCCACAAAGTGATAAAAAGTACACAGAGCAATGGACTGAGACAGAGAAAGATAGTCAAGGACAAAGATTGAGCAATTGAGTCCTAGAAAAAAAGGGTCAGATGAAGATGTAGAAATGACAGAGACAGGGCCCAGAGAAAGAGAGTAGAGTGGGTAGGGTGTTTGCCTTGCAAGCTGCCAACCTGAGCTCAATCCCCCGCACTCCATATGGTCCTCTGAGCCCCACCAGGAATGATTCCTGAGCTCAGAGCTAGGAGTAAACCCTGATTATGGCTGGGTGTGGTTCCAAAACAAAAAGAAGAAATGAGAGAGACAGAGATAAAGAGAGACAGAGATATATTGAAGGCATAGAGAGGGACAAAATTAAAGTGAAACAGAAATACCGAGGAAGACAATGAGAGTCAGAGACATAAAAGCAGAGAGAAAGAAAAATAGAGAGAGACCAAGAGAGTGAAAGTAAGATAATGAGTCACGAAAAGAAAGGGAGACTGATGAGGACAGAGATAGAGAGAGACAGAGAAAGCCATAGAGAGAGGAGGACAAAAAGACAGAGACATACACAGAGAGACTCAGATAGGCAGAACAAGCAATAGACACAGGGACTCTTAGATTCAGAAAGAGAAACACAAATAGAGAGAAAGTAAAGACAGAGCAAATGAAAATCCAAGACATACAGGGAGACACAGGGGACGAGATAAGGAGATAAGAGAAAGTAAGACAGAGAGAGAAAGAACAACATATTACAAAAAAAACAGAAGAGAATAACTGCTGTTCATTTCTTTTCATACTATTCCAACTGCTATAATTCCCTAGTGATTTCCTCCTTCTTATCTTGGATCTCTCTTTTTAAAAAAAAACACAGATATTTTATTTTATTTTATTTTTTCTTTTTGGGTCATACCTGGCAATGCACAGGGGTTACTCCTGGCTCTGTACTCAGGAATCACCCCTGGAAGTGCTCAGAGGACCATATGGGATGCTGGGAATCGAATCCGGGTAGCCTGCATGCAAGGCAAATGCCCTACCCGCTGTACTATTGCTCCAGCCCCTCACCTTGGACCTCTTGATCTCAACTGCTGTTGTTCTGATAATCAGAGTGTCTATTGATATTTTTATATCACACATCATGTTCTTCATGTCTGCTATTTCTGATTGTAGTAGTTTTCTCATTTTGAGCCTAGTACTTTCATGAGTTTTACTACCTGTGCTATCATTTCTTTGAACTCATTGAACATATTCATCATGATAGCATTAAAGTCATTTTATGAGAATACTGAGCTGGTTGGTGCTGATTGCACCTTCTATGACATTGTTTTCACTTTTTGAACTTGGAGGGCTTTCTTTGTATTTTCCCCATTGGTTTTCTAGAGTCTTTGTAGTAAGACCCCTGGGAAGATGCTGAGGGATTAGGTTGTGGCTTGATCTCTTGCTTTTCTTCCTGTCTTCACTGAGTCATAGGAAATAAAATTGTAAGCAGTGTGCAATTAGCTGAATATATCTATGTGGCTGCAAACTATTTGTCTGTCTCTGCATCTGTCTTTCTGTCTCTCTCTGTCTCTTTGTCTATGACTCAGTCTCTGGGTCTGTGACTGTCTCTGTTTTTCTTCAGTTTTATTCAGCAGTTTATTTTTGGTATGTTATAGAATTACAGTGATTTCTGATACTCTTAGTGACAGCTCCATGTATATATCATTCTAATACCTCACCTTTAACACAGGATCAAATTCTCTCCCCCAATGTCTTAGTCACTCCTTTCCGCCAGGTAAACTAATTTTTATAGACCTGTTCTCCAGTTCTGTTGCTTCTGGCCATTTGATTGTCCCTAATTATGTTTCCTTATATCCCAATATGAAAGAGATCATTCTGTATGTGTGCCTCTCCTTCTGGCTGATTTCTCTCAGCATAATATCCTCCAGTTCCATCTTGTAGTGGCATATTGCATGCTTTGTCTTTTCTTAGAGCCAAGTAGTATACCATCATATATATATATATGTATATATATATATATAAAGTCTCCTTTGTTTGGGATTGCTTTGTTTTGTTTCTCTGGCCACACCCAGAGATACTCTCAGGTTACTCTTGGATCTGCACTGAGGGATCACACATAGTGGGGCACAGGGAACTAAAGTTGTTTTGGGGATGGAAACCAAGTCTTCCACATGCAAGGCTGTACTTTCACTCTGAACCCTATACCATAGTTCTTTATGAAGTAATCTGTTCCTGAACACTTAGGTTGTTTCCAGATTTTTTTTAATTTTTGGTTTTTGGGTCACACCCGGCAATGCACAGGGGTTACTCCTGGCTCTTCACTCAGGAATTACCCCTGGCGGTGCTCAGGGGACCATATGGGATGCTGGGATTAGAACCCGGGTCGGCCGCGTGCAAGGCAAACGCCCTACCCGCTGTGCTATCGCTCCAGCCCCTGTTTCCAGATTTTGAATAGACCTGTGAAGAGCATAGGCATGTAGATTTCTTTTCAGAATGATGTTTTGAGGTTTTTGGATTAGATACCAAGAAGTGGTCAAATGGAAGCTCAATTTTACTTTTTTAAAGAAATATTCATACTGTTTTCCAAAGAGTTTAAACCAGTTGATATTCCCACCAGCAGTGGATGAGACGTCCTACATCCATGACAGATAGGTTATTAATGTGATTTTTATCACTTGTCATCTCGTTGATCTTCGATTTGTGCGAGCAAGCACCAGTAATGTCTCCATTCGTCCCTTTCACGTGCTAGTGTAGCCCAATGGTATCTGTTCGCTCCAGGAACACGAAGAGCCTCAAACCATTCATTCAGGGTTTTGACAAAGAAGTCTGACCATTTTATAGGTGGGTGGCCATGCAGTCTTTAGTCTTTTGACGTCCTGTGGCATCCAGTCAGTAACAGCTCTAGTACAGAAGTCATCTCTAAATCACATTACATGTCTGGCCCATCTGATTTTCGATGCCTTGGCAAATAAGACAGCATTCCTGATTCTTGATCGTTGATGGAGGTTGGAATTCCAGATTTCTTCTCTTATTTGAGTGAAATGTGATATTCCAAGCATAGCTCTTTCGATTCCTCTTTGGGATACCCGAATAGCGTTCTTGTCCTGTTTTTGTAGGGCCCAGGTCTCTGAGGTGTATGTTAGTGCAAGAAGAATGGTGGAGTCGAAAAGATGTGCATGGAGCCGGAGGTTCTTCATCCTCTTAACAACTTCGATGCTCTTGAATGCGTTCCACGCTGCTCTTTTCCTCCTGCAAAGTTCTGGCACCAAGTCAATCCTCATGTTGAGTTCTCGACCCAGGTACACATAGCTGCTGCATTCGAAGATGTTCGTTCTGTTGAGAGCAAATTAAATGTCAGGGACTAGTTTGTTTTTCATGAACATTGCCTTGGTGAGTTTCAGCTGCAGTCCAACCTTTCCACACTCAAGGTCAATGTTGGCCAGCATTTGTGTCGCTTGGCTAATGTTTGGTGTTATTAGAATGGTGTCATCAGTGAAGTGGAGGCAGTGTAGTTGTCAACCATCTATCTACACTCCCATTCCTTCCCATTCCAGTTATCACATAATGTTCTCGAGCGTGGCACTGAAGAGTTTTGGTGAAATGGTATCACCCTGCTGAACCTTTCTTTTTACGTCGATGATTACTTCCTTGTAGAATGGTGAGATCCTGGTGGTGAATCCGTAATACAGCTGTATTGTAGGGCAAACACCCTACCGGCTGTGCTATCGCTCCAGCCCCTGGGAGTTTTCTTCTTAAACTTAAACTTTGCAGTACTTTCTCCCCACTCTGTGAAGTAGCATTTTGCACAAAGGAGACGTTGTCCTATCCCGTTTGGAATTTTGAGACAACAGTGACATCGGTCAGGCAAAACCATCGATTGAATATGATGTCAATTTTGTTGTGAAACTGTCCACTGGGAGACTCCCATGTCCAACGTTTATATTCAGCCTTCTGGAACTGTGAGTTACCATGGATGGTCTTGGTCGACAAGATGAACTCAGACAGTGATTTTATATATATATATATATGTATATTTTTATGTGTGTATATATGTGATTATATATGTATATATTACTGGTGTGGGGTGATATTTCATTGTTGTTTTGATTTGCATTCTGCTAATGATTGTGATCCAGAAACTTTTTTCATATTCTTATTGACCATCTGTATGTCTATTCATCTCTTTTCCCCATTTATTGCTAGGTTTATTTTCTGGTTGTATAAACAGCACACCAGAGCACTATAGGATGACTTCAAGAACAATATAAGAATAATCAGAGTTCCTGAATAACAGGAAGTCAAATGTGATAAAGAAACAATAGTTAAAGAAATCGTTAGTGATAGTAAAAATAAATGGTCACTCTGGATAAAAAGCGAGTGCTGAAAGGAAGTAAATGGATATATATGATACCCTTTCAGTAACCACAGTGCTTAAAAGGAAATTAGAGAGAGAAAGAGAGAGAGAAGAAGAATAGTGTCTGCCATAGAGGTAGGTTGTGGGGGCAGGTGGGAAGGCAACTGGGGACATTGATGGCAGGAAATGTGCACTTGTGAAGAGATAGGTGTTGGAGCACTATATGATTGAAACTAAATCATGGACAACTTTGTAGTGGTATATCTCATGGTGATATAATAATAATAGCAACAATAAAAAACAATAACAATAATCATTGATAAGAATTTCCCAGAGTTGAGGATTACAGGCAATGAGATCCAAGAGGCCTCAAGTATCTCAGTGGAAATAGACTTAAATAGGAAAACTCCAAGGCACATTGTACTCAAAATGACAAAGTTTTAAAACAGAAGCAGAATATTGAATGCAGCACAATCAATAAAGGAACTGCATACCAAGGAATGCCCATAAGATGTCTAATAGATCTATCAAATGAGACTCTATGAGCTAGAAGAATATGGAAGGATACAGCACAAAAGCTCAATGAAATGAGCACCTCACCAAGGTTACTGTATCCAGCTGGATTATCATTCAGATTTGAAAGGGTGATACAGAGCTTCAGGGACAGGCAACAGCTTAGAGAACACATAGCCTTGAAACCAGTTTTGCAAGAAGTATTAAAAGGGATTTTTTAAAGGTCTGGGCAAAGTTTCCAACATGTGGTGTTGATAATTGCACTCAATAAAGGTGCACATGGTCTACTAGATCAAGAAAGGTGTGTTTACTCCTACTTCTAAGGGATTTTATACATTTTCAATAATGAATTAATGTCTCTTTAATATTGGTTGTTTTGTGTTTAATCAGTGTTTTTTACATTCAGAAGATTATAATAAATATTATAATATTTTACTTATTAATTCAAACAAAAATCAGTACCTATAATACAATATTTTCTGATGTGAAGCCAATATTCTCTTTATTAGAATAAAACACTTTGTACTTAGATATAGTATTCAATCATCACAAATTGACTTTTATTGGTTGTTTTTCTGATAATTCTATTGCACTTTTTAAAGTTTGGTCAGAGCAAGTAATATGAAATAAATTTGTTATATGCCTGACAAGGGAGCAGGCTGGGAAGTATAAGGGAATCTGGGGATTTTGGTGAAGGGAAGGGGACACTGACAGTGGGGCTGGTGCTGGAACATTGTATGGTGAAACAACTCTATTACAAACACCTTTATAAGTCACAGTGTCTTAATAAAAATTAAAAGGAAACAGTCTTTTAAGGATCTAAGAATGTAAATTGTAGTACTCCCAACCAGTCAAGGAAAAAAGGAGGAAGAGAAAGATAGAGTAATAAAAAAAGAAATAAGAGAGATCCATGGAATTTCAGAGAGAGGGACAGGGAAAGACAGAGAAGGTAAAAGAGCAGAGATACAGAAATAGACATTAAAAAATAAAAATAGAGTCATGGAGATAAGGAGAGAGAGAGACTCAGAGAGAAAAACAGAGTGAGATGTACAGAAAAAGTCGGACACAATAAAACAGACAGAGAAATGTAGTCATGGGGAAAGAGAGACACAGACCGAGTGAGGCAGAAGGAGAGATAAAGATGAAGATTGGTAGAAGAAGACAGAGAGAGACAGAGAATAGAGACAGACTGGAGGAGACAGAGAGTCAGAGATAAGACAGACAGAGTTACAGAGAGACAGAGATACGGAAAAGCACAGAGAAAAAGAGAGAGAATCACAGACAGACAAAATCAGATTTAGACATAGCGAGAGTAGGTATCCATATTCAAAGGTAAGTAAAGACAAAGAGAGATAAAGTCACAGTGTGAGACAGTGACAGAGACAGAGATATAGACACACAGAGAAAGATACAGCCACATAATGATATGGAGAAGCAATCAGAGAAAAGGAGAGACCGAAGGAACAAGAGGTACACCATGGAAAACAGATAAAGAAAGCCGGAGAGGTAGTCATGGAGAGATACAGAGAAATACATAGAAAAAATATACTGTTAAATAGTAAGAGAAAGAAAGATATAGGTCTAGAGACATAGAAGGATAGAGATATACAGAGGCCAAGAAAAGGGAAAGAAAGCATCACAGAAAGGCAAAAAATCAGAGACATGAGAATGAAAGATGACACAGAAACACAGAGAGATAAGACAGGAGATAGACACAAAGATGACAGAGAGGAATAAAGAGAAAGAGACAGACAAAAAGAGTGAATGAATCAGATACCAAAAGAAATGCAGATAGAGATCACTGTATTACTGTCACTGTCATCCCATTGCTTATCGATTTGCTCTAGCAGGCACCAGTAACGTCTTCATTGTAAGATTTGTTGTTACTGTTTTTGGCATATTGAATCCACCACGGGTAGCTTTGCCAGGCTCTGCTGTGCGGGCAAGATACTCTCAGTAGCTTGCTGGACTTTCCAAGAGGGGCGGAGGAATCGAACCTGGGTCGGCCACGTGCAAGGCTGTGCTATCGCTATTAATTACAGATAGAGATAGAAATACAAAAAAATAAGAGAAAGACAGAGTCATAAAGATTGTGAGAAAGACACAGTGTGATAGAGACAGAGAAAAAGAAACAGAGAATAAGTCAGAGAAATAAAGTCACAGAGAATAAGATAGAACGGGAGACAGATAGAAGCAGAGATAGACAAAAAGACAGAATCACGGAGAGAGATAGAGACAGAGTGAGATGGAGAGGACAGGGTAGAGGCAGAGTCAGAGATAAGAGAGACAGAGACATGGAAACAAAGAGACAATCACTGAGAGATTGAGGCACATACAGATAATGAGAGAGAGGCAGAGAGAAATAGAGAAAGAAAAAGTCATACAGAGAGACAATGACACAGAGACAGAGATGCAGAGAAACAGACACAGAGAGTTCCAAAGATAAAATCAGATAGAGACACAGAGAAGAGAGAGAGAAACAGAGATACAGTGAGACAGAGATAAATAGAGACAGAGATACAGAGAAAGGCCATGAAAGAGACAGAGTCAGAAAGAAAGAGACAAAGAGAAAGACCAAGATGTAGAGACATACAGAGAAAAGCAGATAGAGACAGACAAAGGGAGACAGGCAGAGACAGAGTGGGCAGAGGACAGAGATAAATATAAACATATGCAGACACATTGAGAGTAAAGGACAAAGGTACACAGACAGAGATACAGAGAAAGAGGCAGAGTAACAGCTACTCTCAGAGACTGAGATACAGAGAGACATAGACAGCAAGATGAAAAGGGAGTCAGGGGGACAGTAAGAAAGGCAAAATGACACAAAAAGACACAGGGAAAGAGAAATAACAAAAGAAAACACATGGATACACAGAGAGTATTAAGATACAGAGAGAAAGACACTGAGATACACATGAAGACACAAAGACACAAGAAAAAGTCTGATAGTCACACAGAAAGACTGACACTAGGATAGACACAAAGAGACAGAGATTGGGGGCTGGAGAGATAGCACAGCGGGTAGGGCGTTTGCCTTGCACGCGGCCAACCCAGGTTTGAATCCCAGCATCCCATATGGTCCCCTGAGCACCGCCAGGAGTAATTCCTGAGTGCAGAGCCAGGAGTAACCCCTGTGCATTGCCGGGTGTGACCCAAAAAGCAAAAAAAATAAAAAAAAACAAAAAGACAGAGATAAAGTGAGACGGAGACATAGAGGAAGACAGAAACAGAGATAGACACACACAGAGTAAGTGGAGACACGGAGGCAATAAGAAAATAGGACAAAGAGACACAGAGACAGAAACAGATAAATATAGAAAGGGATAGAATAAGAGAAAGAGATGGAGTCATACAGACACACAGAGAGACTGAGCCAGAGAGACAGATAAAGAGATAATGATAGAGACAGAGAAATAGAGACACAAAGAGTTTCAGAGACAGAGTTATAATGGTAGATATAGAGAGAAAGAGATAAAAAGAGTCCACAGATAGAGACAGTAAGAGACAGAGATTGCAGAAATTTCAGAGACAGGGAGACAAAAAGAGTTAAGAGATAGAGATGGAGACTGAGAAAGACAGATAGTCAAAGAGAAAGACAGAGAGAATGAGATACAGAGAAAGAGAAGATATACATGATAAATTTTCAGTACCTATATCCTTTATTGCAAAATATAATGCCCAAAAGGAAAGGGAGAGGGAGAAAGTGCCTGCCATGGTAGGCTGGGGGGGTGCATGCTTGGCAAGAGGGAAACTGGGGACACTGGTGGTGGGAAATGTTCACTGGTGAAAAGTTGGGTGTTGGAACATTGTATGACTGGAACCCTATCATGAACAACTTTGTAACTGTGTATCTCATGGTTATTCAATAAAAAGACAAAGAGAGACACAAACAGAGACAAAGATAGCATTAAAAAAGAATACATGCTTACATTTGGAAAAATATAAATAAAGTAAAATAAAATTCCTGGGGCTGGAGAGATATCACAGCAGGTAGGGAGTCTGCCTTGCACACAGCCGACCCGGGTTTGATCCTGGCATCCCATTTGCCCCCTGGAGCCCTGACAGGAGTGATCCCTGAGTGCAGAGCCAGGAGCAGGCCCTGAACACTGCCGGATGTACCCTAGAAACAAAAAGTAAATAAATAATAAATAATTTTTAAAAAAAGATAGTTATCGAGAGAAATAGAGACACAAAGAGCACAAAGAATCTCTGTAGAGAGATACAGAGAAGGACAGATATAAGAAAGAGATAGAGAGACAAACAGGTAGAATGGCACAGTGAGAGACAAAGATACTGAAAGAGGTAAAGACAGAGAAACTGAAAGATACAGTCTCAAAGTTATGAAAAGACAAAGGTATATAGAGAAAAAGTCAGCAAAGACAGAAAAGTATAGTTTCAAAGATAGAGACAGAGGTAGAGACATAGAGACATAAAGATTGACATAGTATGAAAAGCAGAGGCAGCAAAAGGGAGGACAGAGACAAAGAAACTAAGTCATAGGTAAGAGAGATAGAAAAAGAGTGATAGGTAGAGGGTCACAGAGAGAAAAAGTGACATACTAATGAGACTAAATCAAAGATAAATATAGGTACAGAGAGATACAGTTATAAAGAGAGACAGACATAGAGAAAATGAAATAGACTGGGAGAGTCAGAAAAAAAATGAAATAAAGACATAAAGATAGTATCTGAGAGATACTGAGTCAGAAAGACAGAGACAGAGCGTTAGAGTCACAGATAGAGTCAGAGTCAGATGGAGAGATGGTGAAAAAGAAATTCAAAGAGACTATGAGAAACAAAGTTAGATAGAGATAGAGAGACACAGAGACAATTCCACAGACACAAAGAAGCATTTATCTTTCTTTTTATCTTTTTGTCTCTGTCCTACTTTGTTTCTTTTTTTGATGACGATTTGTGTATCTATCTTGCTCTTTCAATCTATCTTTTTATTTTTGTCTCTGTTTCTCTCTGTGTCTCTGTTTCTAGTCCTCTGTCTTTTTTCTGTGACTCTATATCCATCTCTATCTCTGTCCCTCTGTCTCTATCCTTCTCTATCCATCTCTCTGTCTCTGTTTCTCTCAATGTTTCCTTTGCTCTATCTCTATCTTTTCCCTTTATCTCTCCTTGCAGGTATCATTGTGTCTCTGTGTGTCTTTTTCTTTTTCATTTTTGTGTGTCTTTTTTTTCATTCTTCCCCTTTTGAGAACAAAAAGATAAAACAAAGAATTTTATTTTTTAATTTTTAAAAATTAATTTATTCTTTTATTGAATCACCATGTGGAAAGTTACAAAGTTTTCAGGTTTAATCGCAGTTATACAATGCTCGAACACCCATCCCTTCACCAGTGCACATATTCCAACACCAAGAATCACAGTATACCTCCCCCCTCCCCCCCACCTCCCCAGCCCCCCACCCCACATGTGTAACTGGTAATTTTCACTTTACTTTGATTACATTCAATATTTCAACAAAAAACTCACTATAATTGATTTGGAGTTTCTCCCCCCTAAAGTCGACCTGCTGAAAAGAAAGCATTTGATAATTAGTTTTCCATTGCTGAGAATGAAGAGATATGAGGTCGAGAGGCCGCACTAGCAGCTACACGGTTTTGGATTTCTGTATTTTAGTAACTAAGTCCAGAGAAATATCTGCCAGAAATTGCATCATTATAAGCTTGTACCTCTCAGCTACTTTATATTTCACATAAGAATGCAATCTTTCTATCTGTCTCTTTCTTTCTGACTCATTTCACTCAGTATGATAGTTTCCATGTTGATCCACTTATATGCAAATTTCATGACTTCATGTTTTCTAACAGCTACGTAGTATTCCATTGTGTAGATACACCAGAGTTTCTTTAACCAGTCATCTGTTTTTGGGCACTCTGGTTTTTTCCATATTGTGGCTATTGTAAACAGTGCGGCAATGAACATAGAAATGCAGATGTCATCTCTACTATACCTTTTTGCCTCTCCGGGATATATTCCCAGGAGTGGTATTGCTGGGTCAAATGGAAGCTCAATTTCTAACTTTGTGAGAATCGTCTATATTGTTTTCCAAAAGGGCTGAACCAGTCGGCATTCCCACCAGCAGTGAAGGAGAGTCCCTTTCTCCCCACATCCACGACAACACCGGTTGCTTTTGTTTTTTGGGATGTGGGCCAGTCTCTGTGGTGTGAGATGATATCTCATTGTTGTTTTGATCTGCATCTCCCTGATGATTAGTGATGTTGAACATTTTCTCATGTGCCTCTCAACCATTCGGATTTCTTCTTTGGGAAAGTTTCTGTTCATTTCATCACCCCATTTTTTGGTCGGGTTGGCAGTTTTCTTCTTGTGGAGTTCAACCAGTGCATTGTATATCCTTAATATCAACCCTTTATCAAATGGGTACTGCGCAAATATTCTTTCCTATTCTGTAGATTGTCTTTGTATTTTGGTCACTGTTTCTTTTGAGGTGCAGAAGCTTCTTAATTTGAGATAGTCCCATTTATTTATCTCTGTTTTCACTTGCTTGGCCAGTGGCGTGTCAGCTTTGAAGATACCGTTGGCTTCAATGTCGTGAAGGGTTTTGCCGACCTTGTCTTCAATGTACCTTAGGGATTCTGGTCTGATGTTGAGGTCTTTAATCCATTTTGATCTGACTTTTGTACATGGTGATAGGTGGAGATCTAAGCCCATTTTTTTGCATGTAGCTGTCCAGTTTTGCCAGCACAATTTGTTAAACATGCTTTCCTTGCTCCACTTCATATTTCTTGCTCCCTTATCAAAGATTAGTTGGTCATATATTTGGGGGTGTGTGTCAAAGTATTCAACTCTGTTACATTGGTCTGCAGCTCTTCATTAAAACAAATAATTTTAGCTCCCATTCAACCCAGCCAATTCATCTCTTAGCATCTACCCCTAACACCAGCAAAAATAATTTTGACAAGATATTTGTGTGACTGTTGGTGGGAATGCCAAATGGTCCAGCCTTTCTGGAAAACAATATGGACAGTCCTTCAAACACTAGAAATTGAGCTTCCATATGATCCTACAATACCACTTCTGGGAATATAGCCTGAGGATGCAAAAAAGCACAGTAGAAATGACATCTGTACCTATATATTCATCGCAGCACTGTTCACAATTGCCAAAATCTGGAAACAACCCGAGTGCCCTAAAACAGATGACTGGTTAAAGAGACTTTGGTACATCTACACAATGGAATACTATGCAGCTGTTAGGAGAGATGAAGTCATGAGATTTTCTTATAAATGAATAGACATGGAGAGTATCATGCTAAGTGAAATGAGTCAGAAAAAGAGGGACAGACATAGAAGGAATGCACTCATTTTTTGAGTATAAAATAACATCACATGAGGCTGACACCCAAGAACAGTAGATACAAGGGCCAGGGGGACTGCCCTATAGCTGGAAGACTGCTTCATGTGCGGATGGGAGAAGACAGATGGAATAGAGAAGGGATCACTAAGAAAACGATGGCTGGAGGAACCAGTTGGGGCGAGAGATGCATGCCGAAAGTAGATAATGGACCAAAAATGATGAACTCTCTGTGTCTGTGTTGAAAGCCATAATGCCCAAAAGTAGAGAGTATGGGGAATATTGTCTGCCATGGAGGCAGGGGGAGGGTGACAAAGTGGGGTATACCCAGGATATCGGTGGTGGGGAATGTGAACTGGTGGAGGGATGGGTGTTTGATCATTGTGAGATTGTAACCCAAAGGTGAAAGCTTGTAACTATCTCATGGTAATTAAATAAAATTTAAAAAAAGAGAGATTTGTGTGACTAAGTACACTGCAGCACTATCCACAATAGCTAAGAAAGGAAGAGACCATGTGAATAGATGACTAAATAAAGAAACTTCTGGGAAATATATACTGGTGGAAGGATTGGTATTGGAATGCTGTATGACTGAAATTCAATCATGAATGGCTTTGTGATGCTCTAAAATAGTAAAAAAATTAAAAAAAACTAGAAAAAAAGAAAATGTGGTATGTATACACAATGGTTTTTCTTAAAACTACTCAGCTTTTAGAAAGATAAAATTATGAAATTGCTGCTATATGGATAGAATTAGACTATCATGTGAGTGATCATAAATTAGTAATAAGGAAGAGGGACAGACATATACAGAATGATCTCTTAAATATTGTAGGGATATAAAGGAATATATAGTAATGGAGCAACAAATGGCCAAAGACTATAGATCTGGTCATTGTTCTACAGAATCAAGCTTTCCTGGAGAAGGAGAGATAAGGGAGAAAGTGTTGGCAATGCATTCTCTGGGATTCTGGCTGTGGATATTGCCTTGGAAATTGTGAACATCTCATTATTAGTACTGTAAATCATGGAGCCTCAATAAAATGGCAAAAAAACACAATATTTTTTTACAAAAGCAGTAAAGGGGGCTGGGGTGTACTTGAACTTGTACTTGACAGCAGGAACTTGCCTTGCATGTGGCTGACTCAAGCATGCCAAATGGTCTTTTGAGTCCTCCAGGAGTGATATCTGAGCAAAGAGTCAGGAGTAAGTTCTGAACATCACTGGGTATGGACCTCCCACCAAAAAATAGGGAGAAGGACAGAGAGTCACTGAGACACAGACATAGTGAGTTAGACAGTGAGTCCAATTCACAGGGATAGCGTCAGAGAGAAAGGCAGAGAAAGCTAACTATAATCACAGACACAGAGCGACAGAGAGACAGAGAGTCACGAGAGACAGAGACACTGAGAGACCGTTTCAGAGACACAGACACACAGAAAGTGATAGAGATAGAGAGAACAAGCAAGCTGTATATACTGGCCTATGTTCATTGCAGATCAATAATAGTCTAGACCTGGAAATAACCCAAGTGCTCAAACTCGAATAAGTGAAGAAACTGTGATCTATATACAGTATAGAATACTCTTCAGCTATGAGAAAAATGAAATTTTGTGGTTTCTGCAACTTGGATGGAATTGGAGCATGTCATTTTGAGTGAAATGTCAGAAAGAAAAAGAAAGTACCAGATGAACTTGTTCAATTGTGGATTATAAAGAAACAAAGACAAGGATTATAGGCGGGACACTTGCCTTTCATGAGTCTAACCCAGGTCCAATCTCAGTACCACATATGGCCACCGAGCCTACCAGGAGTGATCCCTGAATGCAAAGCTGACTACCTGACTACCACCGAGTGTGACCGAAAACTCAAAACCAAAATCAAACAAAACAAAAGAAATAAAGGTGAAGATTAGACAATTCCCAAATAAAGCAAATTCTGAGACATGATCAGTAGAACTGGGAACTGAGGCGCAGGGAGAGAGGCAAGGGATTGTGGAATAATGTTGGAGGGTCCTGCAATCACCAGGGAGGGATTGGTGTAATGCTTGGCAATGACAGTATAATGACCATAAAATTATGCAATCTATGATATAACAATGAAAAATACAGAGATTGAGTCAGAGTAGAACAGAGACAGAGATAGTCACAGACAGAGGCAACATAAAATAGAGACAAAGAGACAGAGATTTAGACAGAGACAGAGAGAATGAGGGACAGGGAGTTAGTTACTGATGGGCAGCAGAGATAATTTAGTGGGCAGAACAAGCTGGGTTCAATCTCCATTACCCATATGGTACCCCAAACACTGCCAGGAGTGATCCCTGAGCAAACAGACAAAAGTAAGCCCTGAGCACTGCCCTAAACAAAAAAGTCTCTGAGAGAGAGACTAATAGTATGAAAAAATAGAGACAGGAAAACATAGATTACCACACAGAGAGGGTAAAAGACACCAAAAAAAGATGGAGAGAGGGAGAGATAAAGAGAGACACAAAGACAAAGACAGAGAGAGGCACAGATAGGGACAGGGACACAAAGAAGCAGAGACATAAAGACTAGGAGAGAGACACAGACACACAGAGAGACAAGAGACAAAGAAATAGAGAATAGTAATTCTCTCAAAGACAGAGACAGAAACAGAAAGACAGAAACATAAAGGGGACAAAGAGACAGAAAGAAAGACAGAGACTCACAGACACACGGGTAAAGAAAGAATAGACAGACAGAGAGACAAACAGAGAGGACATAAAGACAAAGTGGGTAGCGAGACAAGAGAGAGAGATAGAGAGACAGATACAGATTATAGGGACAAAGACGGGCAAGAAAGAAAGAGACAGGGGGATGTATAAACAATGAGGAAAACAGAGCCCTACCAGCATTTCAAACTGGTTCACTTTAAGCCAGTTAATATCAGAGAGCAGGTGCTGCCAATGGGCAGCTGAGTCAGGGTGACCTGACATAATCACGAAATGCTTTTAGAATGTTCTTGAGATGCTCAGAGTCGGCTCTGTAACCTTGGTAACGTGAAATTGTGCTCCAAATGTGCTTATGCCCTCTAGATGGTCAGAGACTCACTTTGTAACCTAGGTAACCTGAAAATGTACTCTACTCCAAGTGCGCCCATGTCCTTGAGATGGTCAGAGACTCACTTTGTAACCTTGGCAACCTGGGAATGTACTGCAAGCGTGCTCATTTTCTGTAGTGGTCCAGACATTGCTTTGCAAAATAATTATGCTAGAGGAATTTCTGCTTTTGCCAGCTCCCTGCAAATGCCCCATGATTCATCCTATATCTTGCCAGCTGCCTGCAAATGCCCCGTGACCCTTCCTGTATCCTATAGAATGGAGCCCTCACATTTGTTCTAAACCCCGTTCTGGAATATGAACTCTGCTGTGTTTTCCAATGAATAAACAGAGTCTCTTATTTCTCAGTAGCGTTCTCCTGGATTTGGGTGGAAATTTCCACAACATACAGAGAAGAGTGTATGTTGGTGTGTGCGTGTATGTGTGTGTGTGAGAGAGAGGCACATAGTGAGGATAGACTAAGAGAAGAACAAATACAGAAAGAGCGAAAAAGTCAGAGAGACAGAGATGGAGAAAGACAGAGAAGCAGGACTCAGCAAAAGAGAGAAGTATGGTGATTTCCATCTGAAAAGTGACTGAAAGAGACACTAGCAAAGGAATTATGAGGGACAGTCACAGAGAGACAGTCACAGACATAGATGGACAGAGATACAGAGAGGACAGAGACAAAGCGACGCAGAGATAAAATGAGACAGAGATAGAAAAAGGCAGAAACATGAAGAGATACAGAGACACTGAGAAAAATGGAGAAAGACAGAGAGGGAGAGACACAGAGACGGGAGACAAATAGAGTTCAATATAAGAGATTTAGAAAGGTATAGACTTCACAAAGGAGGTGAATGACTTCAATGAAAAATGTAATTAACTTCTGAAAGAGGCAAAAAAAGGTCAAGTAAATGGAAACAGATTCTTTGTGCATGGATTGGAAGGATAAACATTGTAATAATGTCCATATTATTCAAACTGACTTAAAGATGACTTTTTTTGGTTTTTGGGTCACACCCAGCAATGCTCAGGGCTTATTCCTGGCTCTGCACTCAGGAATTACTCCTGATACTGGGGATTGAAACTGGGTCGGCTGTGTGCAAGGCCTGTGTGCAGCCTTACCTGCTGTACTATTGCTCCAGCCCTGAAATGAAATTCTTTTTTTTTTAAATCTTTATTTTTATTTATTTATTTATTTATTTATTTATTTATTTATTTATTTTAATTAGTGAATCACCGTGAGGGTACAGTTACAGATTTATACATTATTGTGCTCATGTTTCCCCCATACAAAGTTTGAGAACCCATACCTTCACCAGTGCCCATTCTCCACCACCAGTAAACCGAGCGTCCCTCCCACCCTCCCCAGTCCCGTCTCCCCCCACCCCAAACTGCCACTATGGCAGGGCATTCCCTTTCGTTCTCTCTCTCTGATTAGGTGTTGTGGTTTGCAATAAAGGTGTTGAGTGGACATTGTGTTCAGTCTCTAGTCTACATTCGGCACGCGTTATAGAAATTCTCTTGGTATTTTCAGGGCATAAAAGAAATGCCTCTAACTTTCACATGGGACCTTAAAACTCCCCAAGTAATCAATGGTATTCTAAGAAAGAAAGAAGTTGGGAGGTATCAGAGCTCAAGGCTTTGATTTTCACTGCAAAGCTCTAAGAGTCAAATCTGCATGGTGCTAGAATAAAGACAGCTCTCAGGTTGATGGGATAAAATTGAGAGCCCAGAGATAAACCCTCAAGTGTATGGACAGATAATTTATGATCAAGGGACTAAGGTGTATGAGGAGGAGAAACACGAACCTCTTTAACAAATGATACTGGTAAAACCGGTTAACCACATGCGTTTCCCTGCCCCCAAAACAAATTTAGACCCATATTTCATGACACACACAAATGTCAATTCAAAATGCATTGCAGACACTGATATTAAATCAGCGTCCACAAAATACGGGCTGGAACACTCCAAAATTTGCCCTTAGAGAAATCTTCGTAGAGTAACAGAGAAAAAAGAGGGACTGAGAGAAAATCTACATGTGCAGAGAGATGAGAAAAGACACACAAAGAGGGACAGAGAGAGGCAGAGGCAGAGGTCTACAAAAAGAGATATAGAAACATAGAGATAGAGACAATTGCAGAGAGAAATACAGAAAAAGAGAAAGATAGAAGAGGCACAGAGTGAGAAATAGAGACATAGAGGAAGAGAAACAAAGATAGTCACAGAGATAAGGACAGAGACAGACAGATAAGAACAGAGAGAAAAGGATGAGGGAGAGACAGAGACACTAGAGTGACAGACATGAAAGTGGCACACCGAGACAGAGAGAAAGATGGAGACAGAAAGAAATAGACTCAGTTAGAGAGTCAGAGATAGTCAGAAGGACAGACACAGAGAGAAAGAGATAAAAATCAAAACCCAGATATACACAGAAAAATAAAAAACAAGGGCCAGGAGGATTGGTCCATAGCTGAAAGCCTGCCCTGAGTGCTGAGGGAGATGATGGTTAGGATAGAGAAGGAATCACCATCACAATGATGGTTGGAAGGATCACTCTGAAGGGAGATTTGTGCTGAAAGTGGGTAAAGAACCAAACATGATGGCTTCTTAGTATCTGTATTGCAAACCACATGCCCCATAGTAGAGAGAGTAAGAAGAAAATTACTGCCATAGAGGCAGGCGGGGGATGGGATGAGGTGGCGATGGTGGGAGGAACACTAGAGTCATTGGTGGTGGGAAATGTACACTGGTGGAGGGATGGGTGTTGGAACAAAATATGACTGAAACCCATCATGAAAGCTTTGTAACTATGTGTCACATAGAGATTTAATTTAAAAAATTAAAAGAAAGAAGAGACAGTGAAAGAGAATCCCAGAGTCAGAGTGGGAAACACAGAGAAGTACAGATAGTGAGAGAGCAAAACAGAGATACAGAAACACAGGAGAGACAAAGAGAGAGACACAGAGAAGGATGAGAGATAAAAAAGACAGAGAGAAATGGAGAGAGAGACACATGTGGAGACAAAATAGAGAGATTATGAAAGATAGAGGAATAGAGAGTTACAGAGAGCCTCAGAGACAGACACAGGAAGAGAGGACAGACAGAAAGAAAAAGAATCAAAAAACCACAAAGGCACAATTGAGAGAGATAAAGAAGACACCGAGAGAGGATTTCTCTTCAAGCTCATTTTCTCCCTTGAACTCATATCTCACTTGCTTGTCTCTATATTTCTTTGTTTGCCCATTTCCACTCTGGAGAAGTCTGTGTTCCCTCTTGAGACACACAGAGATAGACAAACACAGAAAGAAAAGAAGAAAGACAGAGTGACAAAGATACTTAGAGACACAATGAAGGAAGTTAAGAGAGACAGACAAAGGGAGATACAGAGAAGACAAAGTCAGAAAGGACAAAGAAAGAGGATGGAGAGAGACAGAGGAAGAGAGACACTGGCATAAAAATGGTCAGTGGTTGGAACTAACCATAAGTGTGTGTGTGTGTGTGGTTGAGCATAGGTAAGATAGAGAAAAGACCGCTATGACAACAATACCTGGGAATGATCACGCTGGACAAGATCTGAGGGTAAAAAGTAGGTAAGGGATGAACTTTTAGTATCAATATTGCAAATCATAATGCCTAAAGAGTGAGAGAGAGAAGAAGAAAAACAAAAAGCACCTGCCATAGAAGTAGGCATGAGGTGGGGCTTGCGGGGTGACGGGAGGGAACCTGAGGATACTGGTGCCGGAAAATGTACATTGGAGAGATGGGGATTGGAATACTATACGACTGAAACTCAATCATGAACAGCTTTATAATGGTCTATCTCAGTGATTCAATAAAAAAGAATAAAATTACATGCATAAAAATATTACAGACAGATATCCCCAAAAAACATAGATGAAAGATCCTCAACAAAATGCTAGCAAACAGAATCCAACAACTCATCAAAAAGATCATACATCATAACCAAGTAGGATTCATCCTGGGGATGCAGGGATGATTTAATATTCACAAGTGAGTCAATATAGTACACCTTGTCAATAAAAAAAAATAAGAACCATACGATCATATGAATAGATGCAGAGAAGGCATTTGACAAGATCCAGCACCCATTCATGATAAAAACTCTCAACAAAATGGGAGTTGACCAGGCTCACATGGAGTTGGGAATGGGTGACCTCCCCCATTTCCCTGTGCTTCTGGTAGTCTGGCAGTCATGCCCACAAACTGCCTCTGGTGACATTTAAGCTTATTAATGGCCATGATCCAGTGACGCACAAATAAACCTCGGGAGAAGAAGAGAGCAACACAACACAGAGATGCCTCCAGATCCCAAAGTCACAATCCAGTTAAAATTTTGATTCTAGCTGTATAGCCCTATTTAAAATCTTAGAATTCCTGGAGAGATATCTTATATTCTATACAAGGGCCTAATGGATCCAGGGTGATACTACAATCTTCACACACTTTCCTCTAAGGAAATTTTTTGCATCATCTTTAGCATATGATTCATAAAAAAGAAAAAATGATAGGAACTAAGTACTGCCTTGTGTTGCCCCAAAACAAACAAAAACAAAACAAAACAGAAAAGAATGACAGACACTGAAAAAGCAAATCAGAATTATAGAGAGACAGATAGAGAGAAAATAAGAGTAAGATAAACTCCCTACCTGCTATACTATCACTCAGGCTCCTGTTTTTCTTTCTCTTAGTCTCTTTCTGTCTCTTTGTCTCAGCCTTTTTTGTGTCTGTATATAAGAGAGACAACAAAGAAAGAGATCCTAGTGTAATACATAGAGACAGAGACACAGAGAGAGACAATAAGGACAGATACAGAGGGACAGAGAGTCAACACAGACTGTCAGAGACACAGAGAGGGTGGAGAGAGATAGAGAGGCTCAAAGAGAGATACATAGGCATAGATAGATGAAATCTCAGAGAGGCAGAGAGACATAAATAGATATAAGAATTAGAAAAATAGCTTGAATGATAATATGCTTGCCTTGCATGTGGCTGATCCCCAGCACCCCATATGGACCTTGAGCCTACCAGAAGTGATGCCTATGTGCAGAGCCAGGAATAAGTACTGAGCACTGCTTGGTGTGACCCCAAAATAAAGCAAAACAAAAAAATAGAGAAAGAGGGTCCAGAGAGATAGTATAGTTGATAGAGCATTTTACCTTGCATGATGG
This sequence comes from Sorex araneus, assembly GCF_027595985.1. Lineage (NCBI taxonomy): Eukaryota > Metazoa > Chordata > Mammalia > Eulipotyphla > Soricidae > Sorex > Sorex araneus. The sequence goes on along the minus strand of NC_073313.1, from coordinate 51,735,541 downwards.
TCAATTATGTTCAATCCTCAGCATCCCATATGGTCCTCTGAGCACTGTCAGGAGAAATTCTTAAGTGCAGAGCCAGGAGTAACTCCTGAGCATTGCTGGTGTGTCCCAAATGGGAAAAAATCAGAGAAAGACAGAGAAAGAGAGGGTCACATAGACAGAAGGAGACAGAGACACGAAGAGATATAGAGGCAGACACACAGAGACACAGAGAAGGAAAAAGAGAGACAAACACAGAGAGATAGTCGCATAAAGAAACTAGAGAGAAAAGAATAAGAAGAGAAATATACAGAGTGACAGAAAGAGAGAGAAAAGCAGTCACAGAGAAAAACGGAGTAAGGGAAATAGATAGAGGCAGAGAGAAAAAGACAAAGAGGGACAGAGAGACACAGAGATAGACTCACTCAGAGAGATAGAGTTAGACATGCGGATCTGGAGAAAGAGAGAAACAAAGACACATAAACCAGGAGATATAAGCAGAGAAACAGATGATAAGAAGGAAGACAGAAACAGAAAGACAAAATCAGAGATTAAAAATCAGAGAGATGGAGACAGAAATGGAAAAAGACAAAATTCCTGGGAGACATAGACACAGAGAGACAGAAAGAGCCAAAGACAAAGAATAGAGAGAGATAGAGACAGAGAGTTATAAAGACATAAAGAGAGATAGACCTATAAAGAGTGAGACAGAGACAGAGAGAGACATAGAGACAGTAAGAGTACAGAGAGAGACACAAAGAGAAACAGAGAGACAGTCATAGAGACAGACAGAAAAAGAAATAGGGATAGAGAGACACAGGGATCAGAGAGAACAAGAGTGATATAAGAATATAGACACCAAGATATAAATAGAAAGAGAAAGTGATACAGAGAAAAAGAGACAGAGATAGAAATGCACCAAGAAGAGAAACAGAGACAGAGAAATACAAAGAGACACAGAGATAGACAGTGAAATAAAGCCAGAGAAATAATCACAAAGACACATAGAGACAGATGGAGCCACAGACAGTGTGAGAGACACAGAGATAGTTACATAGAGAGTCAAGAAAGGGAGACACAAAAAAAGAAAGGGATACACAGAAAGACAGAGAAAGAGAAAGAACAAGAAATAGAAAAAGAGACAAAGATTCAAAGAGACAAAGTGGAAGCGAGAGACAGGTACAGATAGAGTGGGACATAGAGACAGAAAAAGAGAGAAATACAGTGAAATAGTCACAGTAGAGACTGAGAGACACAGAGACAGACACAGGGATGGGGGAGAGAGACAGAAAGAGACACAGAGATAAGAGGGAGATACAAAGAGAAGAGAAATAGAAAATATAGGTATAGAGATACAAAGAGAGTTAGAGAAAAAAAGACAGAAACGGACATAGGAAGACACAGAGACCCAAAGATAAAAATACAGCAAACAGCCACAGAGAGAGAGAGAGAAAGAGAAAAAGATAGAGAGAGAAGGATAGAGCAGTAGGGGGACAAAGATACAGAGATAGAGATAGAAAAACAGAGACAGAGACATAGAGAGGACAAAGAGAGACAAAGATACAGAGACAGGGATAGAGATAGAGAGATGTAGAGAAACAATAACGAGAGGTAATGACAGAGTGAGGCAAAGAGAGACAGATTGAGAAAGGAACAGAGAGAGGTAGGGAGAGACAGAGAGTGACAGACAGAGACAGAGAGACAGAGATGGCCACAGACAAAGATAATGAGAGAGATAGAGACAGAGAGATTTTCTGAGTCACAGACAGTCAGAGGTACCAATAGAGACTGAGAGACAGAGACACAGAGATAGACAGAAATAGAGTGAGACAGAGAGATAGAGAGAAAAAGAGACAGCAAAGACACAGATATAGTCTCAAAAGGAGATAGAGAAAGACACAGGGAGAAACACAGAGTGAGACAGAGAGACAGAGAAATCAAGATAAATCACATGTACAAAGAGGGGGGGCACTAGAAAAAAGACAGAGGGAGAGACACAGAAAGAGACAGATCAGAAGAAATATAAATTCAGAGATGTGTGTGAGAGAGAGTGTAAAGAAGAGATAGAGAGTTAAAGAGAGACAGAGACAGAGAAATATGGACAAACACAGAGAGACAAACAAAAGTGGAGGCATAGGGAGAAAGAGATGGAAATATAGAGTCACAAAGAGAGAAACATGAAGACAGTCCAAGAGAGCAGCAGAGATACAGAGAGATTTAGTCAAGAACAGAGAGAGACAGAGAGGTGAGAAGAGAGACAAAGAAACATATGTGGGTAGAAATAGAGACAGAAAAACACAACCGGAGTCACAGAGAGTGACAGGAAGATACAGAGACAAAAAGATGCAGATAATCACATAGAGTCATAGATAATCACATAGAGAGAGAGGGTCATAGCGATAGCACAGAAGTTAAGGTATTTGTCTTGAGTGCTGTCAGTTCCATGTCAAACCCATGCATCACATATAGACCCCAAGCAAAAAGCTGCAATAAAGTCAGGGCACCACCAGGTGTGGCCCAAACAAAAGCTAAAGACGAAATAGAGATATTACAGAGACAAGGAGAAAGCTGGCCATACAGCCAGAAAGATAATCAGAGAAAAAAGGAAGAGACATAGAAACAGACTTGTAGAGACATGGAAAGACAGGGCTAGAAACATGGAGATGGAGGCAGAGAGATAGAAAGAGAAAGACATAGAGAGTCACACAGGGAAGATACACAGAAAGATAAGGAGAGACAAAGAGGTAAAGATTCACACAGAGTAAGAGACAAACACACAGAGACAAAAGCAGAAACAGAAATTCTGAGAATTATTGAGACTCTCAGAAATAGAGAGAAGGGGAGATAAGAATACAAGAAAAAATTAAAGACCCAAGGAGACACACAAACTTAAAGATAGAAAGAGATGGAGAGACATACAAAGAGGACAGATATAAAGAGAGAAAGATACACTGAGAGAGATAATGAGACAGAGACAGAGAAACTCAGAGACAGAGAAAGAGAGATGGAGAGACACACAGAGAAGAGGTATAAACTAGGAGATAGGGTCAGATAGAGTCAGAGAGACAGAAAAATTAACAGAGAAAGAAAAACAGAGAGGACAAAGAGAGAAAGTGGGATAGAGGGAGACAGAGTCACAGAAAGAGTCTAAGAACAGAGACACAAAAAGAGATGGAGAAAAACAGAGACACTCAGAGACAGAGAGGCAGAGAGACACAAAGATAGGGACAAGAGACAGTGACAGAAGTAAAGAGAGAGAGACAAAAGACAGAGGTGAAAAGGATAAAGATAAAGGCAAAGACATAGAAAGATAGTAGACAGAGATACATAGAGACTAATAGAGACAAAGAGATAGACATAGACACATAGTGAGAATGACAGAGATAGAGGGAGAGAGATACAAAGAGATAGAGTCACAGCAAAAGACAGACAAGAGACAAACACAGAGAGAAAGAAGTAGAGAGATAAATACAAACATGCAGAGAGAGAAATAAAGACAGGAAGACACAGAGAAAGACAGACATAGAAAGAGAAAAAGAGAAATGCAGAGAAACAATTGAGGACAGAGGTAGAGAGATAACAAGATAACAAGAAAAAAAGAAATAGAGAGGAGACAGGGAGATAATCACAGAGAGAGACAAAGACAAGAAAAGAGACAAACACACAAAGAGAGATTGACAGATGAGATGCAGAGACAAGAAGAAAGATTGTGTGATTCAGCTTTCCGAAACACCAAGATAGTGTATTAGCTAACATGGAGACAGAATGCTGTGGGTGCTAAAGACCTGTAGGTCAGAGATATGTAGGCCTGGAGGAGCAAAAGTTAGCCAGTGAGAACTGTCACCCACTGCAAGAAATTTCTGCAGACCAGCAATAGGTGAGGACCCTTGGTTGAAAACCTCCAATATAGCTTCATGTGTCCACTGCCATCTGTGCAGTCCATTGTTGATCAGAATGTTATTAAACAAAGCATGGCTGTACCCATCAACAACTGCTAACTTGTGGGAACCCATGAGCATGTCTGAAGCAAAGATATTTGATGTCACAACCCTGCTACAAACCCTTCTTGGTCTTGGAAAGAAGGTGTAACACACCTGGCTAAACTCTACAAGGCCACAAAGAGGCTTATAAAAAAGGAATCTTTCCTTTTTGACTCTAAAAGGGTCAAATAAAAAGAGGGATATACAGAGAGATAGACAGAGACAATGAGAAGATTCAGAAGGACAGAAGGGAAACAGAAATAGAGAAACAGAAAAAAAATCCCACACACACAGAGAGAAAAAGTGACAGAAAGGCAGTGAGAGAGGTAAATAGAAACACAGAGAGACAATGGGAAAGAGACAGAATTATAGACAAAGGAAGAAAAAAACAGTCATGGAGAGAGAAACGGAGAGAGACCCAGAGAATGATACTGAGAGAAGGATAGAGAGAAACAGAGAGAAAGAGAAGACAGAGATGACCACAGAGATGGCCACTGAAAGAGACAGAGAGGCAATAAGAGATAAAGAGACTGAGACAGAAAGTGTTACAGAGAAAGAGTTAGAGACAAAGACAGACTAAGAAAGACATAGAGAAACAGATAGAAAGACAGAGAAGTAGAGATTATGAGAGACACAGAAAATAAAAGTCAGAAAGTGACACAGAGAAGAGAAAAAATAAGAGAAATACAGAGAGATAGAGAAAGAGACAGAGACTCATAAAGACTCTCAGATAAACAGAGGGAAGGGGTAGTGAGATAGGACAATAGGTAAGGAACTTGTCTTGCACATGATTGATGGGGCTTAACTCCTAGCACCCTATATGGTCTCTGGAGCACTGCCAAGAGTAATCCCTGAGTGCAGAGCCAGGAGTAAGCCCTGACCACCACTAAATGTGGTTCAAAGACAAAACAAAAAAAGTAAAACAAAAAGAAATAGAAGAGACAGACAAAAAGACAAAGAGACAAAGACCCAGAAAAACACAGAGAAAATGATATGAAGAGAAAAGAGACAGATACACAGAATGGATAGCAAGACAGAGAAGAAGACGCACAGAGCAACAGACAGAGAGAGACAAATAGATACATAAAAGGACAGCAAGCCATGAAAGAGATAGAAAGACAAAGAGAAAGAGAGACAGACACAGAAATAGAAGAACAGAGAGATATAGAAGCAAAGAGAGATAGGAACTAACAGGGGAAATCAGAGTAAGACAGAGAAAAAGAAGCAGAAAAAGTTAGTGAGAGTCAATGAAAGAGAAAGTGAGATAAAGAAATACACAGAGATAGGGACAATTTGACACAGAGCAAAACAGAGCCAGTGAGATATGAGATGCAGAGAGGGATAAAGGATAGAGACAGACATGGACAGAATAAATAACAGAGGCTGAAATAGAGTAAGAGAATGAGACACAAAGATAGAGACAGAGATATGGAGAGAACTAGAGAGACAGAGAGCTACTGAGACACAGAGAGAGGTAAATAGAGACAGAGGTAGACAGAGAGATAGAGACAAAGTGAGACAGAGATATACAGAGACTGAGAAATATACAGAGAAAGTCATAGAGAAAAACTCTAGAGAAAGATTCTGGAGATGGAGGTACCGAGAAGGACAGAGAAAGAGAAAGATTAAAATAGATAGGGGTAAATACAAAGAAACAGAGATAATGTGGCAAAGAAATAATGTGAGACAGAAATAATGTGAGACAGAGAGAGTCAATGAGAGACAGAGAGACATACACAGAGAGATAAAATAAAACAGAAAGGGAAGCCATACAGTGACATAAAGAAGGGAACAAGCAATAGATATACAGTCACTGAAAGAGATAGAGATAGATACATACAGAGTCAGTGAGAAAGCCAGAGACACGGAGACAGAGAAGAACATAGAGATAGAATTTTAGACAGAGAGGGAGAGATGGACAGAGAAAGAATGATAGAAACAGAAAATCAGGTAAAGTCCTGAAGATACAATGACAAAGAGAGATATAGAGACAGAGTGACCAAAACAGAAACAAAGAAAGTGACAGAATCAAAGAGCGAGACAGAGAGATGCAAACAGAGACAGGAAAACAGAGAGAGACAGAGACAGACAAGGGCCTGGAGCAATAGTATAGTGGGTAGGGCTGAGCCAGGTTTGATTCTCGGAATTCCATGTGGTCCGTTGAGCACTGCCAGGAGTGATTCCTGAGTGTAGAGCTGGGAGTAAGCCCTGAGCATTGCTGGGTGTGGCCCAAAAACAGAGAGAGAGAGAGAGAGAGAGAGAGAGAGAGAGAGAGAGGGGGGGGGGACTGGAGAATAGTACAGAAGGTAGGCTGCTTGCCTTGCATGTGGTTGACGTGGATTTGATCCTTGTCATCCTATATGGTTTCCCACTCAGGCCAGAAGTAATTCCTGAGCACCATTGGTCCAAAACCAGTGTGTGTGTGTGTGTGTGTGTGTGTACACACACACAGAGAGAAAGAGACCAAAATCAAGGAGGAAGGGGTGGGCTTGGGTGGGATGCAGGAGAATGGAACACAAGAGACAAAGAGAGAAAGGACAGAAACACAGGAAAGAGAGTTAAAGAGAATAGAGACAAAGATTCAGAGGGGACAGAGAGACAGAGAAAGACACACTGAGGAGATAGAAGAAGAAATACAGTGACAGAAATGAAGACAAGAGACAGAGATCGCCAAGGACAAAGACACAGAGAAAGAGTCACAGTGAGAAAAGACACAGAGAAAGACACAGAGTGACACACAGAGACAGAGAGAGACAGAGAGGTCGAGTCACTTAGAGAAACAGAGAACAGAGACTAACACAGTGATAGAGATAAAGATAGAGAGACAGAGAAATCAAGAAACAGAGAATTACAGAGAGAGGCTTGAGAGGAGCAGAGAGAGATAGATGCAGAGTCATAGAGAGTCTTAGAGATATAATGGAGAGACAGAGATCCATAAATAAAGACAAAGGCACCAGACCCACATACAGACACATAGAGATACAATACAGCAATAAGGAATGAAGAGACAGGACCCTCTTATATAGCAGTACAGATAGTACAGCAAGTAGGGAACTAGCCTTGCACATGACTGATCAATGTTCACTCCCTGGCATCCCATACAGTCCCCCAAGACCCTGGACTATTCCTGAGCACTGCTGCATGTTGCTGAAAGCCAAAAAATAGAATAAGAGACACAGAGAGGATAGAGAAGTAGAAAGAGACAGAAATACAGATATAGAGAAAGACAAAAACATAGTCACTAAGAGAGAAATAGTGAAAGAAACAAAGAGAGAAGACAGTGACATATTGACAGAGAGAGGCAGAGACAGAGAGCATATAGAGGGAGTCAGAGGTACAGGAAGATACACAGAGAAGGACAAAGAGACAAAGAGAGAGAGTGACAGAGACAGAAAGACAGAGCCACAGAGACAGAATCAGATGGGGAGAGAGGACAGAGACAAAGACAGACAGAAGAGAGTAATGGAGTAAAACAGGGACAGAGTAACTGAGACAAGGAAGACAAAGTTATTGAGTCATGGGGAGAGACAGAAACAGAGAGATACAGAGTGAGACATAGTGACAGAGAAAGACAGAGACAGAGATAGTCACAGAGATACAGGGGACAGATACAGGCCAAGAGAACACCACAGAGACAGAGCGAGAATCACAAGTAGATTCAGAGACACAGAAGGAGACAGAGCCATAGAGAAAGGCAGCACCAGACAGAAACAAAGAGAGAGAGAGAGACCTAGAATAAAAGAGATAGAGACAGTCACTGAGAAAGGAAGAGGGAAGGATAGAGAAGACAAAGGGTGACCGACAGACAGACAGACATAGGGAGACAAAGAAATATCCATACCCAGATACAGAGAAAGAGGGAGAGACATATATCAAAAGAGTAGAAAGAGACAGAGTAACAGATAGAGGCAGAAACAAAAAGGGATATACGGAAACAGTAAAAGAGGGGCAAAAGAAAGAGATTAAGAAACACAAAAAGAGGACAGAGTGAGGAGACAGACAGAGATGAGATTAGAAATATACAGAGTCATAAAGACTCTCAGAGACAGAAACAGAGAAACATCTAGAAAGATAAAGACAAGGACAAAAAAGGGGGAAAGAGAGACAAAAAGTGATACATAGAGACCAAAAGGGAGGCCAAAAAAGATACACTGAGAGACAGAGACAGAGAAGAGAAGTTTAGAGAGTGAGAATGAGAGGAGATAAAGAGTGACAGATTTATAATATAGAGACAGAGAAAGAGACAAAAACAGAAATAAAGAGGCATAGAGAAGAGAGCGACAGAATCACAGAGAGATAGAATCACAGACACAGATGGAGAAACAGATATGACAGACACAAAGCGACAGAGGTACAAAAAAAGGCAGAGACACAGCTAGATATAGAGACAGAGAGAAATGGAGAAAAAGAAAGGGAGGCAGAGCACGGAGATAGACAGAGAGGAAAGAGACATAAAGTGACAGGGAGTAAGAGATAAGATTATACAGAGATGAGATAGAAGCATAGAAAGAGAAAGACAGAAAAAACACAAATGCACAGAGATAAAAACAGAAAGGCAGAGCTGGAGATAGAGAGGTAGGTGCAGAAATCAAGAAAAGATATAGACAGACATACACAAATAGAGGCAGACACAGAGAAATATATAGAGAGAAACAAGAGAAAGAGAGACAGCTCAAGAGAAAGAAATGGAAGGAAAGCAGAGGTAAAGAGAGAGAAAACCAGAGAGACAAAAAGACAGAGGAAGAGAGAGGAGAGTCACAGACATAGGAACAGAGAAACATACAGATAAAGACAGAGAGAAATGGACAGACTCAGAGATACATATCGAGACAGAAAGAAAATCAGAGATCAATACAGAAAAAGATATATTAGGACAGAGAGAAAAACAGAGAAACTGAGTTAGGGACACAGATAACAACAAGGACAGAGACACAAGGGAGACAAAGACAAAACAGTGTGAAAGACAGAGAAAGTAATAGAGAAATGCTGAGACAGATTGAAAGATATAGAGAGATGAATACAGAGATGGAAAGGGAGAGAACAAAACAGAGATAAAGAAACACAGAAACATAGAGAAAGAGATGGTTTAAGAGAAATGTGTATTGGAGAGACATGTATTGATAGCCACATCCACCTACCTTCATACCAAATTCCACAGGATGGATATGTCGTTCCCAGCGTTCTCCCTTCTGAAATCCGACACGCTGTTTCATTGGTAAAGAAGCATACAGCACCTGGTCCAAACAAGGTTAGACCTGAACACCTGAAGAATCAGCCGCCAGTACTCATCAATACTCTGGCTTGGTTATTCACAAACTACCTGTCTGAATGCACTGTTCTATCCCAATAGAAAACCAACAGGACCATCCTGTTGTACAAGAAGGGAGACATCCACAACATTGGCAACTATTACCCTATCTGCCTGTTGTCAATCGTCTACAAGTTGTTCACTCGAGTCATCCTGAATAGGATTGGCAGAACACTAGATGAAGGACAACTATGTGAGGGAGCTGGGTTCTGAAAAGGATTCAGCACGATCCACCATATCCACACAGTGACCAACCTCATTGAAGTTTTGAGAGAATTCAAGATGCCACTCTGTCTAATGTTCATCGATTTAAAGAAGGCCTTTTATTCTGTTGAGACTTTTATTCTGTTGAGTCATCAAAGCCCTAGCCAAACAGACCATTCAAACTCAATACATCAGGATTCTCCAGGAGCTGTATTACAGATTCACCACCAGGATCTCACCATTCCACAAGGAAGTGATCATCGACATAAAGAGAAGGGCTCGGTAGGGTGATAGCATTTCACCAAACCTCTTCAGTGCCACCCTTGAGAATGTCATACGACAATTGGAATGGGAAGGAATGGGAGTGAAGATAGATGGTCGGCAACTATACCACATCCGCTTTGCTGATAACATCGTTCTAATAACATCAAATATCAGCAAAGTGGCATGAATGCTGGCCGACTTCGACTGTGAGTGTGGAAAGGTCAGACTGCAGGTGAATCTCATGAAGACAATGTTCATGAGAAATGGACTAGTTCCTGATGGTCCATTTGCCCTCAAAGGAACAAACATCTCTGAATGCAGCAGTTATGTGTACCTAGGTCAAGAACCCAACATGACAAACGACCTGGATCCTGAACTGCGCAGGAGAAAGAGATCAGTGTTGAACGGCTTCAAGAGCGTCGAAGAAGTGGTTAAGAGGACAAAGAACCTCTGGCTCCGGGCACATCTTTTTGACTCCATCGTTCTTCCTGCACTAACATACTCCTCAGAGACCTAGGCCCTATGCAAACAGGATGAGAACACTATTCGGGTATCCAAAAGAGGAATTGAAAGAGCTACGCTTAGAATATCATGTTTCACTCAAGTGACAGAAGGAATCTGGCATTCTGACTACCATCGACGATCAAGAGTCAGGGACACTCTCTTGTTTGCCAAGGCGTCGAAAATCAGAGGGGCTGGACACCTAATGCAATTTAGAGACAACAGCTGGACAAGAGCTGTTACCGACTGGATTCCATGGGACATCAAAAGAATGTGTGACAGGCCGTCAGCTCTCCTGTGCACCGTTTTAGCAGCCCCTCCCTATTGCCAGGTAACTTCGACTCCAGATCGATCACGCTCTCTTCTTCCTGCCCCTCTGAAAGAGCTCTCACGCCGGCTCCACCCAGCCTGGGGACTTCCGGCTGTTGGGGGAGTGTCCTATACGTCAGGGGGTGTGGCCTCAAAAGGGGGCCTGGCCTTTAAAATTTTTTTAAATTTATTTTATTGAATCACCAAGTGGAAAGTTACAAAGTTCTCAGGCTTATATCAGTTATACAATGCTCAAACACCCATCCCTTCACCAGTGCCCATATTCCACCACCAATAAAAACAAAAACAAAACAAAAACAAAAACAAAAAAAGCAGTGTACATCCCACCCCTCACCCCCCAACCCCCCCCCCCCGTGCGTGACTGATAATTTCACTTTCTTTTCTCTTTACCTTGATTACATTCCAGATTTCAACACACAACTCACTATTGTTGTTGGAGTTTCAAAACAGACTCACTATTTTTGTTGGAATTCATCCCCAAGAATACAGCTCTATTAACAAGGAAATATTTGATAATAAGTTTTCCACTGATGAGAATGAAGAGATAAAAAGTCGCGTGTCCGCGGTAGCGGCCGCGCGGTTTACAATTTCTGTATTTTAGTAATTAAGTCTGCGGAGATTTAAGTTGGAAAATGAATCATTTCCCTTCCTGGAACAGCATGTAGCAAAAGCTTAATTCACAGTCTCCATACATGGTTGCAAGCACTTGCTGGAACCCCAAATCCTAAAGCTGTCTCTGGTTCCTGCTCGTTCCACATCCACTGGCTGTGCAGAGGCATGGGCACCCGGATCGAAACTCGGCCGGAGCCCGGGCTCCAGCCCCAGCTGAGACTGCCCCGGTATCCCGCGGCTGTTTCAAGTTCAAAGCACATTTTTTTTTCCGCTCCTAAAGTTCATACCTGCTCAAAGGACCCACAAAATGTTGGACACCACGCCTTCTCCCGGAGGGGAGAGAGACCAAAAAAGAAGGATATTTCCTCCGTTATCTGGCATGGGGCAAAAGCTTAGTTCACAGTCTCCATACATGGTTGCAAGCGCTCGCTGGAACCGCAAATCCTAAAGCTGTCTCTGGTTCCTGCTCACTCCACATCCATGTGGCTGTAACAGCACATTCTTAAACGTATACGTACCTAATGAACGGCCGGCTAAATATTTATTTATTTGTTTTTATATTTTTAAAATTTATTTTATTGAATCACCATGTGGAAAGTTACAAAGTTCTCAGACTTATGTCTCAGTCATACAATACTTAAACACCTGCCCTTTTACCAGTGCCCATATTCCACCACCAAAAAAAACCACCAAAAAACAAGTACACCTCCCACCCCCCCACCCCCACCCCCACCTGCATAACTGATAAAATTCACTTCATTTTATTTTTACCTTGATTAAATTCCATATTTCAACACAAAACTCACTATTGTTGTTGGGGTTTCAACAAGAACTCACTATTCTTCTTGGAGTTTATTCCCCCAAAATACGGCCCGATTGACAAGGAAACATTTGATAAGTAGTTCTCCACTAATGAGAATGAAGAGATATAAGGATTTCTGTGTTTTAGTAATTAAGTACATGGAGATTTAAGTGGGAAATTTCATCATTTCCCTACCTGGGGCAGCAAAAGGCAAAAGCTTAGTTCACAGTCTGGGGACATGGCTCCGAGCACTTGCTGGGTTCAGATGTAATCTAGTTGGCTCTGGATCTTGGTAGTTCAGCAGCAAAGTGGCCATGCAAACACATGGCTACCCGGTACAAATCTCGGCGGAGCGCGGGCCCGAACCAGTACCGGCCCCAGCCTGAGACTACCCAAGCGTCATCCCGCTGTTTCAAGTTCAAAACACATTTTTTTTTCATTGCGCCACCAAGTTCATACCTATTTAAACGTCCATAAGATGGCGTATACCACCGACAGGCTAAATATTTAAAACAACTCGTAACAGACTTTAAAGATGACATCACTAGCAGCAAAATAGTAGTTGGAGACTTCAATACCGCCTTATCACCTCTGGATAGATTGACAAGAACAAAACTCAGCAACAAAACACTGACTCTGAAAGAAGAAATTGAAGAGAGAGGCCTAATAGACCAATACAGGGCTTTATACCCCAAAAAGAAAGAATACACATTCTTTTCCAGTGCACATAAAACATTTTCCAAAATAGACCATGTACTGGGCCCCAGAACATACCTCAATAGAATAGGAAAAATAGAAATTGTATCAACCATCTTTTCAGATCACGATGAGCTGAAGACAGAAGCTAACCACAAACAGACACGGAGAACCAAATCAAACACCTGGAAATTAAACAACTCAATGTTGAACAATGAGTGGGTCAGGAAGGAAATCAAGGAAGAAATTAAAATATACTTAGAAACAAATGAGAATGAAGACACGAGCTGCCAAAACATATAGGATGCAGCTAAAGCCATGTTAAGGGGAAAATTTATAGCTCCCCAAGCATTCCTCAGAAAGAAAGAAAGGGCCCACATAGATAGCTTGACTTCACAGCTCAAGACCTTAGAAAAGGACCAGAAAAAAGAACCCAAACCAGACCGAAGGAAAGAAATAATAAAAATTAGAGCAGAAATTAATAACATGGAAACCAAAAAACAATCCGAAAGATCAATGAAACAAAGAGCTAGTTCTTCGAGAAAATAAAAAAGATTGATAAACCTCTAGCAAGACTCACAAAGAAAGAGAGAGAACCCTAATAAACCGAATCAGAAATGAAAAGGGGGACATCGTGACAGAAACCAATGAGATTCAAAAGATCATCAGAGACTACTTTGAAGGTCTATACACCACAAAACAAGAGAACCTAAAAGAAATGGATGAATTCCTTGATTCCTACAATCTCCCAAGACTGAACAAAGAAGACTTGGAATACCTGAATAGACCCATTAATATTAAGAAAATTGAAACTGTAATAAAAAATATCCCCCAAAACAAAAGCCCAGGTCAAGATGGATTCACTGGCGAATTCTTTCAAACATTTAAAGAAGACCTGTTGCCAGTTCTCCTCAAGCTTTTCCAGGAAATTGAAAAAACAGGAACTCTCCCAAACAGTTTCTATAAAGCACACATCTCCCTAATACAGAAAGCAAACAAAGACACCACTAAGAAAGAAAATTACAGACCAATTTCCCTGATGAACACCGATGCGAAGATCCTCAACAAAATACTAGCAAATAGGATCCAACAACTCATCAAAAAGATCATACACCATGACCAAGTGGGATTCATCCCGGGGATGTAAGGATGGTTTAACATTCGGAAATCAGTCAACATAATCCATCATATCAACAAAAGTAAAGATAAAAACCATATGATCATATCAATACATGCATAGAAAGCATTTGACAAGATCCAACATCCATTCATGATTAAAAGTCTTACCAAAATGGGTTTTAGCGGAACTTTCCTCAAGATAGTCGAAGCCATCTACCACAAGCCTACGGCAAGCATTATCCTCAATGAGGAAAAACTAAGGGCCTTTCCTCTAAGATCAGGCACAAGACAAGGATGCTCACTCTCACCACTTATCTTCAATATAGTACTGGAACTATATGCGATAGCTGTTAGACAAGAAAAAGAGATTAAGGGCATCTAGATAGGGAAAGGAAGAAATCAAACTCTCACTATTTGAAGACAATATGATACTATATCTAGAGAAGCCTAAAGCCTCTACTAAGAAACTCTTAGAAACAATAGACTTAAAAAGCAAAGTTGCAGGGTACAAAATCAATACCCAAAAATCCATGGCCTTCATATATGCAAACAATGAGGCAGAGGAAAGGGACATGAAAAAAGCAATCCCATTCACAATCGTGCCCCAGAAAATCAAGTACCTCGGAATCAGCTTAACCAAGGAAGTAAAAGACCTTTACAAAGAAAACTACAAAACGCTACTCCAGGAAATCAAAGAGGACATGAGGAAATGGAAACATATACCCTGCTCGTGGATAGGGAGAATCAATGTTGTCAAAATGGCAATACTCCTTAAAGCATTATACAGATTCAACGCGATCCCTATAAGTATACCCATGACATTCTTCAAAGAAATGGATCAAGCAATCCTAAAATTCATATGGAATAACAAACGTCCAAGGATAGCTAAAACAATTCTTGGGAAAAAGACAATGGGAGGCATCACCCTCCCCAACCTCAAACTTTACTACAAAGCAGTAACAATTAAAACAGCATGGTACTGGAACAAAGGCAGAGCCGTAGACCAATGGAACAGGGTGGAATATCCCTACACACAACCCCAAATGTATGATCATCTAATCTTTGATAAGGGAGCAAGAGATGTGAAGTGGAGCAAGGAAAGCCTCTTTAACAAATGGTGCTGGCACAACTGGACAACCACATGCAAAAAATGGGTTTAGACCTTGACCTGACACCATGCACAAAAGTCAGATCAAAACGGATTAAAGACCTCAACATTAGACCACAAACCATAAGGTACATTGAAGACAAGGTCGGCAAAACCCTCCACGATATTGAAGATAAAGGTATCTTCAAAGGTGACACGGAACTAAGCAATCTAGTAAAAACAGAGATCAACAAATGGGACTACATTAAACTAAAAAGCTTCTGCACCACAAAAGATACAGTGACCAGAATACAAAGACTATCCACAGAATGGGAAAGGAGATTTACACAATACCCATCAGATAAGGGGTTGATATCAATGGTATATAAAGCACTGGTTGAAATCTACAAGAAGAAAACATCCAACCCCATCAAAAAATGGGGCGAAGAAATGAACAGAAACTTTACCAAGGAAGAAATACGAATGGCCAAAAGGCACATGAAAAAGTGCTCTACATCACTAATCATCAGAGAGATGCAGATCAAAACAATCATGAGATACCACCTCACACCACAGAGACTAGCACACATCCAAAAGAACAAAAGCAACCGCTGTTGGAGAGGATGTGGGGAGAAAGGGACCCTTCTTCACTGCTGGTGGGAATGCCGACTGGTTCACCCCTTCTGGAAAACAATTTGGACAATACTCAAAAAATTAGATATTGAATTCCCATTTGACCCAGCAATACCACTGCTGGGAATATATCCCAGAGAGGCAAAAAAGTACAATCGAAACAACATCTGCACATGTATGTTCATCACAGCACTGTTTACAATAGCCAGAATCTGGAAAAAACCCGAATGCCCCAGAACGGATGACTGGTTGAGGAAACTTTGGTACATCTATACAATGGAATACTATGCAGCTGTTAGAAAAAAGGAAGTCAAGAATTTTGTAGTTAAGTGGATGGGCATGAAAAGTTTCATGCTGAGTGAAATGAGTCAGAAAGAGAGAGACAGACATAGAAAGATTGCACTCATCTATGGTATATAGAATAACAGAGTGGGAGACTAACACCCAAGAACTGTAGAAATAAGTACCAGGAGGTTGACTCCATGGCTTCGAGGGTGGCCTCACCTTCTGGGGAAAGGGCAACTCAGAGAAGCGATCACCAACTATATTGTAGTCGAAGGTCATGTGGGGGAAGGGAGTTGCGGGCTGAATGAGGGCTAGAGACTGAGCACAGCGGCCACTCAACACCTTTATTGCGGGCCGTAGAAGCTAAATAGAGAGAGAGAACAGAAGGGAATGCCCTGCCACAGTGGCAGGGTGGGGTGGGGGGGAGATGGGATTGGGGAGGGTGGGAGGGACGCTGGGTTTACGGGTGGTGGAGAATGGGCACTGGTGAAGGGATGGGTTCCCGAACTTTGTATGAGGGAAGTATAAGCACAAAAGTGTATAAATCTGTAACTGTACCCTCACGGTGATTCTCTAATTAAAAATAAATTAATTAAAAAAAAAGATGTTGGGAGGCATCACCCTCCCCAACATCAACCTCTACTCCAAAGCGGTAATAATCAAAACAGCATGGTACTGGAACAAAGCAGAGCGGCAGACCAATGGAACAGGGTGGAATATCCCTACACAGTCAATGTATGAATATCTAATCATTGATAAGGGAGCAAAAAATGTTAAGTGGTGCAAAGAAAGCCTCTTTAACAAATGGTGCTGGCATAACTGTACAACCACATGCAAAAAAAGGGTTTAGATCTCGACCTGTAACCATGCACAAAAATCAGATTAAGATGGATTAAAGACCTCAACATCAGACCAGAATCCATAAGGTACATTGAAGACAAGGTTGGCAAAACCCTCCATGACATTAAAGCTAACGGTATATTCAAAGATCACATGCCACTGACCAACCAAGTGGAAACAGGGATAAACACATGGGACTACATTAAACTAAGAAGCTTCTGCACCTTAAAAGAAACAGTGGCCAAAGTACAAAGACAGTCTACAGAATGGAAAAGGATATTCACCAAATTCCCATCAGATAAGGGGTTGATATCAAAGATATACAAGGCACTGGTTGGAATCTACAAGAAGAAAACATCTAACCCCATCACAAAATGGGGCAACAAAATGAATAGAAATTTTCTCAAGGAAGAAATACGAATGGCAAAAAGGTACTTGAAAAAATGCTCTTCATACCAAATCATAAGGGAGATGCAAATCAAAACAACCATGAGATACCACCTCACACCACATAGACTGGCACACATCCAAAAGAACAAAAACAACCGCTGTTGGAGAGGATGTGGGGAGAAAGGGACCCTCTTACAATGCCTGTGGGAATGCCGACTGGTTCAGCTCTTTTGGAAAACAGTATGGACGCTCCTCAAAAAATTAGAAATTGAGCTCCCATTTGACCCAGTGATACCACTGCTGGGAATATATCCCAGAGAAGCAAAAAAGTATAGTCCAAATGACATCTGCATTCGAATGTTCATTGCAGCACTGTTTACAATAGCCAGAATCTGAAAAAAACCCGAGTGCCCGAGAACAGATGACTGGGTAAAGAAACTTCGGTATATCTACACAATGGAATACTATGCTGCTGTTAGAAAATATGAAGTCATGACCTTTGCATGTAAGTGGATCAACATGGAAAGTATCATGCTAAGTGAAATGAGTCAGAAAGAGAGAGACAGACATAGAATGATTGCACTCATCTGTGGAATATAAAATTACAACATGGGAGACTGGCACCCAAGAATAGAAATAAGTAGCAGGAGGTTGGTCCAAAGCTTGGAAGCTGGCCTCACATGCTGGAGGAAGGGGCAACTCAGATAGAGAAGGCAACACCAGGTAAAGTGTGGTTTGAGGACCCGCAGGAGATGGGAGATTCGCGCTGAAAATAGACCATAGACCAAACATGATGGCCACTCAGTGCCTCTATTGCAAACTACAACACCCAAAAGGAGAGAGAGAACAAAATGGAATGCTCTGTCACAGAGGTGGGGTGGGGTGAGGGATGGGGTTAGAGGGTGGGAGGGATACTGGGATCATCGGTGGTGGAGAACGCACTGGTGGATGGATGGGTACTCAAGCATTGTATGACTGAAACACATGCACGAAAAGTTGTAAGTCTGTAAAAAATCATCATCATCATCATCATCATCATCATCATCATCATCATCATCATCATCATCATCATCATCATCATCCCGTTGAACGCCGAATTTCTCAAGTGGTCTCAGTAAAGTCTCCATTTGTCCTAGCCCTGAGATTTTAGAAGCCTTTCTCCACTCGTCCTTCCCAACGATTTCGCATTGGAGGCTCTTTCAGGGTCAGGGGAATGAGACCCAGCATATTACTTGTTTTGCCATATAATACACCATAGGGACCTTGCGAGACTCTCCCACATGGGCAGGAAACTCCCGGTAGTTTGCCAGGTTCTACCAGAGGGAGCAGTAGGCTATAAGATATCGCATGGCCTCGAAATGGCTATGTGCTTCCGGGAGCTTGCTTTTAAGTCTCTGGTTGCTGGCCATTGATGGGATTCCACGGTGCTGGGTGTGTGACTGCCTAGCTACTGGGAAATGAAAAATCTGGGCGGAGAATGCCCAGTCTCAATCCGAGCAGGCTTGGAGGTCTCAGCCCCGGGTTTCACACACCTGGGTTCCTCTGCTGGTACCTTCATGCGTGAGGCTCATTCGAACTGTGGACAGGGACCTTGAGCATGGCTGTGGCTATGCTCCGGAGGTCTTTGGCCACCGGTAGCGCTGCTCAGGGCGGGGAGGGAAGCTTGAGTCCATCTTCTCCAAGAGACCCCGGGGAAGACAGCCAGGAGCGTGGGCAAACAACTCTGCTGTGAAAAATTAAAATAAATTTTTTTAATTTAAATTTTATTGAATCACCATGTGGAGGGTTACATAGTTCTCAGGATTATGTCAGTTATACAATACTCAAACACCCTTCCCTTCACCCGTTCCCATATTCCATCACCAACCACCCCATTATACCTCCCGCCCCCTCCCGCCCCCCCAGTCCCCGCCCTTGTAAGTGATAAGTTTCACTTCGTTTATGCTTTATCTTGGTTACAGTCCATGTTTCAACACATAACTCACTATTGTTGCTAGGGTTTCCCCCAAAAAAAGAAAAGACAGTCCCACTGTCAAGGAAGCATTTGATGGCTCTCCATTGCTGAGAATGTAGAGATATTAAGTCCCGCTGTTTGTTACATAACTTTTCTATTTTTTTCCCCCCTCGTCCCGCGCCACCGAGATCACGCCTGTTTAGTAATCACCACGCTGCCTGACAAAGGGAAAACAAACCCAAAAAGATGGTTATTTCCCGTCATCAGCCGGTGTGGGGCTCTGGCTTAGTTAATAGTCTGGTAGAATGTCTGCAAGCAGTTTCTGGAACCAAAAGTAATACACTGGTATTGGCCCCTGCTCGAGATTCCACCAGCGTCCCGCTGTTCCAAGTACATAATAATTTATTCCCTTGTATCCCATTCCCACGCCACCAGGTCCGTGTCAGCTTAATGGACATCATACTATGGTTAACGCCACGCCGCGTTTCTTCCCGAGAAAGAAGGATATTTCTTCTCAGTCGGCGTGGGGATATGGCTTAGTTCAGTCTATAGAGATGGCTACCACTTTGGTAGCCTTCAATATTTCAGCAAAAGACTTACTATTCTTGTTAGGATTTCCCACCAAAGTCCGACCCGTTAAAAAGGAACCATTTCATATTGGTGATGATTAAATGACAATAGGTTGCGCGGCCATGGCAGCGGCCTCGCGGCTTTGAATTTTTGTATAAAGTCCAGGGAAAGTGCAGCCAGAAATTACACGTCGCTACAAACTTTAACTCTATTATGGTCCCCCCAAAGTCCAACCCATTACAAAGGAACCATTTCATATTGCTGATGATTAGATGACATTAGGCTGCCGAGGCCGCGCGGTTTTGGGTTTCTATATAAAGTCCAGGGAAAATTCTGCCTAAAATTCTATCGCTATAATCTTTTACCCTTCAACAAAAAACTCAGTACTATTGTTTGGAGTTTCCCCCCACGGTAAGCCCTGCCAAAAAGGAACATTTACACGTTGCTGACAATCAAGAGATATTAGGTCGCAGCCGCGCGGTTTTGGATTTCTATATGAAGTCCAGGGAAAATTCTTTTGGTAATTGCATCACTCACTGGCAGCGCCTGGGCCAGAAGCTCCGAGCACACAGTTTGGAGACATTTTGGGGGCGCCGCTCGTGTCCAAAGTGGTTCAGTTGCCTCCTGGGTCGATCTCGCGCTGGGCCGGAAAGCCTAAAATAAAAAAATTTTTAAATAGACAAAAAATAATCAGAAACACAAGCCCAAAGAACGAAACAGGCTGAATTTAAAAGGGGAAAGAGAACAAAAGAAAAAGAGACACAGAGAAATGAAAAAAGAGCTAAATAACAGAGAGGCACACAGAGAGGAGAAGGAGAGACAGAGATAGACAAACTGAGGGAGATAGAGAAACATTGACAGAGAAACTCAAAGGAAGAGAATGCAGAGGGAGACAGAACTGACCACAAAGAGAGAGATGCAAAGGGAAAGAGATAGAGATGCAGAGACCAAGAAATAAAAAGACAAAGACAGGGAAGTAAAGTCAGAGAGAGACATGCAGAGAGAGACACAGAGAAATATTAAAAGACAGATAAAATAGTGAGACCTGGACACAGAGAAGAGAGACAAAGACAGTGTCACATAGAGAGAGATAGAGAATGAGAGACACAAAATTATAGATACAGAGTTAGACACAGAGAGAAACTGTGAGAGAAACAAAGACAGTTACACAGAGAAACAGAAGGTCACAGTGATAGAATCAGAGACACAAAGAGACAGTCTTAGAGAGCTAGAGTATACAGACAGACACAGTGAAAGACGAGCGACACAGACAAGAATCAAAGGTAGAGATGGAAAAATAGAGAAATAGAGACACATGGAAAGAGAAGAGAGACAGAAAAAAATAGTAGCGATAGTGAGAAATAGAAACAGAGAGATGAAGAAAAAGAGTGAAGTGACAGAGATAGAGATAGAGGCATAGAATAATACAGATTGAGATGGAGTCAAAGACAGAATCAGAGAGAATGAGAGATGTAGAGATAAAGACATAGTCTCACAGAGAAGCATGAGAAGGAGACATAGAGGAAGAGAGAAAAAGAGAGACAGATAGGCAGGTACAGAATAAAACAGACACAGGAAAAGAGAAATGCAGTGAGATATTCACAGTAGATAGAGACATAGGGAGAAACAAAGAGAGATAGAAACACAGAGGAAGTCACACATATTGAGTCGATAGCGATACAGAGAAGACAGAAACAGAAGAAATACAAAGAAACAGAGATAAGGAGAGAAAGCTATAGAGAGAGAATGAGATAGAGAATCACAGACAGGAACAGAGTGAGACAAAGAGAGATTGACAGTGAATCAGAGGCAGACAGATATATATGTATATGTATCTATATATACATATATATATATATATAGTCATAGGGAGCTAAAGAGAAACAGGTAAGCTGAAACAGATTGAGACGCACAGAGAGAAATGGAAATAGATATGAGAGACAAAAACACTGAAGGAGATAGGGATGGACAATGAAATAAAATCACAGAGACTTAGAGATACATTGAAAGAGAGAGAATGAGACAGAGACACAATGAAGTGAGTGAAAAAGTGAAAGAAATATTTGCAGTCTCACAGGGAGGTAGAAAGATAGAATGGTATACAGAGCGAGAAAGACTGAGAACTAGAGTCACAGTGGTACAGAGGCACAAGAGAGATGGAAAAGAGAGACAGAAATACAGATAAGAGTGACAGAGATTGGAAGAATCAGAAGGTCAGAGATAAAAGACAGAAACACAGAAAGAGTTTCATACAAAGATACACAGAGACGGAAGCTGATGGATAGACAGTGAGACATAGAGGAATATAGAGACCGAGAGACACAGAGAGACAGAAACAGGATAGGGAGACAGATGAAATCACTATCTCTATCACTGATAAGAGAAAGACACAGGGTCACATAGAGAGAGACAAAGAGAGAGAGAAAGAAACAGAGAGACAAGGAGAAATAGAACCACAACGGTAGAGTCAAGGAGATAGAAAGACAGAGAGACAAAAACAAGCACATAGAGATAAGCAGACAGAGAAGGTCAGAGAGACAGTACAGAAGTTAAGCTGCTTGCCTTGCATGCAGTTGATCCTATTTCAATCTCAGGCACCACATATCAATCCTAAGCACCTTCATGAGCACTTTGCACAAAGCCAGGAGAAAGTCTTGAGCACCAATGGGCTTGAGCAAAAAATGTAGAGGGAGATACAAAAAGAGACACTGGAGCGATAACATAG
This sequence comes from Sorex araneus, assembly GCF_027595985.1. Lineage (NCBI taxonomy): Eukaryota > Metazoa > Chordata > Mammalia > Eulipotyphla > Soricidae > Sorex > Sorex araneus. The sequence continues at coordinate 51,713,265 of NC_073313.1, read as the reverse complement.
TGGGTAGGGTGTTTGCTTTGCATGCGGCTGACCAGGGTTCGATTCTTCCATCCCTCTTGGAGAGCGTGGCAAGCTACCGAGAGTATTCTGCCTGCATGACAGAGCCTGGCAAGCTACCCATGGCATATTTGATTTGTCAAAAACAGTAACAGCAAGTCTCACAATGGAGCCATTACTGGTGCCCGCTCTAGCAAATTGATGAACAACAGGATGACAGTGCTACAGTGCTACATAGAAATAAAGAGATAAAGATAAATACAGAAACAAAGACACTGAGATACAGAGAGAAACACAGAGACAGAGAGTTAAAGAGTTACAGAGCAGGAAATACATAAAGAGAGACAGAGATACAGGGAGACACACAGAACGAAAAACCAAATAGACATAGCCAGGACAATAGCCAGAATTGGAGACAAATACAGAGACAGAGAGACAGAAACAAAACCAGAGAGAGACAGAGACTGAGACAAAAATATACACATGCAGCGAGAGAGATAAGACAGATAGACAGAGACAAAAAGAAAGGCAGAGACAAACACAGGGACAGAGACAGAGTCAGAGTGAGACAGAGAGACAGACAAAGTAACAGAGTCAAAGATATAGAGACAGGAAAGAAAGATAGAATCTGAGACAGAGTTATACATTGAGAGATAGAAATAAAGAGACAAAGAAAGATAAATAGAGACAGATAAAGAGAGATAGAGTCATCAAGAGACAAAGACAGCAAAAGGGACAGATAGGATGAAGAGCGGTAGAGACAGAATAAAAAAAGAGACTCAGAGCTACAGAGATAGGTAAAAGAGAGGGAGAATCACTAAGAAAGATAAGGAGAAAAAAACAAGAGAGACAGATAGAAAGGCACAGGTACAGAGAGGAAGACATGGAGAGAAACAGAGACAGACATAGAAAGGGGGAAAACTATATGCAGAGAGAGATACAGAGTGACAAAGATAAACAGTGACAGAGAAAGACAGGGAGAGATAGAGAAGTAAGGAGAGATTGAAAGATAAGCAACGATGGGAAAGAAAGACAGAGTAGATTCAGAGACATTGCAAAAGAGAGGCAGATACAGAAAGAGAAATGGAGAAAAAGAGAGAGACCATGATACATATGGAGATAGAGACAGATGGACATAGAGAAACAGAGAAACTGAGGTAGAGAGAGAACCACAAAGACAGGGCCATAAAAAAAGACAAAACCTGTAGACACTGAATCAGGCACAGAGAGGCAAGAAGCTCTCAGAGACAGAGATAAACATAGATAGAAAAGGAGAGAAAGGCACAGAAAGAAATGGAAGCGCACAAAAGATGAACATAGACAGACAGAGAAGGAGAGAGACACAGAGAGAAAGAGAGTCACCATGAGAGTCAACATCAGCTAGACAAAGAGAGAGACAAAGAGAGAGAGAAGTGAGAGATAGTCACACAGAAAGACAGAAACTCAAGAGAGACATAGAGAAAGTCATAGATGGCTGAAATAGCCTATTTTGGAAAATAATATGGGCATTCCTTCAAAAACTAGAAATTGAACTTCCATATGACTCCGCAATACAACTTCTGGGAATATATCCAGAGGGTGCAAAAAAGCACAGTAGAATTGACATCTGCACCTGTATGTTCATTGCAGAATTGTTCACAATAGCTAGAATCTGGAAACAACCCAAGTGCCTGAGAACAGATGACTTGTTAAAGAAACCTTGATACATTTACACAATGGAATATTATGCAGCTTAGTTAGGAAAGATGAAGTCATGAAATTTGTTTATAAGTGGATGGTCACGGAGAGTAACATATTAAGTGAAATGAGTCAGAAGGAGAGGGACAGACAACGAGTGACTGCACTCATATGTGGAATATAAAATAACAAAATATGAGACTGACACCCAAGGACAACAGAAACAAGAGCCAGGAATATTGCTCCATAGTTAGAAGCTTGTCTCATGAGCTGGGGGAGAAAGCAGCTGGAATATAGAAGGGATCATTAAGTCAATGATGGTTGGAGGAATCGTTCAGGATGGGAGATGTGTGCTGAAAATAAACAAAAGACCAAACGTGATAGCCTCTAATTATCTATATTGCAAACCATAAGGCCCCAAAGTAGAGAGATAGTATGGGGGAAATTGTCTGCCATAGAGGCAGTGGAAGGGCTAGAAAAGGGAGTATACTGGGGACACTATTTATGGAGAATATGCACTGGTGGAGGAATGAGTGTTCGAACACTGTATGACTGAAACTCAAACATGAAAGCTTTGTAACTGTATCTCATGGTTATTCAATAAAAAAGAGATTGCTGAAATAGACAAAGAGAGAAAACTGAGACAGAATGAGGCAGAAGCAGAAAAAGAGACTGGAAACATTGATGGCTGGAAGAATCAGTCGGGATGGGAGGTGCGTGCTGAAAGTAGATAATGGACCAAACATGATGACCTCTCAGTGTCTGTGTTGCAAGCCATAATGCCCAAAAGTAGAGAGAGAATATGGGGAATATTGTCTGCCATGGAGGCAGGGGGAGGGTGGGAAAAGGGGTATATACCAGGGATATTGGTGGTGGGGAATGTGCACTGGTGGAGGGATGGGTGTTTGATCATTGTGTGATTGTAACCCAAATATGAAAGCTTGTAACTATCTTACAGTGATTCAATAAAATTTTTTAAAAAAGAAAAGAAGAGACTGGAAACAATGTAGTAGGGTTTGGTAAGATAGGAACCCTCATCCACTATTGCTGGGAATGTTGTCTGGCTTAGCCTTTATGGATAGCAATATGGAGATATCTACCCACTAGGAATAGAACCACCACATGACCCAGCAATATCAATTCTTGGCATCTATTGCCAAAACAAAACAAAACAAAAACTTGAAATAAAAAGATATATGCACAGCCATGTTCATCACCACAGTGAGAAAAATAGCCAAGATAAAGAAATAAATAAATTGCTCAACTACTAATGAAAGGATGGAGAACTTGTGTTATATATATATATATATATATATATATATATATATGATGGAATACTGTGCAACTCTAAGAGAGAACAAAAGCATGCAATTTGCAGCAACATTGATGAAATTAGAATATATCATGCTGAGTGAAGTTAGTCAAAACGAAAGCGATAGATACAGAATTATCTATCTTATACATGGATTAAAGGTACACAGCAAGTAGTAACACAGGATCAAAGGAAATAGAGCTGGAGAAGTGATTAAACAATTGAGTTAGTGGAGTTTTTAAAGGAGGGACATTGGGATCCATAGGTGAGTGATATGTGTAAACTGGTGATGGGTGTGATGTTGGAATTGTCATAGAATCTCAATCAATAATTAAAACAGAAAGAGACTAAGAGATAGATTGTGAGAAAGAGAAACAGAGAGAATAGAGATAAAGAGTCGAATACAGACAGGGAGGGATACAGAGAGACAGCTAAAGTAAGACAGATACAGAGACAATGAAAAAGAGAGGCAGACTAAGTCAGAAAGAAACAGAGAAAAAAGAGAGAGACAGAGACAGAGAAACAGAGAGAGGCAGAGAGAAGGACAGATACAAGGACTAGAAGACACAGAATATCAGAGATAAGAGGAAAGAGATAAAGAGAGAAAATTAAACAGACACAGAAATTTACAGAGAGACAGAAACACAGAGAGACAAAGACAAAGAGAGATGGCCATATAGAAACATAGAAACATAGAGACATAGTTACGAATGGAGATAGAGAGACATAGTCAGAGAAAGAGACACATAGAGAGAGACAGAGATAAAGAGAATACTAGATACAGAGATCAACAGAGAGATATGGAAAGATCGTGAGAGATAGAGAGAGGTAGAGACATGAGTACGAAGAGAAAAAGAAACAGGCAGAGGCACAGAGACAGAGGCACAGAGAAACAGACACACAAAGAGAGAGTGCAGGACAGAAATTTAAAGGAAAAGTGAGAAAATTGAGACAGATACAGATAGCAAAAGACATAGAAACAGAGATACTGAGAAAGACAGTCACAGAAACAGAGAATCAAAGAGAGAATGCAGAGAGAGTAAGGGAGTGACAGAAAAAATGTTGCAGTAGAGACAGACACAAAGAGGAAAAGAGTCAAAGGCAGAAAGATGTAGAGAAGCTGACAAAGAGTCAATCACACATGGAGACAGACAAACACAGAGATATAGGCATAAAATAGAGTAACAGAGAGAGACAAGACTGATGAAGATTCATAGCAAATTGAGATAGAGACAGTGGCAGTGAGAGACAGAAAGAAAGATACAGAGAGACAGAGATAGAGAACACAGAGACAGGAACACAGAGAGCTAGAGATGAACACAGAGGGAAAGAGATGAAGCCATATAGATTTGCAGAGACAGAGAGAAACACAGAGAGACAGAAAGATACAGACATGGGGGTACAGTGCCACTCCACAGGTCAACCTGTACTTGCAGGGCAAGTGCATTAGCCGTCTAGTCATGCCTTCAGGCCTCCTGATACCTCAAAATTGCCACTGTGCCTCTGGCTGGACCTCAAGGACTTGGGACCAAATTTCCTGAGAAATTAAACTGCCAAAAGTTAGGTATGTGGGAGTCACACCCACAAATCACCTCTGGCTCAGCTATGACTCAGCTATACAAGCTCATTTATCGGCCTTGCTTCAGAAACCTATAAATAAATCTCTTAAGTGATCAAAAGCAGACCATTAAAATTTTTTATTAGTGAATCACCGTGAGGTACAGTTACAAACTTATGAACTTTCATGTTTGCATTTCATTTACATCCCTCCACCAGTGCCCATTCTCCTCCACCAATGTTCCAAATATCCTTTCGACCACCCCAACCCAACCCCCACCACCCCACCCTGCCTCTGCAGCAGGGCATTCCCTTTCATTCTCTCTCCTGTTGGATACTGTAGTACTGTAAACAATGCTGCAATGAACATACATGTGCAGATGTCATTTCAACTATATCTTTTTGCCTCTCTGGGATATATTCCCAGAAGTGGTATTGCTGGGTCAAATGGGAGCTCAATTTCAAATTTTTGGAGGAGCGACCATATTGTTTTCCAGAAGGGTTGAACGAGTCGGCATTCCCACCAGCAGTGTAAGAGAAGTGTACTTTCATGCTTTCATGTCTAATGCTGGAATATCTAATGCTGGAGTGTGTGTAGGGGCTCTCTGCACCCTTTGCGAAGCCCAGGTTCTCTTTTGAGACATTACTCTCCACTCTCCCACTTTCTCCACCTCCTTCCCTCCAAAACCTCCAAATAAAAACTGTATAATTTCTACACTCATCTACTCCTGAAATTCCTTTCTATGAAGCAAGACAAGAACCTAGTAACCCTGGGTTCCTGGTGGCAGAGGTGGATTGAGAGAAAGCAATTGTCTTTCTCCTCCCCACTTTACATGAGCCACCCGTGGGGCCCACTCTTATCACTCTGAGTTCCCCAGGAGAGATCCCTGAATGCAGAGCCCAGGATAAACCCTGATCACTATTGAATGTGGCTCCCAAACAATACAAAAACAAAGAAAAGAAATACAGAATAAAAGAAAGAAAAAAGAAAGAAAGAAAGGAAAGGAAGAAAGAAAGAAAGAGAGAGAGAGAAAGAAAGAGAGAAAGAAAGAGAGAAAAGAAAAAGAAATAGGAATGGAGGGGCTGGAGTGATAGCACAGCAGGTAGGGCATTTGCCTTGCACATGGCTGACACGGGTTTGATTACCAGTATCCCATATGGTCCCCTGATCACTGCCAGGTGTAATTCCTGAGTCATCGCCGAGCGTGACCCAAAAAAGGAAAAAGAAAGAAATAAAAATGGAGAGACAGTGAGAGAGGTACAGAAACTCTCAAGAGACCCAGATAGAAATAACAAGAAAAACAGTCAGAGACATAGAGAAAGACAATGAGAATCACTAAGAGAAACAGAGATACATAAATACAGAGTGACAGATACATAAACATAAACTTGGACTCTGATAGTGAGAGATAGAATTACAGAGAGATAGAGACAGAGGAATACAAGGGTAGACTTAAAAAAGAGTCATTGAGGAAAAGAGACAGAGGCAGAGACACTGAGAGATACAGAGACAGATACAAGGACAGAGACACAGAGAGAACATTCCAGAAAGATAGTTTCTGGGTCAAGAGAAGATGCAGAAGTGACACAGAAAAAAATAGAGAGACTGAGACTTAGATCAATATGAAGCAACACAGAAAGTGTTAAAGATAGAAAGACATGGGAAAAGATGAGAAAGATTCAGCTTCAGAAGAACAGAGACAGAATGAAATAGAGAGAAAATGAGAGAGGGAGAATTAGAGACATAGAAATTAGAGGCAGAGAGAAGGGATAGAGGGCAAGAAAGTTGGATATACATACACAGAGACAGAGAAAGAATGAGGACAGAGAGACAGAGACACACCAAGACAGAGATACATAGAGACAAACAGCAATCATCAGAGATTCTTAAAGACAAAAAGAGAAACAGAAAGCAACCTCACATATGAAAGGCAAAGAGACAAAGACAAAGCAAAAGAAAGACAAACACACACACACACCAAAACAAAACCCCACTATGGATTAAGGACCTCAATATCAAACTTAAATCTTTAAAATTAAGTAGTTTTTATAAAGCAAGGGAAATGATAGCTAAAATGCAAACACAGCTCAGAGATTGGGAGAAAATATTTAGCCTTCACCCATCTGACTACGGTGCAATAATATTTAAAGAATATAAAACACTTGTAAATTCTTGCAACAAAGGAAAAGACACATCCATTAACAATAGGGAAAAGAGAAAAGAAAAACTCTCTAAGAAGATATACTAAAGACCCATGGTCACCAGAACACTGCCAGGTGTAGAGCTAAGAGTAAGCCCTGAGCATCACTGGGTGTGGCCCCCAAAAGTAAAATAAATAAGAAAAAGAAAAAAAGAAATCATGCAGTGGACCCTGTGGATAAAACTAGAGGGCATCATGCTGAGTGAACTTAGTCAGAGGGAGGACAGATACAGAATGACCTCTGGTGGTGAGCTCTGGGATATTGTCCTCCTAATAGAACCCCCAAAGCTGTGATAGCTCTCTGGGAAAAACAGTTTAGATCTTTTAGAATATAGAGGGTTTGCAAATGTGTGCCCAAGGGCATGGGAACAATTGCCAAGAAAAGAATTAGAATAGATGAGAGCACAGAATAGATAAGAGCATAGAATAGAATAGATGGGGGCATACAAATGGGAGTCATGGAAGGATAGAATAAAACAGTTTAGGGTCTTTTAAGGTAGTGGGTAAATGTTAAATAGGATATTGTCATGACTTTATAATTTGAGGGTACCTGCTGATTGGTTTTATGAAATACCCCCAGCCACTGTTCTTAATGGACTCATTTAATTTTGATGTGCTTTCTAACTGCCCCTAAAGTCTAGTCAACTTAAATAATGCCCCTTTCTAACTGCCCCTAAAGTCTAGTTAACTTAAATAATGGCTCATCTGTTGGGAACCAGGGTGGGAGAGCAATACCCTATTGAATAAATGGACAGACTGTGAGCTCACTGATGGCTCCCGGAAGATGCCAAGGTTTAGAGAGACATTGTGTGTTTATTGCCTTTTATGTTTGTCTTGACTGACCCCTGCTGGACTAAAGTTGAGGTTGCTTCACCAAATGGTTTTATTTTGGTAATTTGCCACCATTGTGAGGTGTTGGAATTATGTGGTAATAAAACTATTGTTAACAGGATTTTAAATAATTATCTGTAATAAAAATGGCAAAGGTCGGAAGGAGGAGGTGCAGCCAGCACACCTTCTCCAGATGGAGCCCTGGAGACACTGAGCAGCAATTAACACGGCTCTGGGATTCGGGACTGGGACACATCCGAGCTGTGGGGGTGGGGCACTGGAGTGGGGCGGCGCCAACCCAAACTCCAAGAGGTCCCGGCCGCCGGAAGTCACGCCCTCGACCCACCCTCGGCGCCATCTTACCACAATCAACAGAGAAGCGGCCAGGCTTTCTGGTGAGCAACGTGGCCCGGAAAATGCTCCGGACCCGAATTGGGGCCAACAACACCGGGGAGCCGGAAGGAGGAGGTGCAGCCAGCACACCTTCTCCAGATGGAGCCCTGGCGACACTGAGCAGCAACTAACACGGCTCTGGGATTCGGGACTGGGACACATCTGAGCCAATGCAGCCGCGCGACCTTTTCTAAAACCTGAAAACATACAATCTTTTAATGGAAAACTAATTATCAAATGCTTCCTTAATAGGGTTATCTTGTTTGGGGGTATAACTCCCACAACAATAGTGAGTTTTGTGTTGAAATATGGAACGTAATCAAGGTGAAGAGAAAATGAAGTGAAATTCATCAGTTATACAGTTGGGGTGGGGGGCGGGGGGTATACCGGGGATTTTGGTGGTGGAATATGGGCACTGGTGAAGGGATGGTGTTTGAATACGGTATAACTGAGACATAAACCTGAGAACTTTGTAACTTTCCACATAGTGATAAAATAAAATTTAAAAAAAATAAAAGGAATGCATGGACTACAACACCCAAAAGGAAAGAGAGAACAAAAGGAATGCCCTGCCACAGAGGTGGGGTAAGGTGTGGGGGGAGGGGTGGGGGCGGTGGGAGGGACACTGGGATCATTGGTGGTGGAGAATGAGCACTGGTAAAGGGATGGGTACTCGATTATTGTATGACTGAAACACAAGCACGAAAGTTTGTAAGTATGTAACTATACACCATGGTGATTCACAAAAAAAAATTCAGAAAACAAATAAATAAATAAATAAAAATGGCAAAGGAGAAATAAAAACAATAATAAAATTGATAGTAGTGAAAAACAGTGTCTCAGAGCACCAAGACATGGAGAGACACAGAAACTGAGTCAAAGATGCAGGCACAAATCAGAGAGAAGAAAAAGGGAGAGACATAGTCAAGGAAACAGATTGATAGACATAGAGATGCCGAGACAGTGTGGGAAGGAGACAGAGATGGACTGGTGACAGAGAAAGATGGAGGATGATAGAAATAAAGTGTAGAGAGACAGAGAGAAGTATAGAAACAGAAACTGTAAAGAACATAGTCAAAAATAAGAGAGACAGAGAAAGAGACAAGGAAGGATAGAAATTAAAAGAGAAACAGAGACATAAATGGGGAGAATGAGAGACAAAAAGATACAGAGTTGCAGGAACTCTCAGCAACATACACAGAGATACAGATAAAAGAGAATTAAAAGGGGTCAGAAAGACAGCAAATAGAAGACCGAGAACAGAAAAAGGGGAAAACAGAGAGAAAAAGTACAAAGACTGAGAGGTACACACTGAGAGACAATTAGGGCAGAGAGAAGATAGAAATGGAAGAGACATACAAACTGAGATACAGAGAGAAAGTTAAAGAAAAGAGAAACAGAAACAGATAGAGACAGAGAAATACATGATCAAAATGAGAAAGGGGCCAGAGTGATAGTCCAGCAGGTAGGGTGTTTGCCTTGCATGTGGCTAATCGGGGTTTGATTCCTGGCATCCCATATGATCCCCTGAGCATTGCCAGGAGTAATTCCTGTGTGTAGAATCAGGAGTAACCCCCTAGCATCTCTGGGTGTGACCCAAAAACAAAAAAATAAAAGAAAAATGAGAAAGTGAGGCAAAGAGAAAGAGAGAGAAACATAGCGAGAGACAGATATACACACAGAAGTATAGAAAGAGATACAGTAAACACACACAACGAGAGGAGAGAAAGAAAGTGGCAGAGAGATACAGCAAACTTAAGGACTGAAAAGAGAGAGCAAGATAAAAGAGATAGTGAGACATACAGAGAAAACAGAGACAAAAAGAGACAGAGATATAGTAATACAGACAGAGACATAGAGAGACAGAGGCAGAGACAAAAATAAGAAAGACATAAATGAATGGAGATAAACAGAAAGACAGAGATGTAGAGACAGAGTTAGAGACAAAAAAGATAGATGTAAGGAGATAAGGAGGAAGAGCTAGGCAGAGACAGTCTGACCAACTGATAAAGATGGCGAGATTCACAGGTACAAAGAGAAACTGGTGCTCCAACATCCGTTCCTTCACCAGTGTAAATTTCCCACCACCAATGTCCCCAGTTTCCCTCCTGCCTCCTACCTCTATGGCAAGCATTTTCCTTCTGCCTGCCATAGAAGAATGGCTCTCCTTTGCAGCATTATAGTTTGCAATAAAAATACTGAAAGGTATGTAACATTCTATAACTGAAACCCAAACATGAATAATTTTGTAACCGTGTATCTCAATCTCACTGTAATTCAATTAATAGACCACTGTCTGTCACTGTCACTGTCATCCCGTTGATCATCGATTTGCTCAAGCGGGCCCAGTAATGTCTCCATTCATCCTACCCCTGAGATTTTAGCAGCCTCTCTTTACTCATCCTTCCCAACATTGCCACATTAGAGGCTCTTTCAGGGTCAGGAGAATGAGACACAGAGAGCCTGGCGAGCTCCCTGTGGCATATTCATATGCCAGATACACTAAAATTAATAAATAAATTTAAAAACCAAAGAAACTGAGGCACAGAAAGACAGAGAAAGAGAGAGAGTGTCACAGAGAAGACAGAGATAAATGAGACAGTCATGGGTAGATACAGAGAGATGCAGAGAGGGAATGAGAAACATGGACATAGAGTCACAGAGCAAAACAGACAAAGACTGAAAGACACACATATGCATAGACGGGAAAGACAGGGACAGAAAAATAAACAAAAAAACAAAGAAACGTGAAGAGATCCAGAGAAATAGGAAAAAAGACCAATAATAGAAAGACACAAAGTGGCTGCCAAGATGTGATCCCAGGGGCCGCACATGTGTGTGGCCTCTCCGCAGCTGCACGAGAGTGACTCCAGACGCCAGCTAAATTTTTTGGCATGGGCAGCTCCTCGCAGAATGTCTCCAGACTGAGAACTAAGTCGCGGCCCCATGCCAGCCCAGGAGGAGAAAGGTATTTCTCTCTCTTGCCTCTTCCTTGCCAGGGGTGGAGGGCGTGGTGACTGCCATATTATGATGACCACAGATGGGGTTTATAAGCTTACAATGATCCAATATCTGGAAGAAATCTCCCTGGACTTAGTTGCTAAAGTACAGAAATCCAAAACCGCGTGGCCACAGTCTTCACAACAGGTCTGACTCTAGTGGGATACTCCTAACAATAATAGTGAGGTTTGTGTTGAAATATTGAATGTAACCAAAGTAAATAGAAAGTAAAGTGTAATTTATCAGTTACAAGGCGGGGAGGGGGTGCGGGGGGGCAGGATGGGGGTGTACTGTGTTTTTTTTTTTGTGGTGGGATATGGGCACTGGTGAAGGGATGGTTGTTTCAGCATTGTATAACTGAGACTTAAGCCTGAAAGCATTGTAATTTTCCACATGGTGATTCAATAAAATAAAATTCTTTAAAAAAAGACACAAAGAGAGAAAAACAGAGGAGACAGAGAGGAGAGACAGTGACAGAAACACAGAGACAGAAATATAGAGATAGACAAATATGGAAATAGACAGAAATGGAAACACATAGCTAGAAAGAGCAACAGAGATAGAAAAACAGGACCCAAAGTACATTGGGTAAGGTGCTTGCCTTGCATACAGCTGACCCAAGTTTGATCCTTGGCTTTCTATATCATCCTCTAAGTTTGCCAGGAGTAATTCCTGAGCACAGACCTAGGAGTAACCTCTGAGCATTGCCAGGTATAGCTCAAAAATCTAAAAAGAGAAACACAGGGAAAGAGAGAGAGAGAGAGAGAGGGAGACAGAGGACACTGAGTGAGATATAGAGAGGGACAGAAGCATAAACAGAGATACATAGAGACACAGAAAGAGACTAGCAAAGACAGAAATAGAGTTAGACAGAAATGCAGAGATGGAGAGACCCAGAGAGATATAGAGAGACAGAGAATAAATATAAGAGAGACAGAGAGACTTAAAAAGAGACAGAATCACAGAGAAAGAGAATTAGACACAGAGAGACAGTGTGACATAGTAGGAGAGTAAAGAGATAGGGACATGGAAAGACAGAGATACAAAGGGAAATAGAGACACACAGAGATAGAGACAAGATGAGACAGTGAGGCAGAGAAGACAAAGAGATAGACAGGTAAAGAGAAAAATCTACACATACAGAGAAAAGAAAGACAAAGAGACAGAGGTACCAGGAGAGAAAGAGACAGAGAGAGACATAGGAAAAAAGAGAGGAGCAGAGACAAACAGAAGCATAGAGGAATGGTAACAGATAAAGACAGAGACAGAGAGATTAAGTCAGATAAAGGACAGTGACACAGAGAGATATAAAGAGACTGTGAGATATAAAGAGACTCTCAAGGAGTCAGAGAAAGTCAGATAAAATTACAGAGAGAGACAGACATGGAGAAAGTGTGAAACAGAAAGAACAAGAGAAACAAAGAGATTGAGAGTGAAACAGAGACATATAGAAACTGAGATAGAGTTATGGTGAAACAGAGACAGTGACAGAGATAGAAAGAGTGGGAGCTAGGACTTAGAGTAACTGAGAAAGAAGCAAAAACAGAGAGAAAAGGAAAGACAGAGAGTCAGAGGAAAACATAAAGATGGATCACAGACAGAAAGTAGTGACATACAGATGAAGGGAGACTGAAAGAGATTGAGGATCAGAAACAAGAGACATAGAGATAGTCCTTGAGAAACACAGATACAGATTCAGAAGCACAGACTGAGATACAGAGAGTCAGAGTGACAGTGAGAGACCTATAGAGAAACAGATAAAGGCAGAGGTAGAATCATGGAGAGATACAGAAAAACAGATAGGGGGACAGAGAGATATAAAGAAAGAGTGAGACAGAAACACACATACAGATAGAGAGAGAGAAGAAAAATGCCTGCATAGGGGCAGAGGGTGTGCAGGGAGGGAAACTAGGGATATTGGTGGTGGGATAACTACACTGGTGAAGGGAGAGGTGTTGAAACATAAAATGACTGAAACCCAATTATGAAAGCGTTGTAATTGTGTATCTTACTGTGATTCAATTAAAAAATTAAAAAAGAAACAGTGAGACAGAGGGAGATGGAGAATGGTAGGGTCAGAGTTACAGAGGATGACTGAGACAGACAATAAAAGACAGAGAATCATATCATAGAGAGTATTACGGACATATGATGACAGAAAAGGTGTTTTCTCTGCAGGTTGTTAACCCAGGTTGGATTCCTGGCACCCAATATGACTCCCTGAGCCATATCACAAGTGATCTCAGAGCATAGAGCCTAAGGTAAGCACTCAGCACATAGAGACAAAACATCAAAGAAAAAAGAGAAATATATAGAGAAAGAGAAGAACTGGGACAGAGATAAAAACAAAGATCAAAGAGAGACAGAGATATGCAAAGAGAAAAGGACAAAAGTGATAGTCACAGAGAAACATTGAGAGAGAAATAGAGAGAGAAAGAATAAAACGGAGACAAAGAAAAACAGAGATAGTCACAAGAGAGAAAAAAAGGATATAGAAAGAAAAAGAAAAAGTGAGATGGAGAGTCAGAGATATATAAAGAGATATGGAGATAGAGGAAGGAGAAAGAAAGAGAAATAGACACAGAGAGTGAAACAGAGACAGAGAGACAGCATATACAGAAACACAGAGACAGAGGAAGAGAGGCAAAAGAGACACACATAAGGACAAAGGAGAGAAGAAGAGAGACACATAGATACACTGAGAGAAGGACAGAGACAGACAAAAACAGAAACAGAGTAGGATACACAGAGTCACAGAAACTCTTGAAAACTTAGGAAGAAACACAGTGACAGAAACACAGAGACAGAAAGAGGAGAAAGAGACAGAAAAAATATGAGGACCATCTAGAAATATAAGGAAAGAGTGATAAAGAGAGAGGACACAGAGACAGTACAGAGAGAGAAAGGGACCCTTCTACACTGCTGGTGGGAATGCCGACTAGTTCAGCCCTTTTGGAAAACAATATGAAAGATTCTCAAAAAATTAGAGGTTGAGCTCCCATTTGACCCAGCAATACCACTGCTGGGAATATATCCCAGAAAAGCCTAAAAGTATAGTCGATATGACATCTGCACTTATATGTTCATCGCAGCACTATTTACAATAGCCAGAATCTGGAAAAAACCCGAGTGCCCTAGAACAGATGACTGGTTGAAGAAACTCTGGTACATCTATACAATGGAATACTATGCAGCTGTTAGAAAGAATGAGGTCATGACGTTTGCATATAAGTGGATCAGCATGGAAAGTTTCATGCTAAGTGAAATGAGTCAGAAAGAGAGAGACAGACTTAGAAAGATTGCACTCATCTGTGGAATATAGAATAATAGACTATAAGACTTACACCCAAGATTAGTAGAAATAAGTACCAGGAGGTTTTCTCCATGGCTTGGAGTCTGGTCTCTCATTCTGGGCAACTCAGAGAAGGGAACACCAAGTAAAATGTGGTTGGAGGTCATGCGGGGGAAGGGTGATGTGTGCTGAATATAGACTAGAGACTGAACATAATGGTCACTCAACACCTTTATTGCAAACCACAACACCTAATCAGAGAGAGAGAGATCAAAAGGGAATTCCCTGTCATAGTGGCAGCGTGGGGTGGGGGGAGACGGGACTGGGGAGGGTGGGAGAGATGCTGGGTTTACTGGTGGTAGAGAATGTGCACTGGTGAAGGGATGGGTTCTCGAACTTTGTATGGGAGAAACATGAGCACAAAAAAGTATAAATCTGTAACTGTACCCTCACGTTGATTCACTAATTTAAAAAAAAAAACAGAGTGCCCCAAAACAGATGACTGGTCAAAGAAACTGCTACTTCTACACAATGGAATACTATGGAGCTGTCAGAAAACATGAAGTCATGAAATTTGCATATAAGTGGATCAACATGGAGAGTGTCATGTTGAGTGAAATGAGCCAGAAAGAAAGAGACAGAAATAGAAAGGTCGCACTTATATGTGGAATATAAAGTAGCTGAGAGATACAAGCTTGCAATGATGCAATTTTTGGCAGATATTTCTCTGTACTTAGTTACTAATATACTAAAATACAGAAATCCAAAACCGTGCAGCTGCTAGTGTGGCCGCTTGACCTCATATCTCTTCATTCTCAGCAATGGAAAACAAATTATCAAATGCTTCCTTTTCAGCAGGTCCGACTTTAGAGGGGAGAAACTCCAAATAATAATAGTGAGGTTTTTTTTTTTGGTTAAAATATTGAATGTAATCAAAGTAAAGTGAAAGTAAAGTGAAATTTATCAGTTACACAAGTGGGGTGGGGGGCTGGGGAGGTGGAGGGGTGGGGGGAGGTATACTGTGATTCTTGGTCATGGAATATGTGCGCTGGTGAAGGGATGGGTGTTCGAGCATTGTATAACTGGGACTTAAACCTGAAAGCTTTGTAACTTTCCACATGGTGATTCAATATAAGAATAAATTAAAAAAATGTTTTTTTAAGGAATAAAAAAAATAAAAACTCACATAAAAAATAAAGAGAGATAGTCAGAGATAAGATACAGAGAGAGAGAATAACACAGGGAGATAGACACAGGAAAAGAGACTGATACAGAGATAAAGCGACTGAGAGAAAAACATTCACATGCAGAGAGAAGCAAAGACGGAGAGAAATAGAGAAATATATACACAGTGACATAGATACAGAGAGACAGATAAGGAGTAAAAGAGATATAGAGACAGTTAGAGAGAAAGACTCAATAAAAGAGAAAACAACACAGAGAGACAAAGAGATAGAGGAAGAGAGAGATATAAAGTGAGTCAAACAGATAGATACAAATATTCAAAGATGGGGGGAGAGGGATAGAGGGAGAGAGACAGGAGGGATCTCTGAGTGCAGACCCAGGAATAAGCCCTGAGTACTGCTGTATGTGGCACAAAAGCAAAAAAATAAGAAAAAGATAGGAGAGAGATAAAGGACAGAGTTAGAAGAAAGAGAATGAGGGACAGAGATACAGAGAGAAAACAGACAAAAAGAGACAAAAGTAAAGACACGCAGAAAGAGAAACAGATACAGAGAAACAGAAAGAAATATCAAGACAGAGGTACAGATACACCGAGAGTAATAATGACACAGATAAATCCACCAAGATACAGATATATTAAGACATAGAGAGATGGAAAAAGACAGAAATGTAGAGCAGCACAGAGGAACAATGTGAGACAAAGAGAGTGAGAGACAGAAACACAGAAATGTAGTCAGAGAGAGACAGATAGTGACAGAGACAGAGAAGAGAAAGAAGGCAGGAATCCAGAGTTACAGAAATAGAGAGAGATACAGAGCAAGATACACAGAGAGGAGTTTGCATGGACATGCACACACAAGCAGAAAAGAGAAAGAAGGGACAAAGAGACAGAAAAAGAGACAAAGAATGAGTAACATACAGAGACTAGAGACAGAAGTATCAAAGAAATACAGACACAGAGACTCACAGAAAGAAAGGGTCGGAAAAAGAAACAGAAATTAAAAAAGCAAAAGTAGATCCACACAGAGGCAGAGAAAAAGAGACAAAGATAGAGTGAGAAACAGACACAGGCAGAGAAACAGAAAGATATAGAGACAGAGACAGAGAACACATAGAGAGATACAGAAAGACAGAGAGGAAAAACAAATGCAGAAATAGAAGAGAAACAGAGAGAGAGAGAGAAAACAGACAAAGGTACAGAAAAAGATTTAAACAGAGATGGAGAGGGGAAAAAGAGAAAGAGGATGGCAGGGAGAGACACAGAGGTAGAATCACAGTGAAAGTGAGACACACAGAGAGATGGAGAACAATAGAGAGACCGAAAGAGACAGAGTCATCGAGGCTGTAGCAATAGTACAGCAAGTAGAGTGTTTCCCTTGTGTGCAGCTCACCTGTGTTAGTTCCCTGGTATCCCATATGGTTCCATGAGCATGGCCAGGAGTGATCCCTGAGCACAGAGACAGGAATAAGCCCTGAACACAGCTGGCTATACTCCAAAATGCAAAAAAAAAAAATAAAGAGACAGAGTCCGAGATAAGAGAGAGTCAGAGATAAAAGAGATTGAAAGGAAATGGAGAGATAGTTTAGTGAGTAGAATGCTTGCCTTGCATGCAGCCAAGCTGGGTTTGATCCTTGGCATCTCATATGATCCCCTGAGTACACCAGGAATGACTCCTAAGTGCCGAGCTAGGAGTAAGCCCTAAGTATTGCTGGGTGTTTCCCAAAAACCAGAGAGAGAGACAGAGACAGAAACAGAGAGATGACAATAGAGAAAAACACACCAAGAGATATATAGAGAAATAAAGGCAAAGAGAAAGAAAGAGACACAGAAAAAGACAGAGATAGAATTACAAAGAGACAGAAAGAGAAGGAAAGATCTAGATTGTGACATTGAGGCAGAGATAGTAAGAGGCAGAGTCATAAAGAGAGAAAGAGTGAAAAGGGGATGCAGAGACAGAGATAAAGAGAAAAAGAGAGTCAGAGAGAGAAAGAGACATACAATGAGACAAAAACACAGAGTCAAAGAAAGACACAGAGAAACAGTATAACAGAGATATATAGTCACAGAACGAGATAGATAAAAAGTGAGATACAGACATAGTAAGACAGAGATATAAAGATGCAGTCAGAAAAGTATAGAGACACTGAAGAGAATAAGACAGGATGACAGAGAGAGGAAAGTTAACAGACAGACGGAGACAGAAAGAAAATGAGAAACTAGGTTGGCAGAGACATACAGAGAGCTATAGTCACAGACAGAGAAAGATACAGAGAAAGAGAAGACAGAGACAAAGATAGACAGAGCCAGAGAGAAAGAAATAAGAAACAGAGGAAATAAAAACAGACAATTGCAGACAGAGACACACAGAGAAATAAAAACAGATAGAAAGAGTCCCAGAATCAGATAAAGACAGAGAAGATAGGGAAAAACATAAAATCAGAGAAATGATGAGGAAAAGATACAGAATCAGAGAGGATGGAAAGAGTCAAAGATGCAGAGAGACAGAGGATAATAGACTATCAGAGACAGAGGCAGTGAGAAAAGTACAGAGAGATGGAGAAAGATACAGAAAATTAAGTTATAGAAAAATAGAGACAGAGCACATGCAGAGATACAGGTTAAGAGAGATAAAGACACTGAGCGACAGAGAGATGCAAAGAATCACTGAGAAGGAAAGACAGGACAGCGACACACAAAGAGAATAAGAGACAAATGAAGACAGGGAGATAGAGTTTTGAGAGATAAGGAGAAAAAGACGAAGTTAGGAAGAGACAGAGACAAAACAGCGATAGACAGAGTTACAGAGATAGAGTCACAGAAACAGCGATAGAGAGAAGGATAGAATGAAAACGACAAAGAGACAGAAATATATGCAGATAAAAAGACACATGACAGAGAAAGACACTGACCAGAGATAAAAATGGAGAAAGTCAAGCAGAGATAGAGACACAGAGAGGTCTAGAAAGAGACAGAGACATAGAGTTAAAGAGAGCCAGATTTAGGCAAATATATTAAAATGGAAATTATCAGACAAAAAGAGTGAGAGAGACAGATATAGAGAGACAGCGAAAATCAAGAGAGCATCACACAGAGAGAAACAGAAAGAGATAGAGACAGAAAGAGTCTCAGAGACAGAGATGGATGGAGACATAAAGTGGACAGAGACAGAGATAATCAGACACAAATATGTGAAGACAGAAAAAATAAGAAATAGGTCTAGTTAAAAAAAGAGGGAGAAAGAGACAGAGACACAATGAGAAAAAAGACACAAAAGATAGTCAGAGAGATACACACATATATATATATACACATATATACACACATATATATAGAGAGAGAGAGGAGAGATAAAGGAAAATAGCAGAGAGATAGAGGAAACAGAGACCGTAGACAGAAACATACAAGAAGACATAGAGGTGAAGAGACAGAGGCTGAAATAAAAAGAAATTAATAGACAGGTGAGACACTCAGAGACAGAGATAAAGGGAGACAGTGATACATAAAGAGACATTGAGAAAGCCGTAGAAAGAGAATGACAGAGACAGAAATACACAAAGAAGAATCAGATGTAGGATAACACTGGGTTTGTCCTGTTAGCTTTGCTGCAGGGAACTTAGTCTACCTAAAAGCAATGTCCTTTCTGTATGGACAAAGGAAGACAGTTAATATTATGCTGTGTAACTTGGGAGCTGATTGACTTCAATAATATTTACTCCTGTGCATCTGCTTTCTCGACTCAGTTGCCCTTAGTTCCTAGCACCCAAAAAGCAAGGTCTGACGAGGAACACATTTGACCCAGGGCAAGCTGTGAGCTACTCTGGCATCGAAATGGGCCAGGCCAAAGTGCCACAATAAAAAAAAAAAAGAAGAATCAGAAAAATTCTCAGAAAATTATGGAGAGAAAAACACAGAGAAAGTCACAGAGAAGGACAGAGACAGACAGAAGGAGTCAGGGAGATATAGATTGGTACAGAGAGAGAGACAAAGAGAGAGAGAGACAGTCACTAAGAGGGACTGAGATGGGGGGAAAGAAGAGTCAGAGATACAGAAGGAAAGACATAGTCAGAAAAAAAGAGTCACAAAGAGACAGAGATAGTCACAAACAGAGACAGACAAATAGACTGCTGGCTTGTGGTAGGCAGTGACAATTCAATTGGCTTTATTGTAGTAAATTGCCATGGAGAGACGCACAGAAACAGAGAGAGACACAGAGATAGATATAGAAATATCAGATATAGAGTCACAGAGAGACATAACAAAGACAGAGAAATGCAGTGCTAGAAGAACAGAGACACTCAGAAAGAAACAAAAAGAGCAACAGAGTAAGAAAAGTGTAACAAAGACTCTGAGACAGAGTGTGAAACAAAATCAGAGAAAGAAAAAAGAAACAAAGACACAGAGAGGAATACATACAAGATGCAAGGTGAGATAAAGCAAGAAGACCCAGAGACATACAAAAATGATAGAGACAGAAAAACACATTGAGGCTCCTCCGCAGCTGCACCCGCGTGAATCCAGACTCAGCTGAACCAACTACAACATGGACTGCTCCTTGCAGATTGTTTCCAGCCAGAGAACTAAGCTGCGACCCCATGCCCGCCGGGGAGGGGAAAGGTATTTCTCTCTCTTGCCTGTCCCTTCCCAGGGATGAAGGGTGTGGGGACCGCCATATTATGACGACCACAAATGGGGTTTACAAGCTTGCAATGATCGAATATCCGGAAGAAATCTCCCTGGACTTAGTTGTTAAAGTACAGAAATACAAAACCGCGCTCGACCACATTTCTCTTCACAACAGGTCTGACTCTAGTGGGGTGCTCCTAATAATAATGGTGAGGTTTGTGTTGAAATATTGAATGTAACCAAAGTAAATAGAAAGTAAAGTGAAATTCATCAGTTACAAGGCGGGGTGGTGCGGGGGTGGGCGGGATAGGAGGGGTACTGTGTTTTTTTTTTTGTCTTCGGTGGTGAGATATGGGCACTGGTGAAGGGATGTTTTTTTCAGCATTGTATGACTAAGACTTAAGCCTGAAAGCATTGTAATTTTCCACATGGTGATTCAATAAAATAAAATTAAAATTAAATTGAAAAAAGAGTTGGAGGTGTCAGGCCTATGTTGTATATGGCCTTAATTGAAGAATGAGGCTGTAACTCACAATCCCTAATTAAATTCCAAGCCTGTACTTAATAAAAAGAAAAACACATTGAGAGAGACAGAGAGAGACAGATAGACAACCGAGAGAGAGACAGAGAAGCAAAGAGAGAGAAAGACACAGAGAGTCACACACATTAAGACAAATTGAGAGAGATATGTAGACAGAGAAAATCAGAGACTCAAATGAAAAATAGAAAAAGACTCTAAGAGGCGGAGACAGAAAGGGAAGACAGAGAGATAGTAAGAAAGATAAATAGGAAGACACATAGCGACATAAGAAAAAGAGATAATGAGAGGAGAGACCAAGAGATACAGAAGGGATACAGAGAGAAGCAAAAAGAGAGGCAGAAGAGACAGAGACAGAAAGACACAAAGTCACACACAGGAAGACAAGGACAGAGATGGACAAATACACACAGAGAAAGAGAGACAAAAGCAGAGTGACTCAGAAAAAAGACAGAGTCACAGAGACAGTAACAGGGGACAAGAATCAACAAAAAAGACAAACAAAGACATAGGGCAAAGATATAAAGAGGGAAGAGACACAGGGACATGAATAATGTCACAGAGAGTGACACAGAGTGATAGAGACAAATATGAAAATCTAGAGAGAGAGGCAGAAAATTAGAGACATAGAGACACCGATAAAACCAGGAATGCATTCGTTATTCATTACATGATACTCATGAATTATTTTTATCCTCCGACAATGTATTTTGGAAAAAAAAGTTGTCAGATACTTTCAAAGATCCTAATCTAACAGTTTAATTCACCGTTTACATTTAAATGTTAGTTGAACCTGATAAACATCACTGATTTTACAATTTTTTTTTGCTTTTTGGGTCACATCTGGCAATTCACAGGGGTTACCTCCTGGCTTTGAACTCAGGAATTACTCCTGGAGATGCTCAGGGGACCATATGGGATGCTGTGAATTGAACCCGGGTTGGCCACATGCAAGGCAAATGCCCTATCCACTGTGCTATTGCTCCAGCCCCCTTCACAATTTTTTATCAAACTCTTCCTGAGAAATAGAGAATATATATCTTCTTTTTACTCTTTTTAAACTTTATTTCATCTATTATTATTATTATTTAATTTTAATTTTAAAAAAAATTTTTATTAAGTCACCATGTGGAAAGTTACAAAGTTTTCAGGTTTAAGTCTCAGTTAAACAATGCTCGAACACCCATCCCTTCACCAGTGCACATACTCCACCACCAAGAATCACAGTATAGCTCCACCCCGTCCCCCCATACCCTTATCCCCCCACACCCCTAGCCACCCCCACAACGCATAGCCCCCCCTTGCCTGTATAACTGATAAATTTCACTTTACTTTCACTTTGATTGCATTCAATATTTCAACAAAACTCACTATTATTGTTTGGAGAGTCTCCCCTCTAAGGTCAGACCTGCTGAAAAGGAAGCATTTGACAATTTGCTTTCCATTGCTGAGAATGAAGAGGTATGAGGTCAAGTGACCGCACCTAATGGCCTCACGGTTTTGGGTTTCTGTATTTTAGTATTTTAGTAACTAAGTCCAGAGAAATATCTGCCAGGAATTGCATCACTGCAAACTTGCACTTCTCAATTATATTATATTCCACATATGAGTGCAATCTTTCTATGTCTGTCTCTTTCTTTCTGACTCATTTCACTCAACATGATACTTTCCATGTTGATCCATATATATGCAAATTTCATGACTTCGTTTTTTCTGACAGCTACATAGTATTCCATTGTGTAGATGTACCAGAGTTTCTTTAACCAGTCATCTGCTTTGGGGCACTCTGGTTTTTTCCAGATTCTGGCTATTTTAAACAGTGCTGCAATGAACATAGAAATACAGATGCCATCTCTACTATACCTTTTTGCCTCTCAGGGAAATATTCCCAGGAGTGGTATTGCTGGGTCAAATGGGAGCTCAATTTCTAATTTTTTGAGAATTGCCCATATTGTTTTCCAAAAGGGCTGAATAAGTCGGCATTCCCACCAGCAGTGAAGGAGAGTCCCTTTCTCCCCACATCCTCTCCAACAGCGGTTGCTTTTGTTTTTTTTGGATGTGGGCCAGTCTCTGTGGTGTGAGATGGTATCTCATTGTTGTTTTGATCTGCATCTCCCTGATAATTAGTGATGTAGAGCACTTTTTCATGTGCCTTTCAGCCATTCGGATTTCTTCTTTGGGAAGTTTCTGTTCATTTCATCACCCCATTTTTTGATCAGGTTGGCAGTTTTCTTCTTTGGGAGTTCAACCAGTGCCTTGTATATCCTTAATATCAACCCCTTATCGGATGGGTACTGGGCAAATATCCTTTTCCATTCTGTAGTCTGTCTTTGTACTTTGGCCACTGTATCTTTTGAGGTGCAGAAGCTTCTTAGTTTAAGGTAGCTTCTGCACCTTAGTTTAAGGTACTTATCTCTGTTTTCACTTGCTTGGCCAGTGGCGTGTCAGCTTTGAAGATACCGTTGGCTACAATGTCGTGGAGGGTCTTGTCTTCAACGTACCTTCGGGATTCTGGTCTGATGTTGAGGTCTTTAATACATTTTGATCTGACTTTTGTACATGATGATATGTGGAGATCTGAGCCCATTTTTTTGGATATATCTGTCCAGTTTTGCCAGCACAATTTGTTAAACATGCTTTTTCCTTGCTCCACTTCACATTTCTTGCTTCCTTATGAAAGATTAGATGATCATATATTTGGGGTGGTGTGTCAGAATATTCAACCCTGTTCCACTGGTCTGCTGCTCTGCCTTTGTTCCAGTACCATGCTGTTTTTATTACTAACGCTTTGTAGTAGAGTTTGAAGTTGAGGAGGTTGATTCGTCCCATTTTCTTTTTCCCAAGAATTGATTTAGCTATTCGTGGGTGCTTATTGTTCCATATGAATTTCAGGAGTGCTTGCTCCATTTCTTTGAAGAATGTCAAGGGTATCTTTATAGGGATCACATTAAATTTGTACAATGCTTGGGGAGTGTTGCCATTTTGATAATATTAATTCTTCCAATCCATGAGCAGGGATATCTTTCCATTTCCTCGTGTCCTCTTTTATTTCCTGAAGTAACGTTTTGTAGTTTTCATTATACAATTCCTTTACCTCCTTAGTTTTGTTGATTCCTAGGTATTTGATCGTTTAAGGCACAATTACCTTTACACAATTTTTAATGCCAGGTGAACTGCACCTTCCCATTCCCTCTCCCTCACAAAAAAAAACACAGAGGGAAACAGACAAAAAGTGATAGAGAGAGAAAATGAGAGCCAGAGGTAGAAACACACTAAGACAGAAAGGGCATCAATGAGATAGAGAAATATAGAAATGTAGTGAAAGAGAAAAAACAGAAAAACAGAGAGAGAGTGAGTGACAGTACAGAGAGAGACAGAAGGAACCAGTGACAAAGGTAGAGACAGAGAAAGGAAGAAAGATACAAAAGACAGAACGATGGACATACAAAAACAGAAGAGATAGAAACAGAGTAACAGAGACTGAGAAATATACATACAGAGAGATGAGTGAGATACTGAAATAGAGAAAAGGACAAAGACAGATAGAGACTGAAAGAGATTCAGAGATAAGACAGACTGAGAGACAGGGACACAGAAAAATAGAGAAACTGGGAAACATAGAGACAGAGACCAAAGTAGAGAGGCAAAGAATGGGACAGAGAATCAGAGCAAAAAGCAGAGACAAGCAGAGGCAAAAGTGGAAATCAAGAGACAGAAAGAATGGACATGACACACAGACACACAGATATCCAGGGAAACCGAAATAAAGAGAGAATAGATATAAATGGAGGAAAGAGGACAGAGGCACACTGAGAGACAGACAAAGAGACACAGAAGATGGGGGGTGCAGAGAGATAAAGAACACAGAACTTGAGTCACAGAGACAGACAGAGAAAAAGAGAAAAAGGGAGAGTGACAAAGAGACAAATATTAAAATAAAGAGAGTTAGAGACACAAGATGGAGATAACTGTAGGGATCAAGACTAAGAGAAGCAGATCCAGAGATTAATGAGACAGAAACAGAATTACAGAGACAGAGAGAGACTTAGAGACAGAAAGAAGCATAGAAATATAGAGTCACAAAGAGACATTACATAGAGAAAGAAAGGAAAAATCAGAGAAAGAGACAAAGAGACAAATACAGAGACAAAAAGAGACAGAGCATAGCAGATAGAGACAGAGAAACATACAAAAATATAGACAGACACAGAAGAAAAAAGAGGCACAATGAGACAAAAATAGAGGAATAGAGACAAAGTTTGATGGAAAAACCGAATGGACAGAGACAAAGAAAGACATATATATATATATGAAGAAAAACAGATATAGAGGGAAAGATACATAGAGATGAAGAAAAAAGATATATACAGAGAAGCAATGAGAAAGAGATACAGAGAAGAGAACAGAGGGAGACAGAAAGAGAAAGACAGAGACACAAATAGAGAGTCAGAGGAAAAATTAAAGACAGGGAAACAGAGAAATAGAGTTGTATAAATGCTTATAAGAAGAGAAATGAAGAGACAAAAGTGGAGTCGAGTCAGAGACACAGACAGAAAGACAAAGACATACAGTGAAACAGAGAAAAAGATAAAAATAGAAGAGAGAGACACACACAGGGAAGAGAGGTACACAGAGAAAGACACACTAAGAGACAGACACTGAGATGGACAGAGAAAGAGAAAGACTAGGAGAGACAGACAGTAAGAAAGAGAGATAAAGAGATAAAGGGAGATAAGGTGAGAGATCTTCAGGCTAAAAGCTCCAGGGCTTTCTTGGAGGTCATGTGGTGGGCCAAGTCCCTGCCCTGTCAAAACCCCAGTAGCAACACCCATACCTACATCCTCCAGCATATAAATGATCTATCTTCCCAGCCTCACAGCCTCATGACTCATCTCAGAAGAGATACAAAGCCAAAGAATCAATTGTTTCAGTTCTACACCTAATATGTGACAGTGCACACCTCCAAATTCCACAATACTGACAACCCAGTAGGAGCACAGCAAATTAGATGGGAAAGTAGCATAGAAGCCCACTTAAGCTCAATAAGTGAAAACAATAATACAGAAGACTCGTGTAAGAACAGACTGATTAGCAAATCCTCAGACAATGACTTTAATAATACCATCGTGAAATATAACAATTAAAAAATCCTTTAATAATAAGCTATTTTTAATCAACCCATTTGCTATTTTATTGTACCAAGCAATATAAAATAAATTATTTTGTGCCTGCTAAGGGAGGTTGGTTTGAAACTGAGCACAATGGTGGAGGAAAAGTTATACTGGTGGTGGGATTGTTGACAGAACATTGAATAACTGATACAACTGTATTATGAAGAATTTTGTATTATGAACAACTTTGTAAACCACTGCTTAGATTTTTAAAAATGTATAATTTCAAAAAGGAAAAGAGACAGTGCGACAGACAGAGACAGAGACATAGAGAAGAGAGAAATATAGTGATAGGGAGAGATAGAGACAGAAACAGGGGACAGAAATATAGAAAGTAAAACAGAAAGAACAAGGCAGTGACATAGATACAGAGAAAGTAGGTAAAAGACCAAACTCGATGGCCTCTCATTATCTGTATTTCAAACCATAATACCCATAGGTAGAGAGAAAGTAAGAAGGAAGCTATTTGCCATAGAGGCCGGGGGGAGGGGTGGAATTGGGGGCAGTTATACTGGGGACATTGGTGGTGGAAAATGTATGATAGTGGAGGGATGGGTGTTTGATCATTTTATGACTTAAACATGAAAGTTTTGTAACTGCAGCTCAAGCAATTCAATATGAAAAAAGAAAAAAAGAAAAAAGAAAGAGACATCCATGAAGGAACAGTCATAAAGAAACAGAGCTATAAAGACCCACAGAGAGATAAAGAAAGGGGAAAAATTATGTACTTGGAACAGCGGGATGCTTGGGCAGTCTCGGGCTGGGGCCAATACCAGTGCACGCTCTGCCGAGATTCGACCCGGGTGGCCACACTTTTGTGCGGCCGCTTTGCTTCTGATCAACCAGAATCTGGAGGCCAAGTAGACTACTTTTGGTTCCAGAAACTGCTTGCAGCCATGTCTCTAGACTGTGAACTAAGCCATAGCCCCACACTGGCCTCTAGGGTCTTTCTGAGGTTTGTAGGGTACTTGAAACAGTACCTGTCAAATACCTGCTCCTGTCATTTATACCAATCCCCTGACTGTTTCCCTGAAAGAGGGCTTTGGGGTCCCATAACTGATTTTCCTGTCTGCATGAGGGGTAGACCCTATTACAGAGAGGAAAGACTTTTATCTGGATTTATGCAAACCAACATAGTGCCATGAAGCATCAAAAACTTACTGAAGGTACAAAGAAGAGAAAAACATTTCACTTTACTCACAGTGAGATGCAACACACACATTTGTTGTGAGTCCTAGTCAAAGGAGCTAAAATCTGTAGAGAAAAAAGTGTACAATTTAACATCATATTTAACCCATTCAATCCCATGTTGAAAACCTTGACTTCCCATTAATAAGAGCACTGTACTGGGAGTCCAGTGTACAGTTAAACATGTCTAATTCATTTAATCCCATTTGAAAAACCCGTGATTTTCTGCAACTTTTGAAGAATTCAATTATCTAAGAGCATTGTAACAGGAGTCCAAACAATCCATCCAATATCTTTTCCATAGATCCTACCAAAAAACATACTAGAACAATTCTACATGTGATTTAAAGAGTTTCTTAAAACAGTGATCAGTTTTTCCTCCAGACACAACCTCAAACCTTTTACACATTCCTTTATATTCATTCTGTCCTGTAACTTTCCTTCAACCCATATCAAAGTCAACTTCACTTTAACAGGATTCTCTTTCTTTTTCCCACTGATGATCTACATCCATTATCTTTCTGACTTAAGACATACATCTATATTCCTTATAGTCATCCCACAAGTTTAAACTCTTATTTTTACTGAACTTAGTACAACATGATCTCCCAAATTTGAACACTGGTTACCAATCATCTCGTTTAAGATGACAAAACTACTCTGGAGTACTATTTCAAAAAGCATTACATCAGTTCAACAGATATTCAAAAGTTTTAAAGATGGTTACAACTAAAGTTCTTACAACATATTCATTGGGCGAAAGTTCACTTTACATTAGAAATTAACCAGAGACATCTTTGGAACACTCATAGATCACCATGAAACAGTAAGGATTTTACACTTGTGCACAAAGTTCTCTGAGGATCAGTATGAGGTTGATACTGTAAGTTTCAGACTAAGTCCTCAGGCCAGTTCAGCCTGTCCTTCCCCATAGGAGCCCTGTGTTGCTGACTCTTCCTCAGATTTCCTTATGACTTCCAGCTGAGATCTGTTTGAGGTTTAAGTTTGGAGGGTTGTGGAGTCTGGGTCAGTACCAGGAGGATGAAGTTTATTCCAGATGAAGCCATAGCAGGATCAAGAGTACATTAGTAGGTGTTATCTGTTAAAATATAAGCATAGACTTTTCATCCTTATAGGAGGTTTCCCACTATTTCTTTTTTGTGTGTTCTAATGCAAATATAAGAATCAATTGTTTCCCAAGCCCTTTCTCATTTACAAAGTTGCAAGAACCAGATACTTGGAAGAGTTAAGAAACTGGATTAGCAAGTCTTATCTACTGGGCAAAAGTGTGATTAGAATTCACTGTTGAGGTTAGGGAGGGTCTGGATATCCAGTCTGACTGAGGCACAGTTTGGTGAGCTGGGAATGCAGGGGGATGGGGTTATCCAGAGAAAATCTTTAAAAACTCCCAAGCTGACATCTGAGATTAACCCCTTATAACCCTAAGCTAAGTTGCTTTAAAAATTTTATTTACCAGAAGTCTCGGAGATCAAATAAAACACAGGTACAATAAGTTTTTCAACCAATTTTGCAACTCTAGAAAATGATATTTTAAACTGGAGCATTACTCTTTGAACCTGTTTTCATAGATCACAATTATTTCAACTCACAAGATTCTCTAGGTCAAATAATTCTAATCCAGTGCAGATACAAATATATACATTGGTATAATAACATAAGACCTTTGGACCATCAATTTTTGTGAAACACGGTAAAACCTTCTTTGACTTAATTTTGATAGTTTTTGTACCTTTGTGCCTATTTCAAACCACAAGCTTTCTACACCGGATACTTTTAATAATTTCACAATGCAAACATGCTGTCGGACACAGAAAAAGACCTTTGGTATTTTTTTCTTTGTTTGACCAAACTTTGATAATAGCATAGAAAAAACATTTGGACTGTCAATGTGTATGGAAACATAAGAAAACTTTGTTTATTTTGAGGGTTTCTGTACCTCTGTTGCTTGAAAAACAGCTAAATTCCTCATTAAAATTGGCTGAGGCTTGTAAGATAAAGCCTTGCACTCTCTGAATTCTTATTTCACTTTTAGCTTTTCTGGCTCTAGTTCTGTAGCTTTTTCTAGATAGTACAGATACTGGAATTCAAAAGAATTTCAATTGTTAATAACTATTAATGTTCTTCCAGTAAGAAATTTAGACTAAAAATTTCAATTTTGTTGTAGGCGCCACATTCTAATTAGAAATCTTTGTTTAAACCTGATCTAACAAGTTCCAAAGATCCCTAGATCTTTTAAATTGCTGGGCTTCATATCACTCTGATCTCCCTTGATTTTGTTTGCCCAGGTCTAAGAATTACTGACTTCAAACTAGCTCTAACACTCGAGTGTTCCACAGACAGACAGACAATAAGTTCACTAAAAACACCACACGTACATGTGCACATGTCTGCAGTTGATCTATCAATCTGACCCTTCAGAAATGGCAGGGAGAAAACTGACAGACTGAGAAAGGAAGGAGCAGTCCCCAGGGCAAAGTTAAGCCCTGTTGGCCGATTGGGAACATTGCTCCCCGTTTCCCTGCCTGACCATCTAGTTTCCTGCCTGTTAAAAATGGGTCAAGAAAGCGCTTTTGTTGATATAAGCCGGCAAAACCTTTTCAAAATTGTTGAAACCTAAGGTGGTCAGATGCTAGCATTTTTCTTTCTTGGTCAAGACTAGTTCTGAGGCAGGGAACTAGTATCTTCTTATCAGATTTGGGGATAGGCTACCTTAGTGATATACTTTTTCATTCCTGATATTATTAAACACTTAACCACATGATCTTGCATTTTCCTGCCTTCTGTGCTGATAATAATAATCAGAACTAAGAGAAAGATAATGAGACAAATACACACACACTAAAGGCACACGCACAAAGCACACTCCTGCACTCGCTCGGACTGGTCCTTCTTTCACGCGGGTGAGCACCCCACTCACCATGTTCACACTGAGATTCCTGAACCTGCCCTATGGGTGTCCACGTTATCTTTGGTCTTATCCCCCTGACAATGGGGTTGCTCCAATGTACATTGGGTTCCTTCTAATTAGTAGCTGGAAACTAAAGGCAAAGCGGGGGCTATCATCAGGATGCAAGGGAATTGAGAAAAAGCAGTCTTTTAAATCGAGTACTGTCTTATACATTTCTGAAGGATGGCAGTCCAGGTTGAAGCGCCCCAAAAATGACTATGGTTTTATTTACTGCTCGTAGATCCTGTAGCAGTAGCCAACTGCCTTTTTTTAATATAAAAAATGGGTGTGTTCCAGGGGGAGGAGGTGGGTTCTATGGGGGTGGGGCGCTGGGCCCCGCTGGGCCCCGCCGGCCTCTGCCGCCGCCACGAGGTTTTCCTGCACTAACAATATGGCGGGCTGTAATTTTTTCAATGGGAAGGGCCACTGGTCTACCCACACAGGTTTACTGAACTTCCACATGATCTTATC
This sequence comes from Sorex araneus, assembly GCF_027595985.1. Classification (NCBI taxonomy): domain Eukaryota; kingdom Metazoa; phylum Chordata; class Mammalia; order Eulipotyphla; family Soricidae; genus Sorex; species Sorex araneus. The sequence goes on along the minus strand of NC_073313.1, from coordinate 51,682,860 downwards.
TGTATGGGGAGCAGGAGGAGCAGTGGCAGTTACTGAAAAAAAAAAGCCTAAGCCTGTGCAGTCAGTTTTCACTGGGGCGAGGGCTAGCGGCACAGGCATGCCTTAGAGGTTTCTTCCTAGACCCTTTCCGGGAGAATAACCAGCCACGAGGAGCATGTCTATGCCCTTGGTGGGGTAATCAGGGGCCCGAGAATGGGACCTGGTAGCTGGGAAGGCAGCCACAGGTTTTAAAGCTAGAATGTGGCGGGGTGAAGGAGAGACAGAGCTTTTCTTACTAGGTCCTTGAGAGACGCTAGGTCCTAGAGAGAGGGTAGAAGGCTGCAGGGCGCTCATTAGTTCCTTATCCAGCTGCCTTATTTGAGTCAAAAGTTGGACATATTCCTGCTTCTGTTGGAGAACTGCGCGTAAGGTGGCAGTGTCCCAGGCAAGCTGGCGAACTGCCTCACTGGCATCATATGGGGAATTAAAAAAGGCAGTGGCATGGGACAGATAAGAGGGTGGCTGTTTTCCCAACGGGGGCCAAGGGGCTGAGGGCTGATACCTCGCCACCTCATCTTCCAGGATAGCCCCGTCCTCCGGGGGCAGGGATTTGGGTTCCGGAGGAGAGAGATCAGAGATACCAGAAATCATAGGATAAAGTCTCGGAGGCTCCTCCGCGTGGGAGGGCTCAGGTAGGGAAGCAGGATGGTCAGAGTCTACAATAGTAGAATTTGAGGAGTCAGCCTCCTGCGTAGGGGGGGTTCATCCCCACAGACTGAGGGAGCCTTGGAATTCTTACACTTTTTCCTCAGAAAGGTCTCAGATTCGGAAACAAGGTGCTGAGTCTCCGGCTGTCTTTTTTGTGCCTTTAGAGTCTCATTTATTAAGTACCAATAAGAAAAAGCAGAACTAGGGACTTTCTCAGGACCAAGCTGTTCATAATAATCTTCCATACAATCACCTACTCTGGCCCATCTCTTTTCACTAATAGTTCCCTCCTGAGGGAACCAGGGGCAAATATCTTCTATAAAGAGAAAAAATTGTACTAGGTCTTTTTTCTTTACTTTTACTCCATGGTCTTTAAGGGAGTCTTTCAGGACATTGACAAAGAGCTCCTTTTTAGAAAGTGTTTGTCCCATTATTTTAGGAAGTAAGGGAGTGGAATTTATCTTTATCAGCGGAAAAGACACCATTAAAAAATGCAAATAGCAGCTAGGATACAGATAGCGAGAATAAAGATGCAAAAAATGGGGAATTCCCAAGGGTGAATACAGATGAAGGAAACAGGATGAGCAGACCATAAAGCAAGAGAAAAGAAAGGGTCACTGGTAGGCTGTTTCTGCCAACTCAACAGAAATTAAAATCACAAGAAGGGAGAGATGGGGGCTCTCATAACGAACCACTCAGATGTATGTCTGGCCGGTGAGGAACTTAGCCATAGTGGTGACTTGCGGCCAGTGTCTAAATCAGCACCACCCTAGACCATATGTTCCTGAGAGGTGACTTGCGGCCAGTGTCTAAATCAGCACCACCCTAGACCATATGTTCCTCATGGAATCGCAGACAGCCCAATCGCACTCCGTAACCTTAAAAGGACCTTAAGGATGCCAAGTTGTGGAGCCACAGACTCAGTACAAGGATGAGGACGTCCAAGACTGCACAATCACTCACACATACACAAAAGACAAGGGAATTCAAGCCTTCTACCAGTGACCATCTTGTCCTTAACATGAGACTGTATTCGAGCCCGGTCCCATACCAGGGTGTGCACCAAGAGAGAGGTGACCCTCAGGGTGTGCGCCAAGAGAAAGGCGACCCTCAGAGGCACTCATTTTCCGTGAATTCGTCGGCCGACGTGAACCAGACCAGTCGTTCGGTGGTCCCCTAGTGCCCCACGCTGGGCGCCAGGTGTGGGGTCCCGTCCTGTCCCGCAGGGAGGACCCTTCGTGGGGCTAAGGAGGGGACGCATCCAAATGAACAGACTCAGAGCCAGAAGGAGGAGGAGAGAAAGAGAGAGTTTATTCTACTGCAGTTACAATACTTATACCTCTTGCTGGGAGGGGGTGGTATGCATGCTTGGACCCCCATAGGAACAATAGTAAAATGCAGATCAGGCATGGGCGTTGGTTAGTGAGAGATGAATGGCAGACTGATAAGATCAGTAAGGTCAGCAGTGGTGACCTTGTTACAGGAATCCCAAGTAAGCCTCCGCTTCACTAGAGGATAAGAGCCAGGCTTGTAAAATGGCTCCCTACAGCCCCTAAACAAGCAAAAAAGAAATAAAGTCACAGAAAATAAATAAGATAAAGGAAGATCAGTGAGATGTCGACATACAAAGAGTCTAAGGCCAGAAGAGAGAGACAGTGAATGAGACAAAGTCTCAGAGACTGTGAGACACAGAAACAGAGAGGGAAAGTGAAGACAGGCAAAAAATCAAACAGGTATATAAAGCACTGGTTGAAGTCTACAAGAAAAAAAATCCAACCAAATTAAAAAATGGGGGGAAAAATGAACAGAAACTTTCCCAAGGAAGAGATACAAATGGCCAAAAGGCACATGAAAAAGTGCTCTACATCACTAATCATCAGGGAGATGCAGATCAAAACAACCATGAGATACCACTTCACACCACAGAGACTGGCACACATCCAAAAGAACAAAATCAACCGCTGTTGGAGAGGATGTGGGGAGAAAGGGACCCTTCTACACTGCTGGTGGTAATGCCGACTGGTTCAGCCCTTTTGGAAAACAATATGAAAGATTCTCAAAAAATTAGATATTGAGCTCCCATTTGACCCAGCAATACCACTGCTGGGAATGTATCCCAGAGAAGCAAAAAAGTATAGTCGAAATGACATCTGCACTTATATGTTCATCACAGCACTGTTTACAATAGCCAGAATCTGGAAAAAACCCGAGTGCCCTAGAACGGATGACTGGTTGAAGAAACTTTGGTACAACTATACAATGGAATACTATGCAGCTGTTAGAAAAAAGGAGATCATGAATTTTGCATATAAGTGGATCGGCATGGAAAGTTTCATGCTGAGTGAAATGAGTCAGAAAGAGAGAGACAGACACAGAAAGGTAGCACTCATCTGTGGAATATGGAATGACAGAGTGGGAGACTAACACCCAAGAATTGTAGAAATACGTACCAGGAGGTTGACTCCATGGTTTGGAGGCTGGCCTCACATTCTGGGGAGAGGGCAACTCAGAGAAGGGATCACCAACTATAATGTGGTCGGAGGCCATGCGGGGGAAGGGTGTTGCGTGCTGAATGTGGGCTAGAGACTGAACACAGTGGCCACTCAACACCTTTATTGCAAACCTCAACAGCTAATTAGAGAGAGAGAACAGAAGGGAATGCCCTGCCACAGTGGCAGGGTGGGGTGGGGTGAGATGGGATTGGGGAGGGTGGGAGGGATGCTGAGTTTATTGGTGGTGGAGAATGGGCACTGGTGAAGGGATGGGTTCTCGAACTTTGTATGGGGGAACATGAACACAAAAGTGTATAAATCTGTAACTGTACCCTCACGGTGATTCACTAATTAAAAATAAATAAATTTAAAAAATAATAAAATAAAATAAAAAATGAAAAAAAGTCGAACAGACACAGAGACTCATAGAAACATAAGGAAAGCACAATATAAGAGTCAAAAAGACACATACAAAGTATGAAGATAAATAGAGAAAGAAAAAACACTGAGATAGAATGATAAAGAGAAAAAATGGACAAAGGAAGGACAGAGAGGCATAAAAGAGAGACAGTTGCTGACAGAGAGAGAAGTAGAGAGAGAAGGATAGAGATACAGAGTCACAGAGAGAAAGAATGAAACAGAGACAGAGTGAGATATAGAAAGACAGAGATAGATATACACAAAGAGATGGAGGCACTGAGAGTTATGAGAAAGACAGAGAAAGGTAGATAGACAGAATCATTGATAAGAGATAGAAAGAGAGAGAAAAACAGAGTCAGACAGACACAGTGAAATTGAGAGACAGGTGTAGACATAGAGAAAAAATCACAGAGAGATAGATGTAGGAAACTCAGAGAGAGATAGAGACAGAAAAATACTTAGATATACAGAGAGAAACAAATCACATACAAAGATAGAGAGAAACAGAAAGAATGAGACAGGGACAAAGAAATTCAGAGATGAAGTTACAGATAGAAAGAGAGACACAGAGAAAGAGACAAAGTGAGAGAGAGAGAAAGAAACAGTGAAAAGAGAGTTGAAGAAAAGTATGGAGACACAGAGAAATGGAGAAAGAGTGAGGCATAGAGAGACAAAGTAATAGAAATATATAGGGAGACATATTCAGTGATAGAGGCAGATAAAAGATACTGACCAGGGCTTTTTTTTTTCTTAATGGGGATCATTAATTACAGTTTTAATTCCCTTGCTTAAGAATCTTCCCGATATTGAATGCAATCAAAGTGAAAGTAAAGTGAAATTTATCAGTTACACAGGCTAGGGGGGCTAGGAGTGGTGGTGGTGGCTAGCGGTGTGGGGGGGCTAGGGGTGTCGGGGGACGGGGTGGAGCTATACTGTGATTCTTGGTGGTGGAATATGTGCACTGGTGAAGGGATGGGTGTTCGAGCATTGTATAACTGAGACTTAAACCTGAAGACTTTGTAACTTTCCACATGGTGACTCAATAAAAATTAAAAAAAAAGATTCTTCCCGAGAACAAAAGTCTTGGACCAAATAGGTTTATTGATGAGTTTTAATCAAACCTTCAAAGAAGACATACTACCTTTATTTTTATTTTTTTTGCTTTGTTGGTGGGGGTCACATCCGGATATGCTCAGGGGCTACTCATGCCTCGTGACTCTAGAATTATTCCTTGTAGTTCTCGCAGTTCTCACAGGACCATGTGGGAGGCCAGGGATCGAACTCGGGTTGGCTTCATCCAAGGTAAACACCCTTCCCGTTGTACTATAGCTCTCGACCTGACTTACACACAATGATCCAACAGCAATCCCTTCATCAGTGTCCACTACTCTCCACAAATGTCCCAATTTCCCTCCTGTCCTGCAGCCTGCCTCTATGGCAAGCACAATTCTGTTTCCCCATTATCTTTTCCTGCTTCTCTAACTCATTCCCATCCCTCCACCCTGTCCCAGTGCCAAGCTTCCTACTGAAGACCTGTTCTCCTGCTCTGTTTCTATTACCTTTGGGAATTTGATAGGCCCCTACGAAGTATCTTTATATACCACATATGAGATATATCATTCTACATCCATTACTAACAGTTTCTATGAAGTCAACATTACACTAACACCCAAAGCACATAGAGATACTACTAATAAAGAAAATTTCAGGTCAATTTTCTCTTTCTCCTTCTCCTTCTAAATTGATTCTCCTTCTTCTCCTTCTCCTTCTCCTCCTTCTTCTTTTTCTTCTTCTTCTTCTTCTTCTTCTTCTTCTTCTTCTTCTTCTTCTTCTTCTTCTTCTTCTTCTTCTTCTTCTTCTTCTTCTTCTTCTCCTCCTTTTTCTTCTTCTCCTTCTTTTTCTTCTTCTTTTCTTATTCTTCTTCTTGGTATTCTTCTTCTGCTTCATCATCATCATCATCATCATCATCATCATCATCATCATCATCTTCTTCTTCTTCTTCTTCTTCTTCTTCTTCTTCTTCTTCTTCTTCTTCTCTTTCTCCTCCTACCCCTCTCCTCCTGCTTCTCCTCCTCCTCCTCCTCCTCCTCCTCCTCCTCCTCCTTCTTCTTCTTCTTCTTCTCTTCTCCTTCATTTTCTTCTCATTCTCCTTCTCCTCCTTTTTTCATTCTATACTCCTTATTCGTTTTTAAAAAATTAAATCTTATTTATTTTTTAGAACTAAACCACTAGGAAAATATATCACAATCTTGAACAGCAAACAGAAGGCTATAATATCAAGTAAAACATTGGTAAAAAAGATAAGGCCCTTATCAAAATGACAAGGCTCTGGTACTGGGACAATGAAGGATGTAAAGCCCCAGGCAAAAGTGTATTTGGTAAACGGGTTGTTTTCCTTTGCTCTAAAGAAGTCCCAACTTCTGCCAACCCTTAGCTACTTGCTTTATTCTCTCTGTTGCCAAGGGATTGCTTCCCTAGGGCTCTGTCATTTTTGGGCCAGTGCATACTGAGTTTAGGCTTTCATTGCACTCTACCCATGGAAGCCAGGTTTTTCTAGATCCAGTCAAACTCAACAGTAAAGAGTTGCTCTATCACTGTTCATTCCTGTACACTGGTATACACCCAACCAATTCCCCTCTCTCTAGCAGGGATAGTGTCTCAATACTATCCTGTCACTCAGTTGCAGAGAGACTCAGGTCCATTCTGTCAGCCAATAAGAGAGAAACTCTGCCTCAAACTCACTGTAATATCACCTGTCATGTTTCTGCAGGGTCTTCAAGCTGAAAGATGCAATGCTGGAAAATTTCAAGTAGTATACATTTACATTGTGATGGCCACAAATAGACACAAATAACTTCAAAGTTCTTAAACAAAGTATCCTTGTTTCCCAACTCTATCTTAAAGCAATTTCTTGCTCTTGCATATAAAATAAAACCAAGCAAAATACAGACCAGTTCCCTCCCCCCACACCCCTAAATTAGGGACCTCATGGATTTTTGCTTCACCGGTTTATAAAAAACAATGTAGTGATCTTTATAGTCAACAGGAGGTTGGGACAAACACCTCCCTCCATTTTCCATCAGATCACTGGCATATTAGAGGAACCTGCCAGCTTTCTGGTACCCAACTGAGTGCTAAGAAGCAGCTGGTACATTGGAGAACTATGGTCTGGTACGAGAGATCCTACAGCCAGGACAAACACTTGCCACAGATATTTAGGTTCTCAAATATCTCCTGTGTTATCTCTGATCCAAACTTAAGCACCAGTGTTTTTCTTTTTCACTTCTAAGGCTGGAAAAATAAGGGAACCAATGTCCAGAGGCAAGTATCCAGCCTTAAACTTGCTGCCTTCTTTTTTTCCTTCATTTGTTCACACTGTTTAAAAAGACCAACATTCCTATTTTCTCTTTCAAAGAGACTCCTGCCCTTAGTCTCCATGGCCTGGGGCACAGACTTCTATTTTGAAATGGATGAGAGAGACTCTTTCATCTTTTTGGTCATGGTTGAGATGAGATGCATGTGGTCATCCACACACTTGGTCACACAACTCTCCAGCTGTCGTTTCACCTGAAGCTCTTTACTCCCTGCATCCATTGAGTCTTTGGCTTTGTCGTTGCAAAGCATAGTGCACCGGGCCAGGCAGTCCTGGGACTTCTCCAGCTCCCCCGTCATCAGGGCCTGGGCTTGGGCCAGTGGTGCATGGCAACGCTCAATGCACTGGTGCACCTGCTGCATGGTCGCCTGGGTGTCCTCACAGCAGCTGGCACTGCACCGGAACATGACACTGTGCATCTTCTGGATGTTCTCGCGCTCCAGGCTCTTCATCATGGAGTCCACCGCCTCCTGCACCCGGAGCTGCTGCACCTCCGCCTTGGCGACCCCGCACTCCACGCCCGCTGCGCTGGAGCCCACCTCTACTCTTTATTCTTCTCCTTCTTGTCTTTTTTCCTTCTCTTTCTTCTCTTTCTTCTAATTTATTTTTTCTGTGCCTTCTTCTTCTTGTTCTTGTTCTTGTCCTTCTTCTTCTTCTTTCTTCTTCTTCTTCTTCTTCTTCTTCTTCTTCTTCTTCTTCTTCTTCTTCTTCTTCTTCTTCTTCTTCTTCTTCTTCTTCTTCTTCTTCTCCTCATCCATCTTCTTTCTCTTGTTCTGCTTCTTCTTACTGTTCTCCTTCTTCCTCTTCTACTTATCGTCTACTTCTGCTTCTTCTTCTTCTCAATCTTCCTATTCATCATTTACTTCTTCTTCTTCTTTTTCCTCTCCTTCTCCTCCTCCTACTTTTTCTCCTTTTTTGTTCTCCTTCTCCTTCTTCTCCTTTTCTTCTTCTTTTCCTCTTGTTCTCCTTCTTTTCTTCATCTTCTTCTTCTTCCACTTTTCTTCTTCTCCGAATTTTTCTTCATTTCTTCTTCTTCTTCTTCTTCTTCTTCTTCATCTTCTTTCTCTTCTTTTACTTCTTCTTCTTCTTTTTCTTTATTTTCTTCTTCTTGTTCTTCATCTTCTCCTTTTTCTTTGAATTAGTCTTTTGGTTCTTCTTCTACTTCTTCTCATTATTCTTCTCCTTCTTCTTCTTCTTCTTCTTCTTCTTCTTCTTCTTCTTCTTCTTCTTCTTCTTCTTCTTCTTCTTCTTCTTCTTCTTCTTCTTCTTCTTCTTCTTCTTCTTCTTCTTCTTCTTCTTCTTGTCCTTCTCCTTCTCTTCCTCGTTCTACTTCTTCCCATTTTATTTCTCCAAGAACTTCTCCTTCTTTTCTTCCCTTCTTCTTCTTCTTCTTCTTCTTCTTCTTCTTCTTCTTCTTCTTCTTCTTCTTCTTCTTCTTCTTCTTCTTCTTCTTCTTCTTCTTCCTATTCTTCTTTTCTTTCTTCTGCGTGTTTCTATCCTGATTCTACCATCTTTTTCTTTCTTGTTCTCCTTTTTTCCTCCGTACTTTTTCTTCATGTTCATTTTCCATACTTCGTTTTTGACTACTTACTACTTTCTTTTCTTGATAATTTTCCTGTTCATCTCCACCTCCGGTTTTTCCTTTATCTCATTCCTCTCCTTCTTTTCACCTTCTTCATCTGTTTTTCAACTAATTCTTCTTTTCTTCTTTTACTTCTTTTTCCCCTTTTTCTTCTTCTCCTTCTCCTTCTTCTGCTTTTCTTCTCCTTCTCCTTCTCCTTGTCTTTCTCCTTCTCCTTCTTTAACTTTATTCTTCTTTTACTCCTCCTAATTCTTCTTCATCTTCTTTGTCTTCACTCTCTTCTTCTTCTGCATATTAGTCTTCTTCTTTGTTTTCTTCTCTTTCTTCTCCTCATTCTTCTTCTTCTCCTTCGTCTTCAACTTCTTTTTTCTTCATCTTCTTCTTCCTCTTCTTTGTATTATTCTTCTTCGTCTTCTCCTTTTATGTCTCCATCACATTCATCTCCTTTCTTCTTTCTTCTTCTTCTTCTTCTTCTTCTTCTTCTTCTTCTTCTTCTTCTTCTTCTTCTTCTTCTTCTTCTTCTTCTTCTTCTATTCTTCTTCTTCTTCTTCTTCTTCTATTCTTCTTCTTCTTCTTCTTCTTCTTCTTCTTCTTCTTCTTCTTCTTCTTCTTCTTCTTCTTCTTCTTCTTCTTCTCCTCCTCCTCCTCCTCCTCCAACTTGTTCGTCTTCGCCTTCTTCTTATTCATCTCCTTCTGATTCTCGTTTTTCTGCTTCTTCTGCTTCATAATTTTCTTCTTCTCCTTCTGATTCTTATTCTTCTTCGCCTTCTTTTATTCTTCTCCTTTTACTTCTCCTTCGTCTCCCTTTTTATTCTCCTTTTCTTCTTTTTCTTCATCTTCACCATCTCCTCCTCCTCCTTTCTTCTTCTTCTTCTTCTTCTTCTTCTTCTTCTTCTTCTTCTTCTTCTTCTTCTTCTTCTTCTTCTTCTTCTGATACTCATTTTTACCCTTGTTCTCCTTCTTCTGCTTATCATCTTCTTTATCTTCTCTTTCTTATCCTCCTCCTCCTCCTTGTTCTTCTTCTTCTTTGTCTTCGTCTTCATAATCATCATCTTATTATTATTATTATTCTCAATCTAGTTCTTCATAATTTACTTCTTTTCTTCTTCTTCGTCTACTGGCTCCTCCTCTTCCTCCTCCTTCTTCTCCTTTTTACCCTTCTCCTTCTTCTCCTTTTATACCCTTCTCCTTCTTCTTTTTCTCTTCTTTTTGTTCTTCCTCTACTTCTCTTCTTCTTCTCATTCTTTATTTTCTTCTACTTCTTCTTCGTCTTCTCCTTCTTGTTAATCTTATTCTTTTTCTACTTCTTTTTCTTCTCCTTCTACTCCTCCTTCTTATTTTTCTTCTCCTTCTCCTTCTATATCTCCTTCTTTTTCTTCTCCTTTTCCTTATCTTTCTTCTCCTTCCTCTTTACTTCTTCTGCATCATCTAACTCTTCTTCTTATTCCTCTTTGTTTTCTTCTTGTTCTTCTTTTTCTCCTTCTTCTCCTACTTATCTATCTTCTTCCTCTTCTTCTTCTCCTTCCTCTTCTTCTCAATATCCTACTCCTGCTTTTATTCTCCTTCTCTTTCTCCTCCTTCTTTTAAAATGATTCACTTTCATCTTCTCTTTCTTCTCTTTTTCTTCTTCCTTTTCTTCTTCTTCTTCTTTTCTTCTTCCTTTTCTTCTTCTTCTTCTTCTTCTTCTTCTTCTTGTTCTTCTCTTCTTCTTCTTCTTGGCATTCTTCTTTTTCTTCATCATCTTCTTATTTTTCTTGTGCTTCTCCTCCGCCTTTTTTCCTTCTCCTCCTCCTCCTTCTTTCTTCTTCTTCCTCTTCTTCTTCTTCTTCTTCTTTTCTTCTCCTGCTCCTTCTTCTTCTACTCCTCATTCTCTTCCTCCTTTTTTCATTCTCTTCTCTTTACCCTTCACATCCTTGTCCTTCTTCCTTCTCATTCTCCGCCTCCTTATTCATTTGATTTACTTCTTCTACTCCTTCTCCTCCTCCTTCTTCTTCCTCTTCTTCTCCTTCTTTTTTCTTTATTTCCTTCTCCTCTTTTCTTCGTCATCTTCTTCTTCTACTTCTTCTCTTTTTCTCCTCCCCTCCTCCTTCTTATTCTTCGTCTACTTCTTCTTTTTTTTCTTCTTCTACTTCTTTTTCTTCTCTTTATACTCCTCATCCATCTTCTTCTTCTCCTTCTTCTTTTCACTATCCTTTCTTCCTTCTTCTGCTTCTTATTTTCTTCTTGTTCTTCTTCGTTTTCTAATTATTCTCCTTATTCTTATTCTTTTTCCACTTTCCTTCTTCTTCTGCTTCTCCTTCTTTTTTCTTCTCATTTTCTTCTTCTTTTACTTTTCCTCCTCCTTCTCTTTCTCTTTCTTCTCGTTTTTATTCTCCATATGCTTCTTCTCCTTCTACTTCTTCCTGTCTTCTTCTCTTTCTTCTTTTTCTTCGTCTTATTTTTTCTCTTCTTCTTCTTCTTCTTCTTCTACTTCACCTTCTTCATTTTCTTCTTCTTAATCTTCTTCTTCTACTTTTACTCATTCTCCTTCTTTTCCTTCTACTTCTTCTTTTTCTCCTTCTTCTCTTCTCCTTTTCCCTTTCCTTCTCGTTCTCTCCTTCTTCTTTTCTTATTATTTTTATTCTTGTTCTAACTGTACTTCTTCTTCCTTTTGGTTTTCTTCTTCTTCTTCTTCTTCTTCTTCTTCTTCTTCTTCTTCTTTTTCTCCTTTTTCTCCTCATCTATCCTCTTCTCCTTTTTCTTCTTCTCATTATCCTTCTTTTACTTTTTCCCCCTTCTCATTCTCTTTCTCGTTCTCCTTCTTCTCGTTTTCCTTCTCCAAGACCACCTTCTTCTCCTTCTTCTTGTTCCTTTCTTCTACTTCCTTTTCTTCTTCTTCTTCTTCTTCTTCTTCTTCTTCTTCTTCTTCTTCTTCATTATATTCTTCTTTGTCTTCGTCTTCATCTTCTTTCTTTTGCTCCTTTCTATCCTTTTCTTCCATCTTTTTCTTTTTTCTTGTGCTTTTTTCCTATGTATTCCTTCTTCCTATTCATTTTTCATCCTTGTTTTTTCTTCTTTTTAGTCCTTCCTTTTCTACATTATTCTCCCGTTCATTTCCAGCTACACGTTTTTTCTTTCATTCATTCTTCTCCTTCCTTTTCTCCTTCTTTTCTCCTTCTTCTTCATCTGATTTTTATCATTTTCTTCTTTTTCTTCTTCATCATGTTATTCTTTCTTCATGTTCATTTTTTGTCCTTCTATTTTTCTTTTTCTTATTCCCTGCTTTTCTTCTTTCTTCTCCCATTCCTCTCAACCTCCTCGATCTTTCCTTATCTCTTTCTTCTCCTTTCTACATTTTCTTCCTCATCTCTTCTTTTTCTTCTTCTTCTTGTCATTCTCCTTCTTCTTCTAGTTCATCGTCTCCTCCACCTCCTCCTCCACTTTTCCTTCTCCTTTTCGTTTTCCTTCTTCTTCTTCTTGTTCTTGTTCTTCTCTCATTCTTCTTGTTCTTCTCTCATACTTCTTCTTCTTCTTCTTATTGTTTGCTTCTTATTCTTCTCTTTTCTCTTTCTTCCTCTTCTCCTCTTTATCCTTCTTCTTTTTTCTCCTTCTCCATCTTGTTTTTATTTATCTTCTTCTTCTTCTTCTTCTTCTTCTTCTTCTTCTTCTTCTTCTTCTTCATCTTCTTCTCCTCCTAATTCTTCTTTTTCTTCTTCTCCTTCATCTTCTTCTACTCATTCTCCTTCTGCTCCTTTTCCTTCTCCTCCTCATTTTCCGTTCCCTTCTCCTCCTCCTCCTCCTTCTTCTTCTTCTTCTTCTTCTTCTTCTTCATATTTTTCATCTTTTTCTTCTTCCTTTTCTTCTTCGCCTAGGTTTCCTTCTCCTGTTTCTCCCTCTCCTCCTTTTTCTTCATGTTATTCTTTTTCTCATTCTCTTTCTCCTCCTTTTTCTTTAGCTTCTTCTCTTTCTCCTTATCCTAATTCTTTTTCTTCTCCTTCTCCTACTTCTATTTCTTCTTCCTTTCTTCTTCTTCTTTTCTTCTCCGTTTTTTCTTCCTTTTCTCCTTCTTCTCCTCCATATTCTTCATCTTCTTCCTTTTTTTTCTTCTTCTCTTTTTGCTCCTTATTCTTCTCTTTCTTTTTCATCTTTTTCCTCTTCTGCTCTTTCTTTTCCTCCTCCAATTCCTTCTCCTTCTTTTTCCTCCTTCTGTTTCTCCTTCTCCTTCTTCTCCTTCTTCTTCTCTTCTACTTTTTTTCTCCTTCTTCGTCTTCTTTTTCTACTTGTTCTTCTCTTTCTTCTTCTTCTAGCTCTTCTTTTTCTTCTTTTTTCTCTCTACTTTTTCTTCATCTTCTCCTTCTCCTTTTTTCTTCTTTTTCTTCATCTTCTTCTTTTTTTTAAATTTTATTGAATCACCATGTGGAGGGTTACATAGTTCTCAGGATTATGTCAGTTAATCAATACTCAAACACCCTTCCCTTCACCCATGCCCATATTCCATCACCAACCACCCCATTATACCTCCCGCCCCCTCCCGCCCCCCCAGTCCCCGCCCTTGTAAGTGATAAGTTTCACTTCGTTTATGTTTTATCTCGATTACATTCCATGTTTCAACACATAACTCACTATTGTTGCTGGGGTTTCCCCCCAAAAAGAAAAAGACAGTCCTATTGCCAAGGAAGCATTTGATAGTTCTCCATTACTAAGAATATAAAGATATTAAGTCCCGCTCTTTGTTACATAACTTTTCTTTTTTCCCCCCTTGCCCCACGCCACCGAGTTCACGCCTGTTTAGTAATCGCCACGCTGCCTGACAAAGGGAAAAAAACCGAAAAAGATGGTTATTTCCCGTCATCAGCCGGCGTGGGGCTCTGGCTTAGTTGATAGTCTAGTAGAGTGTCTGCAACCAGTTTCTGGAACCAAAGGTATTGCGCTGGTATCGGCTCCAGCTCGAAATAGCACCAGCGTCCCGCTGTTCCATGTACATAATCTTTCCCCTTGTATCCCATTCCCATGCCACCAGGTCTGTGTTTGCTTAATGAACATCACACTATGGTTGACGCCACGCCGCGTTTCTTCCCGAGAAAGAAGGATATTTCTTCTCAGCCGGCGTGGGGATATGGCTTAGTTCAGTTTAGAGAGATGGCTACCACTTTGATTGCCTTCAATATTTCAGCAAAAGACTTACTATTCTTGTTAGGATCTCCCACAAAAATCCGACCCGTTAAAAAGGAACCATTACATATTGCTGATGCTAAGATGACATTAGGTCAACCGGCCGCGCGGTTTTGGGTTTCTGTATAAAGTCCAGGGAAAGTACAACCAGAAATAACATCACTACAAACTTTTACCCTTTTATGGTGCTCATAAGATGGAGAATCCTAGAGAGAGCTGGCTCGGCGTCTCCATTTTGCGCTCAGAAAGCCGTGGACCCTGTGCTGTGCTCAGGAGGAAGGGGTTGAGAGAGAGAGGTTAAAAGAATTGGGGAATGCTCGGTTTCCACTGTCGCAGCCCACCGTGGGGTCTCCGTTCCCGTGCCGGAATTAGTTCAGTGGGCTGCTTGGAGTCCAAGGGCGCTCTTTTGGGCTCTTCCATCACGCTCAATCCGCAGCAGCGCCAAAAGGGATGCACACCTGGGGGAGGTGGGTTTAAGTATCTGCGGTGGGCGGAGGTCACCGCCCTCAGCCCCCCTGGGGTCTCCCATGCATGCGTCCTGTTTCAGCTGGCTCGGCGTCTCCATTTTGCGCTCAGAAAGCAGCGCCAAAAGGGCTCTTCATCTTCTTCTTCTCCTTCTTATTTTTCGTCTCTTTCTCCTTCTTCTTCTTCCTCTACTCATTCTCCTTCTCCTCCTTTTCCTTCTGCTTATCATTCTCCTTTTCCTCCTTCTTCTCCTTCTTCCCCTTCTTATTCTACTTTACTTTTTCTTCTCCTCCTCTTTTTCTTCCTCCTTTCTTTCCTCTTCTTCTTCTTCTTCTCTTCCTTTTCCTTATTTTTGTTCTTCTCTTTTTCCTTTTCCTTGTTCTTCTTTTACTTCTCCTTCTTATCCTTCTTCTTTTCTCCTTCTTGTTCTTCGTACTTGTTTTCTTCTTGTTTCTTTCCCTTCTCTTTCTCTTTCTCCTTCTCCTCCTTCTCTTTTTCCTTCTCCTTCTTCTCCTTTTTATTTTCTTATTCTTATTCTTCCTCTCATTCTCCTTTTCCTCCTTTTCCTTCTCCATTCCTTTTCTTTCTACTTCTACTCCTTATATTCCTTATTCTTTTCTTCTACTTCTTCTTCCTCTTCTTCTCATTATCCTACTTATTCTTTCATTTCGTCTTCTTTTTATTCTTTTCTTCTTCTCTTTCTTCTCCCTTTTCTCTTTCATCCACTTCTTCCTCTTCTTCTTCTCATCTTCTTTATCCTCCTTTTCCTTCACCTCCTTCTATTCCTTTTCCTTCTTTTTCTCCTTCTCCTCTTTTTCTTATCCTTTCCCTTATTCTCCTTCTTGTTCTTCTTTTCTTCTTCTTCCTCCTCCTCTTCCTCCTCTTCTTCTTATTATTCTCTTTTTTCTTCTTTTTCTTCTTATTCTTCCTCTTTTCTTTTTCTTTTCTTCTTCATCCTCTTCTTCTCCATCTTGGTAGTCTACTTTTTCTTCTATTATTTCTTCTTCTATTTCTTCTCCTAATCCTTCTTCTTCTTCTTCTCCTCCTCCTCCTCCTCCTTCTTCTTCTTCTTCTTCTTCTCCTTTTCCTTCTCTGTCTCCTTCTCCTTTTGCTTCTTCTCTTTTTACTTCTTGTTCTTCTCTTTTTTCTTCAATTATTCTTTTTATTTTTCTTCTTCTTCTTCTTCTTCTTCTTCTTCTTCTTCTTCTTCTTTGTCTTCTTCTACTTCTCATTATTCTACTTCTTCATCTTCTTCTTCTTCTTCATATTCTTCTGATTCTTCTCATTCTCCTTCCCCTCCTTTTTCTTCTCAAACTATTTCTCCTTGTATTTCTCCTTCCCCTTCTTCTTGTTTTCCTTCTCCTTTTCTCCTTTTTCTTCTTCTATTCTTTTTCTCTTTGTTCTTCATATTTTTCTTATTCTTATTCTCCTCCTTCACCTTATTCTTCTCTTTTCTCCTTCTCATCCTTCTTCTTCTCCTTCCTCTTCTCCTTTTCCTTCTTCTCCTTCTCCTTATCTTTTTCCTTCTCCTTCTTCTCTTTTTCCTTCTCCTTTATCTCCTTCTTGTTATTCTTTATCTCCTTTTTTCCTTCTTCTTCTCCTTCGTCTTATTCTTTTTCTCCTTCTTCTCCCTCTTTTTCTTCTACTCATTCTCCTTCTCCTCCTCTTCCTTCTCCTTTTCTTTCTTCTTCTCCTTTTTCTTCTTTTCAACTCCTCCTTCTACTTATTCTTTTACTCCTTCTTCTTCTACTTCTTCTTCTAATTGTTCTTCGACTTGTTCTTCGTATTCTTCTTCTAGTTCTCCTTCTTCTTCATCGTCTCCTTCTTCTTCTTCTTCTTCTTGTTCTCCATCTTCTCCTTCTTCTTCTACTGCTTTTTATTCTCCTTCTTCTTTTTCTCTCTTTCCTTCTCCATCTTCTCCTGTTCCTTCTCCTTCTCCTTCATCTTCTTTTCTTATCATCATTGTTCTTCTCTCCTTTTCTTTCTTCATCTTCTCCTGTTCCTTCTTTTTCTCCTCCTCCTTCTTCTTCTCCTCCTCCTTCTTCTTCCACTTCATCTTCTTCTACTTCTCATTCTTCTTCTTCTTCTTTATCTTCTTCTACTTCTCATTCTTCTTCGCCTCCATTTCCTTTCCATTCTTCTTCTCTTCTTCTTCTTCTCTTCTTCTTCTTCTTCTTCTTCTTCTTCTTCTTCTTCTTCTTCATCTCCTTCTTCTTCCTCTTAGTATTCTTCTAATACTCCTTCTTATCTTTTTCCTTCTCCTTCTCTTTCTCCCTCTCCTCCTTCTTCGTTTACTTCTCCTGCTTCTTTTTCTTCTTCTTTTCTCCTTCTTCCTCTCCTTCTTCTTCTTTTTATCCTTCTATTTCTCATTCTTTTTTCCTTCTCCTCCTTCTTCTCCTTACTCTTCTTCTCCTTCTTCACTTCTTCTTTTTTTCCTTCTTGTTCTAATTCTTTTAATTCTTCTTCGTATTTTTCATCTTCTTCTCCTTCTTCTTCTTCTTTATCTTCTTCTTTTTCATCTTCTTCTTTCAGTCTCATTCTCCTTCCTTGACTTTTCCTTCTCCTGATCTTCTCCTTGTCTTTCTCCTCCTACTTCTTTTTCTTCTCTTTCTTCTCCTTCTCCTTCTTCTTCTCCTTTTTCTTCTTCTTCTGCGAGTCTTTCTTCTTGTTCTTCTCTTTCTTCTTCTTTTTCATTCTCCTACTTCCCCTTTTCCCTCTCCTTTGTCTCCTTCTTTTTCTTTTTCTTCTTCTTTTTCTCCTCCTTCTTCTTCTCGTTCTTCTCCTTCTTCTACTTCATCTTTTACATCTTCTTCATCTTTTTCTCATTCTTCTTTCCCTCCTTTTCCTACTCCTTATTTTTCTTTTTCTCCTTCTTCTTTTTTCTGCTTCTTCTTTTCCATCTCCTTTTTCTTCTTCTTAGCACTCTTCTTCTAATACTTCTTCTATTTCCTTCTCCTTCTCCTCTTATTCCTTTTCTTCTTCTCCTTTTATTACTCCTTCTTCTTCTTTTCTGCTTCTTCTACTTCTTCTTCTTCCTATTCGTCTTATTCTCCTTCTTCTCCTTGTTCTTCTTTCTTCATTGTCTTTGTCTTTTTCTTCTTCTTCTACTCTTTCCTCTTGTTCTTCTTCTTCTTCGTCTTTTTCTTGTCCTTCTTCTCCGTCTAATTTGTCTAATTCTTCATTGTCTTCATATTCTTCTGGTTCTCCTAGTTCTCATTGTCCTTCAACTCCATTTTTTCTACTTCTCCTTCTCTTTCTTCTTCTTCTTATTCTAATGCTTCTCTCTCTTCTTCTCTTCCTTCTTCTTCATCTTCTCATTTTCTCCTTCTTCTTTTTTTTAATCCATATTCTCTTTTTCCTTATCATTCTTCTTCTCCATCTTCTTTTTCTTCTTCATGTTTTTCTCCTTTTTCTCAGTCTTCTTCGAACTTTTCTGCTTCTTTTCTTATTCTTCTTTATCTTCTTCGCTGTCTTCTTCTTCTTTTTCTTCCTCCTCCTCTTCTTCTTTTTCTACTTCTTCCTATCCTTCTCCTCTTACTCCTCCTTTTTCTTCTCCTCCTCCTCCTCCTCCTCCTCCTCTTCCTTCTTCTTCTTCTTCTTCTTCTTCTTCTTCTTCTTCTCCTCCTCCTCCTCCTCCTCCACCTTTTTCTCCTCCCCCTTCTTTTTCTTTTTCTCTTCCTCCTTCTTCTTCTAAATCTCCATCTCCTACTTTCCCTTTTCCATCTCCTTCTCTTACTCCATCTCATTTTTCTTCTTTTCCTTCTCCTTCTAGTTCTTCTCCTTCTTCTCCCTTTTCATTTATCTTCTTCTTCTTCTTCTTCTTCTTCTTCTTCTTCTTCTTCTTCTTCTTCTTCTTCTTCTTCTTCTTCTTCTTCTTCTTCTTCTTCTTCTTCTTCTTCTTCTTCTTTTCTACCTTTTCCTTATTTTTCTTTTTCTACTTCTTATTATTATTCTCCTTCTTCTCTTTTCTCTCCTACTTCTATTTCATCATATTCAGACAATTTGCTTCTTACTATTTACTTTTGGGCATTATGGCTTATGTGCTAACATTTTTAATTGAGATTGGTTGCCTTCTACCAAACATCCTATCCAATGTGTGCTACTCCTGATGAGATGGAGTATGTTCCACGAATTCTAAAATTTTAAATAATGTGATAGAGTTGGAGTTTAATTTTTAACTGATGGTGACTTTGGGGTCTGAGGCATCTATTCAGCTTGTTAATATCTTCCAAGATTTATTTGTGAGTTTCTGGATCATGGCCGGTTAATGAGTTTATATGGCACCAGAGGCAGTTAATGGTCATGACTACCAAGCTCTTGGAAGAACAGGTGGACAGTGGTAAGTCACCCATCCCTGACTTCATTAGAGCCTAAAGATTTTGGTAACAAAACACACATACGTGAATTGCTTAAATAATTTTCTACAAAAGAACTAAATATATAAGAAGTCATAATAGCCTCTACAATAAACGGGGTGGGGAAACTGGATAGTGCATGAAATAATAAAGAAACTTAATCCCTTGTTGCCAGTTCTCCTCAAGCTTTTCCAGGAAATTGAGAAGACAGGAACTCTCCCAAAAGTTTCTATGAAGCATATATCTCCCTAATACCAAAAGCAAACAAAGACACCACTAAGAAAGAAAATTATAGACCAATATCCCTGATGAACACCGATGCGAAGATCCTCAACAAAATATTAGGAAATAGGATCCAACAACTTATCAAAAAGATCATACATCATGACCAAGTGGGATTCATCCCAGGGATGCAAGGATGATTTAACATTCGGAAA
Source organism: Sorex araneus (assembly GCF_027595985.1). Lineage (NCBI taxonomy): Eukaryota > Metazoa > Chordata > Mammalia > Eulipotyphla > Soricidae > Sorex > Sorex araneus. Next base: position 51,663,898 of record NC_073313.1, on the reverse strand, counting down.
TCAGACAACATAATCCATCATATCAACAAAAGTAAAGATAAAAACCATATGATCATATCAATAGATGCAGAGAAAGCATTTGACAAGATTCAACATCCATTCATGATGAAAAGTCTTACCAAAATGGGTTTTAGCGGAACTTTCCTCAAGATAGTCAAAGCCATCTACCACGAACCTATGGCAAGCATTATCATCAATGGGGAAAAACTAAGGGCCTTTCCTCCAAGATCGGGGACAAACAAGGATGACCACTCTCACCACTTCTCTTTAATATAGTGCTGGAAGTACTAGCAATAGCCATTAGGCAAGAAAAAGATATTAAGGGCATTCAGATAGGAAAGGAAGAAGCTAAACTCTCACTATTTGCAGATGATATGATACTATATCTAGAGAAGCTAAAAGCTCTACTGAGAAACTCTTAGAAACAATTGACCTGTACAGTAAAGTCGCAGGCTATAAAATCAATACCCAAAAAAACCATGACCATCCTATATGCAAACAATGAGACAGAGAAAAGGGACATGAAAAAAGCAATCCCGTTCAAAATCGTGCCCCAGAAAATCAAATATCTCGGATTCAGCTTAATTAAAGAAGCAAAGGACCGCTACAAAGAAAACTATAAAACTCTACTACATGAAATAAAAGAGGACATGAGGAAATGGAAACATATACCCTGCTCATGGATAGGGAGAATCAACATTGTCAAAATGGCAATACTCCCCAAAGCATTATACAGATTTAACGCGATCCCTATAAGGATACCCATTACATACTTCAAAGAAATGGATCAAGCAATCGTTAAATTCATATGGAACAATAAACGCCCACAGATAGCTAAAACAATTCTTGAGAAAAAGATGATGGGAGGCATCACCCTCCCCGACCTCAAACTTTACTACAAAGCAATAACAATTAAAACAGCATGGTACTGGAACAAAGGCAGAGACACAGACCTATGGAATGGAGTGGAATATACCTACAAAGAACCCCAAATGTATGATCACTTAATATTTGATAAGAGGGCAAGAAATGTGAAGTGGAGCAAGGAAACCCTTTTCAGCAAATGGTGCTGGAGCAACTGGACAACCACATGCAAAAGAATGGGCTTAGACCTCGACCTGACACCATGCACAAAAATCAGATCAAAATGGATTAAAGATCTCAACATCAGACCACGGTCCATAAGGTACATCGAAGACAAGGTCGGCAAAATCTTTCACGATATTGAAGCTAAATGTATCTTCAAAGAGGACACGGAACTACGCAATCAAGTACAAACAGAGATAAACACATGGGACTATATTAAACTAAGAAGCTTCTGTTCAGCAAAAGACATAGTGACCCGAATACAAATGCAATCTACAAAATGGGAAAGGATATTCACCCAATACCCATCTGATAAAGGTTTGATATCAAGGGTATATAAATACTTGTTGAACTCTACAAGAAGAAAACATCCAACCCCATCAGAAAATGGGCCAGAGAAATGAACAGAAAGTTTTCCAAGGAAGAGATACAAATGGCTAAAAGTTACATAAAAAGTGCTCTGCATCACTGATCATCAGGGAGATGCAGATCAAAATAACTATGAGATACTGCCTCACACCACAGAGAATGGCACACATCCAAAAGAACAAAAGCAACCGCTGTTGGAGAGCATGTGGGGAGAAAGTGACTCTCCTGCACTGCTGGTGGGAATGCTGACTGGTCCAGCCCCTTTGGAAAACAATATGGACACTTCTCAAAAAATTAGAAATTCAGCTTCCATTTGATCCAGCAATACCGCTTCTGGGAACATATCCTGGAGAAACAAAAAAGTATAGCAAAAGTATAGTCGAAATGACATCTGCACTTATATGTTCATCGCGGCACTGTTTACAATAGCCAGAACCTGGAAAAAACCCGAATGCCCAAGAATAGATGACTGGTTAAAGATACTCTGGTACATCTATACAATGGAATACTATGCAGCTGTTAGAAAAGATGAAGACATGAACTTTGCATATAAGTGGATCAATATGGAAAGTATCATGCTAAGTGAAATGAGTCAGAAAGAGAGGGACAGACATAGAAAGATTGCACTCATTTGTTGAATATAAAATAACAGAGTAGGAGATTAATACACAAGAATAGTAGTATATAATACCAGGAGGTTGACTCCATAGCTTGGAAGTTGTACTCACACGCTGGGGGAATGTCGTAGCGAAAGGAGAAGGGAACACCAAATAAAATGTGATTCGAGATCCCTCGTGGTAAGGGAAATGTGTGCGGAAAGAGGACTATTGACAGAACATGATGGCCACTGAATGCCACTATTGCAGACCACAACACCCAAAAGGAGAGAGAGAGAACAAATTGAAATGCCCTGCCACGGAGGCGGGGTGGGGTTGAGAGGATGGGACTGGGGGGTGGGAGGGATACTGGGTTCATTGGTGGTGGAGAAAGGACATTGTTGGATGGACGGGCTCCAGAACACTGCATGAGGGAAAAACAAGCACGAAATGTATGAATCTGTAATTGTTCCCTCACTGTGACTCACTAAATTAAGAAAAAGAAGTATAAGTTGAAGAAGAAGAAAAAGAAGATGAAAAAACAAATAAAGAATAATGAGAAAAAGAAGGAGATAAAGAATAAGAAGAACGAAAAAAGAAAAGAAGAGGAGCTGGAGATTAATTGGAGAATAATGTAGAAAAGGAATTAGTAAGAATTAGAAAAGAGAAGGCTGAAAAATGAACGTGAAGAAGGAGTAGGGAGGATAAATGTAGAAGGAGAAAAAAAATATGGAAGAAATGGGACAAAAAGGAGCAGAAGAAAGAAGACGACGACGACGAATTAGAGTAAAAGTAGATGAAGAAGAAAAAGAAAAAGAACAAAAAAGAAGAAGGAGGAGGAGGAGAACAAGTAGAAGAAGGAAAAGAAGAAGAGATGAAGGAGAAATTGAAAAAAACGAGAAGAAAGAGATGAAGTAGGAAACGAGGAAGTGGAGAGGAATGGGAGAAGAATAATGTAAAGCAGGGAATAAGAAGTTGAAAAAAGAAGGACGAAAAATGAACATGAAGAAGGAGTAGGAGGAAAAAACCAGAACGAGGAAGAAAAAGATGGAAGAAGTAGTACAGAAACTTGCAGAATACGGAAGAGCAGGAAGAAGAAGAAGAAGAAGAAGAAGAAGAAGAAGAAGAAGAAGAAGAAGAAGAAGAAGAAGAAGAAGAAGAAGAAGAAGAAGAAGAAGAAGAAGAAGAAGAAGAAGAAGAAGAAGAAGAAGAAGAAGAAGAAGAAGAAGAAGGAGAAGGAGAAGGAGAAGGAGAAGGAGAAGGAGAAGAGAAAGAAGAAGGAGAAGAAGAGAAAGAAGAAGAAAGAGAAGAAGTGAAGAAGAAGCAGAAAGACAAGGAGAAGGAGAAGGAGGAGGAGAAGGAGAAGGAGAAGAAGAATAAGAAGAAAAAGAATCAAATAAGAAGGAGAAGAAATAGAAGAAGAAGAAATAGAAGCAGATGCAGTAACAGAAGAAGCATAAGCAGAAGCAGGAGACAGACAATCAGAAATAGTACAAGAAGAAGATGCAGCAGTAGCAGAAGAAGGAGAAGATAAAGAAAAAGTAGAGGATAAAGAAGAAGAAGAAGAAAAGAATAAGAAGGAGAAGAAGGAAAGGGAAAAGGAGGAGATGGAGAAACAAATAGAAGGAGATGGAAAAGGAGGAGAAGGAGAATGAGAAGAAGAAGAAGAAGAAGAAGAAGAAAAAGGAGAAGATGAAGTAAAAGAAGAAGATGAAAAATAGATGAACGAGAAGGAGAAAAAGGAGAAGACAGAGAGAAAGAAAAACAAAGGAGCTGGAGATGAAAGGAATAATAATGAAGAAAAGGAAGTAGTAAGAAATATCAAAAAGAAGGATGAAAAATGAACATGAAGGAGTAGCAAGGAGAAAAGTTGATTGAGGAAGAAAAAGATTGAAGAAATGGGAAAAAAGGAGCAGAAGGAAGAAGACAAAGATGAAAATAATAATAATAATAATAATAATAATATGATGATGATGAAGAAGAAGAAGTAGAAGGAGAAGCACAAGGATTACAAGAAGGGGAATGAAGACGATGTGGAGGAGGTGAAAAGGAGAAGGAGATGGAGAAGAAGAAGGAAATGGAGGAAAAGGAGAAGCAGAAGAAGAAGATGAAGAAGAAGAAAAAGGAGAAAAAGAAGAAGAAGAACGACAATGAGAAGGAGAAGGGAGAGGAGCAAAGTCGGATGAAGAAAAGAAGGAGAAGACGAAGAATAAGAATGAGAAAGAGAAAATAAAAGAAGAAGAAAGAGAAGAAGAGAGAGAAGAAAAAGAAACCGAAGACAAAGAAGAAGAAGAAAATAAGAAAAGCGAGAAGGAGAAGGAGAAGGAAAATGAGGAGAAGAAGAAGGAGAAGAAGAAGAAGAAGAAGAAAAAGAAGAAGGTGGAGAAGGAGAAGAAGGAGAAAAAAGAAGTTGAAAGAGAAGAAGAAGAAAAAAGTAGTAGAAGAAGAAGGAGAAGTAGAAGAAGAAGATGACGAATATGAAAAAGAAGAAGAACGTAAAGAAGACGAAGACAAAACGGAGAAGAGGAAGAAGAAGAAGAAAGATAAGGAGAAGTAGAAGTAAAAGGATGCAAAGGAGAATGAGAAGAAGAAGAAGAGGAAGATGACGAAGAAGGAGACGAAGGAGAAGAAGGAGTATAAGCAGAAGAAGACGAAGAAGAAGATGAAGACGAAGAAGAAGAAGAAGGAGAACAATAAGAAGTAGAAGCAGAAGAAGAAGGAAAAAAGAAGCAGAAGAAGATGGTGAAGGAAAAAGAAAAGGAGAAGAAGAACACAAAGAAAGTGACAGAGCAGGACAAGGAGAAGAAAAATGAAGAGAGGGATATTGAGAGGAAGAAGAAGCAGATGAAGAAGAAGGAGAAAAAGGAGAAGAAACAAATAAGAAGAAGAAAAAGGAGGAGGAGAAGAAGAAGGATAATATCAAGAAGAAGAAGAAGAAGAAGACTAGAAAAAGTATAAGTAGAAGAAGAAGGACAAGGAAAAGGAGTAGATAGAGAACGAGAAAGAAGAAAGGGAAAGGAAAAAGAGGAAAAGGAAAATGAGAAGAAGACGAAGAAGAAGAAGAAGCAGAAAAAGAAAGAGGAGGAGGGGATACGAAGAAAATTAAGAAGAAGAAAAAGGAGGAGGAGGATAAGCAAAGGAAAAGGAGAAGTAGATGAAGAAGACAACGAACAAGATGACACAGAAGAAAAGAAGCAGAAGAAGAATTACGAGAAGAAGAAGAAGATGGTGAAAACGAAGACAAAAAAGAAGAAGAAGAAGAATAATAAAAGAAGAGGAGGAGAAGAAGGAGATGGAGAAGGAAAATGAGAAGCAGAAGAACATGAAGAAGGAGAAGAAGAAGAAGAAGAAGAAGAAGAAGAAGAAGAAGAAGAAGAAGAAGAAGAAGAAGATGATGATGAAAAAGGAGAAGGAGAAGACGAAGAGGTGGAACAAGATAGAGAAAAGAAGAAGTAGAAGGTGGAGAAAAAAAGAGAAGGTGAAGTAGAAGAAAAAGGAGGCGAAGGAGAATGACAAGGAGAAAAAGAAGTAAAAGAAGAATATGACGACGAAGAAAAAGGAGATGAAGGAGTAGTAGAGAAGAAGACGAAGAAGAAGAAGACAGAGAAGAAGAAGAAGAAGAAGAAGAAGAAGAAGGAGGAGGAGGAGGAGGAGGAGAAATGAAGAATAAGAAGAGAAAAAGAACAATAAGTAGAAAAATGGGAAGAGGAAAAGGAGAAGAAGGTGAAGGAGAAGGAGTAGAAGAAGATCATGAATATGAAGAAGGAGGAGAAGGAGAAGAAGACGAAGATGAAGACGAAGAATAAGATGAAGAAGAAGAAGAAAAAGAAGGAGAAGGATTCGGAGAAAAAGAAGGAGAAGTAGAAGGAAAATTATGCGAAGGAAAATTAGAAGAAGAAGAAGAACAAGAAGAAAAGATGACAAAGAAGATGAAGGAATAGACGGAGAAGAAGGAGTAGAAGAAGAAGACGACGATGAACATGAAGTAGAAGAAGAAGAAAAAGATGGAGAACAAGAAGAAGAGGAGAGGAGAAGAATAAGAAAAAGAATAAAGAAGAAGGTAGAAGAAGAAGGGGAAGAAGAAAAGGAGACGAAGGAGTAGGAGAAGGAGAAGAAGGAAAAGGAGAAGGAAAAGAAGGAGACAGAATGAGTAGTGGAAAAAGAAGAAAAAGAATTAAAAGGGGAAGAAGAAAAAGAAGAAGGACACGAAAAAGGAGGAGGAAGAGAAGGATGTGAAGGAGAAGACATATAATAAGAAGAGGAAGAAGATGAAGAAGACGAACAGGAAGAGATGAATAAGAAGAAAAGAAGAAGAAGAAGAAAAAGGAAAAGGAGAAGAGAATGAGAAGAAAAAGAAGTGAAAGAAGAAGGATATAATGATAAGAAGATGAAGATGAAGAAGAAAAGAAAAAAGAAGAAATCGATGGAGAAGGAAAAGTGAAGTAGGAGAAGGAGAAAGAGGAGAAGGAAAAAATAAGGAGGTGAAGGATAATAATAAAAAGAAGAAAACAAGAAGAAGCAGGAGAAGATGTTGAAGGAAAAAGAAAGGAGAAAAAAGATTGAGAAAGTGAAAGAGCAGGACAAGGAGAAGGAAAATGAGGAGACGGAGAAGCAGAGGAAGAAGAAGATAAGAAAGAAAAGGAGTAGAAGGATAATGAGAAAGAGAAGGAGAACGGAAAAGAAAAAGAGGAGAAGGAAAATGAGAAGAGGAAGAAGAAGAAGGAGGAGGAGAAGGAGGAGGAGGAGGAAATGGAGAAAAAGAACAAGAAGAAGAAGATGAAGAAAAAGGAGGAGGAGGAGCGAAGGAAAAGGAGAAGTAGATGAAGAAGACAACGAAGACGATGACAAAGAAGAAAAGAAGCAGCAGAAGAAGAAGTACGAGAAGAAGAAGATGATGAAAACGAAGACAAAAAAAGAAGAAGGAGAATAATAAAAAAGAAGAAGAGGAGAAGAAGGAGATGGAGAAGGAAAATGAGAAGCAGAAGAAGATGAAGAATGAGAAGAAGATGAAGATGAAAAGGAAGGAGAAGAAGTAGAAGACGAATAAAAAGAACAAGATAGAGAAAAGAAGAAGTAGAAGGTAGAGAAGAAAGAGAAGGTGAATAGAAGAAAAAGTAGGCGAAGGAGAATGACAAGGAGAAATAGAAGTAAAAAAGAAGAATATGACAATGAAGATAAAGGAGACGAAGGAGAGGAAGGAGTAGAAGAGAAGACGAAGAAGAAGAAGGAGAAATGAAGAACAAGAAGAGGAAAGAAAGAACAATAAGCAGAAGAAGGGGAAGAGGAAAAGGAGAAGAAGGTGAAGGAGAAGGAGTAGAAGAAGATGATGAATATGAAGAAGTAGAAGAAGAAGGAGAAGAAGTAATCGAAGATGAAGAAAAAGATGAAGAAGAAGAAGAAGAAGAAGAAAAGGAGAAGGAGACGGAGAAAGAGAAGGAGAAGTAGAAGGAAAATTGGGCGAAAAAAATAGAAGTAGAAGAAGAAAACGAAGAAGTAGAAGATGACAAAGAAGATGAAGGAAAGGACGGAGAAGAAGGAGTAGAAGAAGAAGACGATGAAGATGAAGAAGAAGAAGTAGAAGAGGACGAAGACGGAGAAGAAGAAGAAGAAGAAGAAGAAGAAGGAGAAGATAAGAAAAAGAATAAAGAAGATGGTAGAAGAAAAAGTGGAAGAAGAAAAGGAGATGAAGGAGTAGGAGAAGGAGAAGAAGAAGGACAAAAAGGAAAAGAAGGAGACAGAGAATGAGTAGTACAAAAAAGAAGAAGTCGGAGAAGGAGAAAAAGAAGAATGAGAAGAAAAAGAAGAAGGGGGAGGAGAAGGATGTGAATGAGAAGACGAATAATAGAAGAGGAAGAAGATGAAGAAGAAAATGAGCAGGGAGAGATGAAGAAGAAGAAGAAAAGAAGAAGAAAAAGTAGAAGAAGGAGAAGAAGAATGAGAAGGAAAGAAGAAGTGAAAGAAGAAAGATAAACAGAAGGAGAAGAATGAGTAATAGGATAAGGAGCAGGAGTAGAAGACTAAGAAGGAAGAAAAGGAGGAGGAGGAGAGGTAAAGAAGATGAATAAGAGAAAGACAATGAAGATGAAGAAGAAGAACAAGAAGGAGAAGTTAAAGAATGAGGAGAAGGAGGAGGAGAAGAAGGAGAAGAAGAAGGACGAGGAGAAGAAGGAGAGGAAGAAGAGAAGAAGAATGAAAAAGAAGATGAGGAAGAAGAAGACGACGACTACGAAGAATATGAAGAAGAAGAATAAGAATAAAAGAAGAAGAAAAAGATTATGGATAAAAGGGAGAAGAAGAAAAAATAGTTGGAGTATGAAGAAGACGAAGGAGAAGAAAGGAAGAAAAAGAAGGATCAGGAGAAGAACGAGAAGAACAGGAAGAATAAGAAAAACAAAAGAAGAAGAAGGAGAAGAAGAAGGAGAAATAAGAGAATGAAAAGAATATACAGAAGAAGAAAGAGGAGAAGAAAAAGTAGAAAACAAGAAGAAGATCTTAAAAGAAGGAGCAGGACAAGGAACAGGAGAAAAAGGCGAAGGAAAAGGTAAGGAGAAGGAAAAGGTGGAGAAGGAGGAGAATAAAGGAAGAAGAGGATGAAGAAGAAGAAGGACTGAAGGAAAAGAATCAGAATAAGAAGAAGAATAAAAAGGAGGAGGAAAATAATAATAATAACAAGAAGATGAAGAAGAAGAAGAAAAAAGAGAAGAAACAGATGGAGAAGGAAAAGTAGAAGGAGAAGGACAAAGAGAAGAAGAAAAAATAAGGAGGTGAAGGAGAGTAATAATAAGAAGATGAAAACAAGAAGAAGTAGGAGAAGATTGGGGAAGGAAAAACAAAGGGAGAAGAAAAGACGGAGAAAGTGACAGAGAAGGACATGGAGAAGAAAAACGAGGAGAGGGAGAATGAGAGGAAGAAGAAGATGAAGGAGAAGAATCAAATAATAATAAGAAGAAGAAACGGTAGGAGGATGAGGATAAACATAAGAAGAAGAAAAAGAAGAAAAAGAGAAAATATATAAGGAGAAGAAGAAGGAAAAGAAGTAGAAGGAGAACGAGAAAGAGAAGGAGAACGGAAAAGAAAAAGATGAGAAGCGAAATGAGAAGAAGACGACGATGACGACGAATATGAAGAAGAAGAAGAAGAAGAAGAAGAAAAAGAAGAAGAAGAAAAAGGAGGACAAGGAGAAGTGAAGGAAAAGGAGAAGTAGATGAAGAAAAAGATGAAGAGGATGACAAAGAAGAAAAGAAGACGAAGAAGAATTATGAGTGGAAGAAGCATATGAAGAAGATGAAGATGCAAACGAAGAAGAAGAAAAAGGAGAAGTAGAAGGAGAGGAGAAGAACGAGATGGAGAAGGAAAATGAGAAAAAGGAGAAGAAAAAGGAGAAGAAGAAAAAGATGAAGAAGAAGAAGAAGGAGAAGAAGTAGAAGACGAAGAGGAAGAACAAGATGAGAAAAGAAGAAGGTGGAGAAGAAGAAAGAGAAGGTGAAGTAGAAGGAAAAGGAGGGGAAGGAGAATGAGAAGGAGAAGAAGAAGAAAAAGAAGTAGAATATGATGACGAAGAAGAAAGAGACGAAGGAGAGGAAGGAGTAGTAGAAGAAGAATATGAAGAAGAAGGAGGAGGAGGAGGAGAAGGAAGAGGAGGAGGAGAAATGAAGAATAAGAAGAGGAAAAGAAGAACAATAAGGAGAAGAAAGAGCAGAGGAAAAGGACGTGAAGGAGTAGAAGAAGAAGGAGATGACGAAGATGAAGAAGGAGAATAGACAAAGAAAAGGATGAAGATGACGAAGAAGAAGAAGAAGAAGAAGAAGAAGGAGACGAAGAAAGAGAAGAAGTAGAAGGAAAATGAGGCGAAGGAAAATGTGAAGAAGAAGATGAAAAGAAGGAGAAGATGGAGAAGAAGAAAGAGAACAAGAAGGGATGATGAAAATGAAGAAGTAGAAGAAGAAGACGAAGACGGAGAAGACCAAGAAGAAGAAGGAGAAGAAGGAGAAGAATAAAAGAAAAATAAAGAACAAGGTAGACGAACGGAAAGAAGAAAAGGAGACGAAAGACTAGGAGAAGGAGAAGAAGAAGGAAAAGGAGAAGGCAAGGAAGGAGACAGAGAATGAGTAGAAGAAAAAGAAGAAGTAGAAGAATAAGAAGGAGAAAAAGGAGAAGAAGAAGGAAAAGGAGAAGGATGTGAAGGAGAAAACGAATAATAATAATAAGTAGAACAGGATGAAGATGAAGAAAAAGACTAGGAGGAAGAAATGAATGAAAAGAAGAAGGAAAAAAGAAGGAGAAAAAGGAGAAGTGAAAGAAGAAGGATAAAGAGAAAGAGAAGAATGAGTAAAAGGAGAAGGAGCAGGAGGAAAAGAAGTAGAAGAAGAAGGAAGAAAAGGACGAGGAGAGTCTAACAAGATGAAGAAGAGAAAGACGATGAAGATGATGAAGAAGAAGGAGAAGAAGAAGAATATGGAAGAGGAGAAGAAGAAGAGGGAAAATAAGAAGGAGGAGGAGGAGCAGAAAGAGAAGAAGAATAATATGAAGAAGAGGAAGTAGAAGAAGACGACTATGAAGAATATGAAGAATAAGAAAAGAAGAAGAAGAAGATTTTGAAAAAATGGAGAAGAAGAAGAAGAAAAAAGTAGTAGAATATGAAAAGAAAAAGGAGAAGAAAAGATGGAAAAGAAGGATCAGGACAAGAACGAGAACAAGAAGAGGAAGAATAAGAAAAACAAAAGAAGAAGGAGAAGAAGAAGGAGTAGGAGAAAAAATATACAGAAAAAAAGGAAAAGAAAAAGAAAACAAGAAGAAGAAGTTAAAGAAGGAGAAGTACAAGTAAAAGTAGAAAAATGGGAAGGAGAAGATAAGGAGAAGGAGAAGAAAATGATGGAGAAGGAGAATGAGAAAAAAGGAAGAAGAAGATGATGAAGAAGAAGAAGGAGAAGAAGAAAAATCAGAATAAGAAAAAGAATAAAAAGGAGAAGGAGAAAAATAATAATAATAAGATGAAGATGATGAAGAAGAAGGAGAAGAAGAAGAACAGAAAAAGGAGAAGAAACAGATGGAGAAGGAAAAGTAGAAGAAGAAGAAGAAGGAGAAAGAGAAGGAGAAGAGGGAAATAATGAAGTGAAGGAGAATTAGAAGAAGAAAAGAAGAAGAAGAACGAGAAAGAGAAGGAAAAAATAAGCAGATGAAGGAGAATGAGGAGAAGAAGAAAAGAAAAATGAAGAAGAAGAACGAGAAGGAGAAGGAGAAAAAGGTGGTGGAGGAGGATAAGGAGAAGACGAAGGAGAGGAATAATGAAAATGAGAAAAAAGAAGAAGAAAAAGAAGGCGAAGAAGAAGATGATGAAGAAGAAGATGGAGAAGAAGAATACAAAGATGAAAAAGATGAAGAAAATGAAGAAGAAAAAGAAAAGAAGAAGGAGAAGAAGGAGGAGTTTGAGAAAGAAGAGAAAGAGAACGAGAAGGAGAAGAAGGAGAAGGAAAAGATGAAGGAGAAGAAGAAGGAGGAGAAGACGAAGGAGAAGAAGAAGAGAAGAAGTAGGAGAAGAAGATGGAAAAGGAGAAGGAGAAGGAGAAAGAGAAGGAGAAAAAGTAGAAGGTGAATAATAATAAGAAAAAGTTAGAAAAAATAGAAGAAGAACAAGAAAGAGTAAGAGAAGGAAAAGGAAAAGGAGGAAAAGGAGAATGAGAACAGCGGAAGAAGGAGGAGGAGAATTACAAGGAGGAGGCGAAGAAGTGGAAGGAGAAGAAGAAAAAGGAGAAGAAGTAGGAGGGAGGAGAAGGAGAAATGGTAGAAGAACAGAAGAAGAGGAAGACGATGCAAAAAAGAAGAAAAAGAAAAGAAGAAGATGAAGGAGAGGGAGCAGAGGTGAAGAAGAGAAGAAGAAAACGAAAATAAAAAAGAAGAATAAAAAAGAAGAAAAGGAGAAGGAAAATGAGAAGAAAAAGAAGATAAAGAAAATAAAGAAGAAAAAAGGGTTAAGACGATGAAGAAAAAGAAGAAGAAGAACAAAAGTATTAGTAGAAGAAGAAGAATTAGAAGGAGTAGAAGACGACGAAAAAGAAAAAAAAAGAAGATGATGAATATGAAGAAGAACTAGATGGAGAAGAAGAAGACAAAGACGAAGAAGAAGATGAAGAAGAACAATAAGAAAAAAGAGAAGAAGAAAGAGAGGGAGTGGTGGAAGGAAAAGGAGGCGAAGGAAAATGAGAAAAAGAAGAAGAAGAAGTAAAAGAAGAAGACGAAGTAGAAGAAGAAGAAGAAGAAGAAGAAGAAGAAGAAGAAGAAAAGATTGGGAAGGAGAAGAGGGGGGAATGGAGGAGTAGGAGGAGGAGAAGGGAAGGAGAATGAGAAGAAGCTGAAGAAGAAAATGAAGAGAAGGTAGAAAGAGAAGTAATGAAAAAGGAGAAAAAAGAAGAAGACGAAGGCGAAGAAGAAGAGCAAGAAAAGTAGAAGAAGAAGAAAGAGAAAAGAAGAAGATGATGATGAAGATGAAGAAGAAGAAGAAGGGGAAAAAGAGGATGACAAATATGAAGAATAAGATGAAGAAGCAAATGAAGAAAAAGGAGAAGAAGCAAGAGAAGGAGAAGTAGAAGGAAAAGGAGGAGAATGAGAATGAGAAGTCGAAGTCGAAGAAGAAGAAGTCGAAGAAAAAGAAGAAGAATGAGAAGAAATAGAAGAAGAAGAAACGAAGAAGAAAAAGGAAAGAAGGGGAAGAGGAAAAGGAGAAGAAGGAGAAGGAGCAGGATTAGAAGAAGAAAAAGAAGAAAGAGAAGAAGACAAGGAGAAGTAGAAGGAAAAGAAGACAATGAAGAATGAGAAGAAGATGACGAAGAAGTAGAAGGAGTCAAAGGAAAAGAAGTAGTAGTAAAAGAAGAGGAAGACAAAGAGAAATAAGAAGAAAAAAAGGGGAAGAGAGAAGGGAGAAGTAGGAGAAGGAAAACGAGAAGAAGAAGAATAAGGAGAAGAAGAATACGAAGACGAAAAAGAAGATGAAAAAGAAGAAGAAGGAGAAGAAGTCGTAGACGAAGATGAAAATAATAATAATAATAATAATAATAAGATGATGATGATGACGAAGAAGAAAGAGAAGGAGGAGTAAAAGGAAAAGCATGTGATGGAGAATGAGAGAAAATAAGAAGAAGATGAGGACAAAGAAGAAGATGAAGAAAATGAAGAAGGAGACGGAGGCGAAGAAAGAGTGAAAGAAGAAGAATAAGTGAAAGACGAAGAAGAAAACGAAGAAGAAGGAGAAAAATAAGGAGAAGAAAAGAAGAAGAAAAAAGGTAGAGGAAGTGGAGAATATGAAGTAGGAGAAGGAAAAGAAGAAGGAAAAGGAGAAGGAAAAGGAGGAAACAGGAATGAGTTGAAGAACAAGAAGTAGAAGAAGAAGAAGAATGAGAAAAAAGAAGAAGCAGAAGAAGAATAAGGAGGAGGAGGAGGACGAGAAGGAGAAGACGAATAATAATGAGAAGAAGTGGAATAAGAAGACGAAAACGAAGAAGATGAATAAGAAGAAGAAGAAAAGAAGAATATGAAGAAAAAGAAAATGAATTAGGATAAAAAGAAAAAGTAGAAGAGGAGAAGTGGAAGAAGCTGAAGAAGAAGGAGAAGAAGAACAAGGGAAAGAAGAAGAAGAAGTGAAAAAATGAGAAAGAGGAGAAGTAAAGGTAAATGAGAAGGAGAAGAAGACGAACAAGAAGGAGGAGGAGGAAGAGAAGCAGAAGAATAAGGAGAGGATGAGGAAGAGGAAGAAGAAAATGACGACGAAGAAGATGAAGAAGAACAAGAAAAGAATAAGAAAAGAAGAAAAATAAGAAGAAAAGGAAGAATAAGGATAAAAAGAATAATAATAAGAAAAAGTAGAAGAATATGAAGAAGAAGGAGAAGAAGAAGGATGAGGAGAAGAAGGAGGAGAAGAGGAAGAATACGAACAAGAGTAGAAGAAGGAGAAGGAAAAAAGGAGGAGGAGGAGAAGAAGTAGAAGAAGGAAAAGTAGAATTAGAAGAAAAAGATTAAAAGATAGAGAAATGGAGAAAAAGAAGAAGAGGAAGAAGGAGGGGGATGAGGAAGAGTAGGAGGAAGAAGAGAAGGAGAATAATAAGAAGATGATGAAGAAGAAGCAGAAGAAGAAGAAAAAAGAAGACGAAGAAGGAGAATGAGAAGGAAAGGGAGAAGAAGGAGAAGAAGAAAGAGAAGGAGAGGAGAAAGAGAAAAAAGGAGGAAAAGGAGAATGAGAAGACGAAGAAGAGGAAGAAAAGAAAAAGAAGGAGAAGAATGATAAGGAAATGGAGAAGGAAAAGGAGTAAGAGAAGGTGAAGCAGAAGGAGTATTAAAAGGAAAAGAAGAAGAATGAGAAGGAAAAGAAGACATCTGCACTTACATGTTCATGCAGCACTGCTTACAATAGCCAGAATCTGGATAAAACCCGAGTGTCCTAGAACAAATGACTGGTTGAAGAAACTCTGGTACATATATACAATGGAATACTATGCACCTGTTAGAAAAAAATGAGGTGATGACGTTTGCATATAAGTGGATCAGCATGGAAACTTTCATGCTAATTGAAATGAGTCAGAAAGAGAGAGACAGACATAGAAAGATTGCACTCATCTGTGGAATATAGAATAATAGACTATAAGACTAACACCCAAGAATAGTAGAAATAAGTACGAGGAGGTTGTCTCCATGGCTTGGAGGCTGGTATCTCATTCTGGGCAACTCAGAGAAGGGAACACCAAGTAAAATGTGGTCGGAGGTCATGTGGGGGAAGGGTGATGCGGGCCGAATACAGACTAGAGACTAACACAATGGCCACTCAACACCTTTGTTGCAAACCACAACACCTAATCAGAGAGAGATAACAAAAGGGAATACCCTGCCATAGTAGCAGTGTGGGGTGGGGGGAGACGGGACTGGGGAGGGTGGGAGGGATGTTGGGTTTACTGGTGGTGGAGAATGGGCACTGGTGAAGGGATGGGTTCTCAAACTTTGTATGGGGTAAACATGAGCACAAAAATGTATAAATCTGTAACTGTACCCTCACGTTGATTCACTAAAAATAAACTAAAAAAAAGGAAATAGGGATGTCAACTAAGAAATGTTTTTGTTTCATCAACTTCTCAAAAATAAACAAAACTTCATCTATTTATGTGACTGAAAAAAATAATTAGAAAAACGGGAACCAGAAGAAGAAGATGATGATGATGATGACGAAGAAGAAGAAGAAGACGAAGAAGAAGAAGAAGAAGAAGAAGAAGAAGAAGAAGGAGAAGAAGAAGAAGAAGAAGAAGAAGAAGAAGAAGAAGAAAAGGAAGACGACGAAGAAGAATAAATAGAAAGGAGAAGTAGAGGAGAAGAAGGAGAGGGAAAAGGAGAAGAAGAAAAGAAGAACATGAAGAAGATGAAGAAGGATAAAATGAGAAGAAGGATAAGAGAAAGAAAAAGAAGAAGAAGAAAAGATGTAGGAGAAGAAGGGAAAGATGAAGAAGATGAAGAATAAGATGAAGAAGAATAAGGAGAAGGAGAAGACAAAGACGAAGAACATGAAAAAGAAGAAGAAGGAGAAAGAGAAGAAGAAGTAGAGGGAAAAGGATGCAAAGAAGAATGAGAAGAAGAAGAAGAAGGAGAAGAAGAAGAAGAAGAAGAAGAAGAAGAAGCAGGATGAGGAGAATAAGGAGAAGAAGGGAAAATAAGAAGAAAAAGAAGAAAAAGATGATGAAAAAGAAGAAGTAGAAGAAGAAGATGAATATGTAGACGAAGAACAAGTAGCAGAAGGAGAAGAAGAAGAAAACAAGAAGAAGAAGAAAAAGAAGGGTAATGAAAAGTAGAAGGAGAAGGAAATTGAGAGGAGAATGAGAATAAGAAAAACATGAAAAGAAGAAGAGGATGAAGAGGAAGTAGAAGGACACTAAGAAGAGTAAGTAGAGGAAGAAGAAAGAGTTAAAGAGTAAGAAGAAAAAGAAGAGAAGAAATAGAAGATTTAGTAGATGAAGACGAAGAAGAGAAAGAAAAGAAGCATAAGGAGAAGCAGAAGCAGCAGCAGCAGCAGCAGCAGAAGAAGAAGAAGAAGAAGAAGAAGAAGAAGAAGAAGAAGAAGAAGAAGAAGAAGAAGAAGAAGAAGAAGAAGTAGAAGGTGAGGGAGGAGAAGGAGAAAAATGAGAGGAAGAGTAAGAAAAAGAAGAGGAAGAAAAGAGGAGAAGAAGGAAAAGGAAATGAGAAGAAAAGGAGATATAGAAGGAGAAGTAGAAGGAAAAGGATTCGAAGGAGAATGAGACAAAGAGAAGAAGAGGAAGAAGAAGAAGGAGAAGAAGTAGAAGAGTATGAAGACGAAGAAGAAGAGAAGAAGAAAAGGAAGAAGAAAAAGTAGAAGGAGAAGACAAAGATGAAGAAGAATGAAAAAAGAAGAAGTAGAAGGGAAAGGAGGCGAAGTAGACTGAGAAGAAGAAGAATATGAAGAAGATGAAGAAGAGATGTTGAAGAAGGAACAGAGGAAGACGAAGACGAAGAAGAAGTAGAAGAAGAAGAAAAGAGGAAGAAGATGGAGAAGGAAAGAAGAAGGAAAGGAGAAGGAAAAGGATAGGGAGAATAAAAAGGAGGATAAGAAGAATGAGAAGAAGAAAGGGTGAAGTAGGAGAAGGAGAAGTAGGAGAAGGAGAAGTAGAAGGATGAAGAGAAGAAGAAAGGGAAGCAGAATAAGAAGAAGGATAAGGAGAAAAGAAGTATAAGAAAAAGGAGATGAAGAACAAGAAGTAGAAAACGACGACGACGATGACGACGACGACGAAGAAGAAGAACAAGAAGAACAAGAACAAGAAGAAGAAGAGTAGAAGAAGGAGAAGATGCAGAAGGAAAAGGAGAAGAAAAAGAAGGAGAAAGACAAGGAGAAGATGGATAAGGAAAAGGAGGGGAAGGAGAATGAGAAGAAACAAAGAATATTAAGAAGAAGATGAAGAAGAAT
Source organism: Sorex araneus (assembly GCF_027595985.1). NCBI lineage: Eukaryota > Metazoa > Chordata > Mammalia > Eulipotyphla > Soricidae > Sorex > Sorex araneus. The sequence continues at coordinate 51,646,897 of NC_073313.1, read as the reverse complement.
AAAAAGAAGGAGAAGTTGAAGAAGAAGAAGAAGAAAAATTGTAAAATTGTAAGAAGAAAGAAAGAAGAATTAGCATAAGAAAAAGACGAAGATGAAGAAGAAGAGAAGTAGAAGGAGAATGAGGATAATAATAATAATAATAATAATAATAAAACAAGAAGAAGAATTTGAAGGAAAAAAGAGATGGAAAAGTAGGAGGAGAATGAGAAGAAGAAGAAGAACAAGAAGAAAATGATGATGATGAATAAGAAGAAGGAGAAGGAGAAGAATGAGAAGTAGAACAAGAAGAAAATGGAAGGCGAAGAAGAAGTAGTAGGACTAAGAGAAGGAGAAGGGAAAAAGAGGAGAAGGAGAAGCAGAAGAATAAGAAGTTAATTAAGAAGAAGGAGAGGAAGGAGAGGAAGGAGAAGAAGAAGAAAAAGAAGAAGAAAAAGAAGACGAAGAAGAAGAAAAAGAAAAAGAAGAAGTGAAAACAAGAGGTAGCAGAAGGAGATGAAGGAGAAGGAAGCAGGTAGAAGGAGAAGGGTTTAGAGAAGAAAAGGAGACGAAAAAGAAATAAAGGAGAAGGAGAATTAGAAGAAGAACAAGAAGGAGAAGAATACGAAGAAGAAGAAGGAGATGTCGAAGAAGAATAAGAAGGAGAAGGAGAAAGAGAAGAAGGAGAAGGAAATGGAGGGCAAGTATTATGAGAAGAAGAAGATTATCTAAAAGAAGATGATGATGAAGAGGGAGAAAAAGAAGACAGAAGAAGAAGAAGAAGGAGAAGAAAAAGGAGAAGCCGAAGGAGAATCAGAAGGAGAATTAGAAGGAAAAGGAGGAGAAGGAGAATGAGAACAAGAACGGAGAAGAAGGAGAAGGATAAGGCGAAGAAAAAGGAGGAGGAGAAGGAAAAAGAGAAGCAGAAGGAGAAGGGGAACATGAAGATGGAGCAGGAGAAAAGAAGAAAAAGAAGAAGAAGGAGAATAATAATAGTAATAATAATACTAATAATGATGATGAGAAGAAGATGAAGAAGAGGAAGAAGAAGAAAAGTAGAAGAAGAAGGGGAAGGAAAATGAAAGAAGATAGAAGGAGAAAGACAAGGAGAAGAAAAAAACAAGAAAAAGGAGGGGAAGGAGAATGAGAATGAACAGAAGAATATAAAGAAGAAGAAGATAAAGTAGATTAAGAAGGAGACGAAGAAGAGGAATGCGAAGAAGAAATAAAGAAGAAGAACGAAAAGCAAAGAGAAGAAGGAGAAGTACGAGAAGAAGAAGGAAAAAAGAAGAAGTAGATGGAGACGGAAAAAAGAAGAAGGAGAAGGAGAAAGAAAAGGAAAAGGAGAAGGAATAGGAGAAGGAAAAGAAGGAGAAGGAGAATGAGAAGAAAAAGATGATGATGAAAAATGAGAAGAACAAGAAGAATAAAAGAAAATGAAGAAGGAGAAGAAGAAGAATGAGAAAGAGAAGAAGAAGGAAAAGGAGGAGAAGCAGAAGGAAGAAGAACAAGAAGAAGGAGAAGAAGGAGGATGAGGAGGAGAAGGAGAAGTAGAAGGAGAAAAGAAGAAAAGAACGAGAAAATGGAGGAGACAAGAAGAAGAAGGAGAAGAGGAAGAAGAAAAAGAAGATGAAGAATAAGACAAAGAAGAAGGTGAAGAAGATGAGGAAGAAAATGGAGAAAAAGAAGAAAAGAAGAAGGTGATGAAGGAGAAGGAAATGGAAAGGGAGATGAAGGAGGAGAAAGAGAAGGAGAAAAAGAAGGGATATGAGGAGAAAGAGAATGAGGAGGAGAAGAAGAAGAAGGAAAAGAAAGGATGAAGAACAAGAAGATGATGAAGAAGAAAAAGGTGAGAAGTAAAGAAGAGTAAGGAGTAGAAGGAGATGGAAAAAAGAAGAAGGATAAGGAAAAGAAGGAGAAAGATAATTAGAAGAAGAAGTAGTAGAAGAAGAAACAGAAGAAGAACAAGGAAAAGAAGGAGAAAGATAACGAGAAGAAGTAGAAGAAGAAACAGAAGAACAAGGAGAAGACGTAGACAAAGGAGGAAGAAGCGAAGAAGGAGACGGAGAAGAAGAATAAGAAAGAGAAGGAGAAGGAGAAAAAGAGGAATGTGAATATGAAAAGCAGAAGATGAAGAAGATGAAGATGAAGAAGGTGAAGATGAGAAGAACAAGAAAAGAAGAAGGAGAAGAACAAGAAGGAGAAGTAGGAGACAGAAAAAGAAGAAGAAAACAAGAAGAAGCAGGAGAAGGAGAAAGAAATGGAGGAGTATGAAAAATAATAGAAGGAAAAGAAAAAGGAGGAGGAGTATGAAAAGAAGAAGAAGACGAAGAAGAAGAGGGAGATGGAGGAAAAGGAGAAAGGAAGAATTAGAAGAAGAATAAAAAGAAAATGAAGATGATGAAGAAGAAATGAGAAAAAGAGGGGGAAGAAAAGAAGAAAGAGAAGGAGATCAAAAAGGAAAAGAAGGAGAAGGAGTAAGAGAAGAAGGAGAAGATTACAGAAAAGGAGAAGGAGAATGAGTGGAAGTAGAACTAGAAAAAGAATTAGAAGAAGACGAAGAAGAAGGAGAAGAAGAAGAAGGAGAAGAAGAAGAAAAAGAAGAAGAAGAAGAAGAAGAAGAAGAAGAAGAAGGAGAAACAGAAGCAGAATAAGGAGAAGAAAGAGGAGTAGGAGGAAGAGGAGGCGGAGGAGGAGGAGGAGGAGGAAAAGAAGATGAAGAAGATGAAGGAGGAGAAAGAGAAGAAGGAAAGGGAGAAGAAAGAGAAGTTGAAAGAGAAGGAGAAGTAGAAGGAAAATGAGGAGAAGGAAAATGAGAAGAAAAAGAAGGAGCAGAAATGATGAAGACCAAGATGATGAATAAGATGATGACTAGAAGATGAAAAGAAGAAGGAATAGAAGGAGAAGGAAAAACAGATGAAGGAGAAGGAAAAGGAGAAGTAGAATGAAAAAAAGAAGAAAAAGAAGAAGGAGGAGGAGGAGAAGAAGGATAAGATGAAGAAGAAGGAGGAAGAGGAGAAGAAAAAGAAGAAGAGGGAGAAATGAAGAGAGAGAAGAAGGAGAATAAGGAGAAGGAGATGGAAAAGGAGAAGTAGGAGAAGGAGAAAGAAAAGAAGAAAATGAAGCAAAAAAGAAAATGAGGAGAAGGAGAATGAGTAGAATTAGAAACAGAAAAAGAAGAAGAGGAATAAAAGGAGAAGAAGAACGAGGAGGAGGGGGAAAAGGAGGGGAAGAAGAAGGAGGAGAAGGAAAAGGAGTAAGAGATAAAGAAGAAGGAGAAAGATAAAGAGAAGGAGAAGGAAGAGGAGAAGGAAAACGAGGAAAAGAATGAGAAGAAGAAAAAGGAGAAGAAAAGAGGAAGACCAAGACGATGAATAAGAAGAAGACGAGAAGAAAAGAAGAAGGAGTAAAAGGAGAAATGGAGAAGAAGGAGATTGAAAAGGAGGAGAAGAATGAGAAGAAGAAGAAGAAGAAGGAGAAAAAGAGGAAGAAGGACGAGGAGGAGTAGAAGAAGAAGGAGAAGAAAAAGAAGAAGGAGGCGGAGGAGAAGGAGAAGAAGAACAACACGTAGAAGAAGAGTTAAAGAAGAAGACGACGAAGTAGAAGATGAAGAATATGAAGAAGAAAAAGAAGAAAAGAAGAAGAAAAGAAGGAGAAAACGAAGAAGAAGAAAAGAAGAAGAATTAGAAGAACAAAACAAGAAAAAAAAATGAGAAGATGAAGAAGAAGAAAAGAAGAAGGAGTAGGAAAAATAGAAGATGGAGAACAAGAAAGAGTAGGAGAAGGATTCGTAGAAGGAAAAGGAGGAGAAGGAGAATGAGAAGAAATAGAAGACAATAATTAAGAAGAAGGAGATGAAGGAGAAGGAGAAATGAAGAAGAAGAAGAAGAAGAGGAAGAAGGAAAAAGAAGAGGGAGGAGAAGGATAAGAAGGAGAAGGAGAAATGAAGAAGAAGAGGAAGAAGTGAAAAAGAAGAGGGAGGAGAAGGATAAGAAGGAGAAGGAGAAGAAAAAGGTGAAGAATGATAAGGAGTAAGAGAAGGAGAAGAAGGAAAAGGAAGAAGAGAAGGAGAATGAGTAGACAAGAAGAAGAATAAGATGATGATATGAAGAAGAAGAAAGGGGAGGATAAGAAGAAGGAGAAAAGGAGGAAAACAAGAAGAAGGAGAAGAGGAGGAAGATAAAGAAGAAGAAAAAAGAGAAGAAGATAAAAAAAGAAGAAAAAGAAGTAGAAGAAGTAAAGAAGAAGAATGAGAAGAAGGAAAAGGAGTAGGAAAGGGAGAAGAGGGAGAAGGAGAAAGAGAATGAGATGAAGAAGGAGAAGGAAAATGAGTAGAAGGAGAACTATAAGATGACGAAAGAGAAGAAAAGATTAAGACCAAGACGATGAAGAAGAAGAGTAGAAGAAGAGAAGAAGAAGAAGTAGGACTAGAAGGAGAAGGAAAAAGAAATAAGGAGAAGGAAAAGGAGGAGAATGAAAATGAGAAGAAGAAGGATAATAGGAAGAAGGAGAATAATAACAGTAATAATAATAAGAAGAAGGAGAAGCAGATGAAGAAGAAGAAGAGAAGTAGAAGAAGAAGGGGAAGGAAATTAAAAGAGGATAGAAGGAGAAAGACAAAGAGAAGAAGAAGGACAAAGTAAAGGAGGGGAATGAGAATGAGAAGAAGCAAAAGAATATGAAGAAAAAGAAGAACATGAAGAAGAAGAAGAAAAAGAAGAATGCGAAGAAGAAAATGAAAAAAAAGAAGAGGTAGAAGAACAACAAAGGAAGAGGAAGGAGAAGAAGAATTAGGAGAAGAAGAAGGAGAAGAAGAAAACAAGTAAAAGAAAGAGAAGGAGAGAAAAAGTAGAAGAAGGAGAAGGAGAAAGAAATTGAAAAGACGAAGGAGAAGGAGAAGGAAAAGGAGTAGAAGGGAAATGAGAAAAAGAAGATGATGATGATGAAGAGGACGAATAAGGAGAATAAAAAGAAAAGAAAAAGAAAAGAAGAAGGTGAACAAGAAGGAGAAAGAGAAAGAGATGGATAATTAAAAGGGAAAGGAGGAGAAACAGAACGAGAAGAATAAGAAGAAGAGAAGAAGAAAGAAGAGGAAGAGGAGAAGGAGAAAAGAAGAAAAAGAACGAGAAAAAGGAGGAGAGCAATAAGAATTAGGAGAAGATAACACATTGGGGATCCAGCGCAGCATCTAATAGCAATGCACTGGGACTGCAAACTGGGCTACAACTCTGTGCTGCCCGGGGGTGGATTTTTTCCTCCCCACCCTGTATTCCTGCATGGAAAATGGTGGCTTGGAGGCACCCACATAGCAGGTGCCATCTTCTAAGACTCCAAACCCAGAGGTATTCGATTTTTACACTTGGGGCTCCCAGGGACTCAAGGGAAGGGGGCGTAACCGGCATGCCCTCGGCCCAGATAAACCTGGAGCCGCTGAGCGTGAAGCGGACCCTCTGTGCCTAAAGACTTTGATTCCAGACTTCTTACAGCAATGCACTGGGACTGTGAGCTGGGCTATGCAATTTCTGGCAGAATTTTTCTTGGACTTAATACAGAAATCCAAAACTTAACATCTATAATTGTCAGCAATGTGAAACGGTTCCTTTTGAACAGGTCTGACTTGGGGGGGAAACTCCAAATAATAACAGTAAGTTTTTGTTGAAATATTGAAGGTTATTAATGTAGCAGCCACCTCTCTGGACTGTGAACTAAGCAAAAGCCCCACGCTGGCCGACGCGGCGTGACGTACACCATACTGTGAGGTGCAGGAAGGGGGGATGAGGGGGGAAAAAGGGAAAAGGGAAAAAGGAAAAAAAAGAGTTATGTACTGGTAGCAGTGGGGCTACATATCTCATCATTTCCAGCAATGGAAAACTAATTATCAAATGCTTCCTTGGTAGTAGGTCTGTCTCTCTTGGGTGGAAACTCCAACAACTATAGTGAGTTTTGTGTTGAATTATGGAATGTAATCAAGGTAAAGAGAAAATGGAGTGAAATTTGTTAGTTATACAGTAGGGGGTAGGGGGTGGGGGCGGGGGGTATACTGGGGTTTTTGGTGGTGGAATATGGGTACTGGTGAAGGGATGGGTGTTTGAATATTGTATAACTGAGACATAAACCTGAGAACTTTGTAACTTTCCACATGGTGATTTAATAAAAAGTTAAAAAAAGAATAAGGAGAAGAGGAAAAAGAAAAAAAAGTAGTTGAAGAAGAAGAAAGAAGAAGCTGAAGAAGAGGAAGAAGAGGAAGATGAAGGAGAAAAAGAAAGAGAAGAATAAGAATAAAAGAATAAGAAAGAGAAGAAGGCGATGGAAAAGTAAAGGGAGAAGAAGGAGAAGGAGAAAGAAAAGGAGAAGGGAAATGAGGAGAAGGAGAAGAAGAAGGAGAAGAAGAAAGAGAAGAAAAGATGAAGAACAAGATGATGAAGAAGAAGAACAAGGTGAGAAGAAGAAAAGAAGAACAAGAAGGAAAAGAATAAGAAGTATAAGGAAAAGAAGGAGAAGGAGAATAAGAAGAATAAGAAGTAGAAGAAGAATACGAAGAAAAGGAGAAGAAGTAGAAGAAGGAGGAGTAGGAGAAGAAGAAGAAGGATGATGATGAGGAGAAGGATAAGAAGAAGAATAACAAAGCAAGTAGATGAAGACAATGAAGATGAAGAAGATGAAGAAGAAGAAAAGAAGAAGAAGGAGAAGAAGAAGAACAAGAAGGAAAAGTAGGAGTAGACGTAGGAGAAGAAGAAAACAAGAAAAAGAAGCAGGAGAAGGAGAAGGAAAAGGAGAAGAAGAAGTACGTGAAAGAGAAGGGGAAGGAAAAGTTGGAGAAGGAGTATGAGAAGAAGATGAAGAATAAGAAAAAGATGAAAGAGAAGGAGAAATAAGAAGAAGACGAAGAAGAAGAAGAAGAAGAAGAAGAAGAAGAAGAAGAAGAAGAAGAAGAAGAAGAAGAAGAAGAAGAAATGTAAAGAAGAGGTAGGAGAAGGAGAACGGTAAAGGAGATCGAAAATGAAAAGAAAGAGAAGGAGTAATAAAAGAAGAAGGAGAAGGAAACAGAAATGGAGTAGAAGGAGAATGAGCAGAAGTAGAACCAGAAGAAGCATAAGAAGAACACGAAGAAGGAGAAGAATAAGAAAAAAGAGGAGGAGGAGAAGAAGAAAGATAAGTAGAGGAAGAAAAGGAAGACAAGAAGAAGAACTAGAAGTAGAAGAAAAAGACAAAGAAGAAGAAGGAGGAGGAGGAAAAAGAAAAAGAAGACGAAGAAGAAAACGAAGACGAAGAAGAAGAAATGAAAAGAAGAGAGATGAGAAGGAGAAGAACGAGAAGAAGGAAAAAGAGAAGTAGGAGATGGAGTAAGAGAAGGAGAAGGAGAAGTACAAAGAAGAAGGAGAAGAAGGAGAAAGAGAAGGAGAAGGAAAAGGGAAAGGAGGAGAAGCAGAACGAGAAGATTAAGAAGAAAGAGAAGAAGGAGGAGGAGGAGAAGTAGAAAAGAAGAAAAAGAATGAGAAAGAGGAGTAGAACAAGATGAAGAAGGAGAAGAGGAAGAAGAAGAAGAAAAAGAAGATGGAGAAGAAGAAATAAGAAGAATGTGAAGAAGATTAAGAAGAAGATGAAGAAGAAGAATTGGAGAAGAATAAGAAGAAAAGAAGAAGAAGAAGCTGGAGGTGGAAAAGAAAAGGGAGAAGAGGGAGAAGAAGAAAGAGATGAGAAGGAGAAGAGAAATGAGGAGAAGGAGAATGAGAAGTAGAAGAAGAAGAAGAAAAGATGAAGACCAAGACGATGAAGAAGAAGAAAACGGTGAGAAGAAAAAAGAAGGAGTAGAAGGAGAAGGAAAAGAAGAATATCAAGAGAAAGAAGGATAAGGAGAAAAAGAAAAATATGAAGTAGAAGAAAAATAGAATAATAAGAAGAAGAAGAAGGAGAAGAAGAATTAGAAGACGGAGGAGGAGTAGAAGAATGAGAAGAAGAAGAATATGAAAAGAAGAAGATGAAGAATAAGAAGATGAAGAAGATGAAGAAGAAATGAAGAAGAAGAAGAAATGAAGAAGAAGAAGAAGAAAGGGGGAAGTAGGAGGAGACGTAGAAGAAGGAGAAGAAAACAACAAGAAGAAGAAGCAGAAGAAGAAGGAAAAGTAGAAGGAGTACGAAAAAGAATAGGAGGAGAAGGAAAAGGAGGAGAAGGAGTATGAGAAGTAGAAGAAGATGAACAAGAAGAAGGAGATGGAGGAAAAGTAGAAAGGAAGAAGTAAAAGAAGAAGAAAAAGAAAATGAAGACGAAGAAGAAGAAGAAGAAATGAAAAGAAGAGGGCGGTAAAGGAGAAGAAGGTTATCAAAAAGGAAAAGAAGGAGAAGGAGCAATAGAAGAAGAAGGAGAAGAAAATGGAGAAGAAGGAGAAAGAGTAGAAGTAGAACCAGAAGAAGAATAAGAAGACAAAAAAGAAGGAGAAAAAGAAGGAGAAGAAGAAGAAGAAGAAGATGAAGAAGAAGAAGGAGAAGAAGAATTAGGAGGAGGAGGATCAGGAGGAGAAAGAGAAGGAGAAGGAGAAGGAAAATGAGGATAAGGAGAATTAGAAGAAAGAGAAAAAGAAGAAGGAGGAGAAATGTTGATGACCAAGACGATGAATAAGAATTCTAGAAGATGAAAAGAAGATGAAGGAATGATGGAGAAGGAACAAGAGATGAAGGAGTAGGAAAAGGAGGAGAATTAGAAAGGAAAGAATAATAATAATAATAAGAAGAAAAATAAGGAGAAGATGAAAAAGAATGAGGAGGAGGAGGAGAAGAAGGAAAAGAAGAAGAAAACGAAGACGAAAAAGAAAAAGAAAAAAGAAAAGAAGAGGGAGGAGAAGGAAAAGGAAAAGTAGGAGAAGGAGTAAGACAAGGAAAAGGAGAAGCAAAAGGAAAATGAGGAGGAGAATGAGTAGAATTAGAAAGAGAAGAAGACAGTGAAGAAGGAGACGAAGAAGAAGATGAAAGAGGAGAAGGAGCAGGAGGTGGAGAAGACAAAGAAGAAAAAAGGAGGTAAAGAAGAAGCAGGACAAGAGGAAGAAGAAATAAAAGAAGAAGATGAAGAAGAAAAATGAAAAGATGGAAAAGAGGAGAAGAAGTAGAAGATGAAGAAGAAGAAGCAAAGAAGAAGAAGGATAAGAAGGAAAATGAGTAGGAAAGGGAGGAGGAGAAGGATAAAGAGGAGAGGAAGTGGAGAAGGAAAATGAGAAGAAGAATGGGAAGAAGAAGGAGGAGGAGGAGAAGTAAAAAGGAAGAACAAGATGATGAATGAGAAGAACACTAGAAGAAGAAAAGAAGAATAAGAAGAAGAAGAAGAAGAAGAAGAAGGAGAAAGAAAACGAGAAGAAGGAAAAGGAAAAGTAGGATAGGAAGAATGAGAAGAAGGAGAAAAAGAAGAAGGAGGAGTAGAAGAAGAATACGTAGAAGAGTAAAGGAAGACGACGAAGAAGAAGATGAAGAATATGAAGAAGAACAAGAAGAAGAAAAGAAGATGAAAAAGAAGAATAAATACAACGAAGAGAAAAAGAAGAAGATGTAGAAAATGAAGAAAAGAAGAAGAAGAAGAAGAAGAAGAAGAAGAAGAAGAAGGAAAATTAGAAGAAGGAGAACGAGAAAGAGTAGGAATAGGAGAAGGAGTCGTAGAAGGAAAAGGAAGAGAAGGAGAATGAGAAGAAGTAGAAGAAGATGATTAAGAAGAAGGAGATGAAGGGGAAGAAGAAAAGTAGAAGAAGAAGAAGACAAAATAGTGGAAGATAAGAGGTAGGATAAGGAAAAGAAATGGAAAAGAAGGAGATGGAGAAGTAAAAGGTGAAGAAGGAGAAGGAGTAAGAGAAGGAGAAGGATAAGAAAAACAAAAAGGAGGAGAAGGAGAATGGGTAGAAGAAGACGACTAAGAAGAAGGAGGAGGAGGAGAAGAAGAAGAAGAAGGATAAAAGGAGGAAAACAGGAAGAAGGAGATGAGGAAAAAAGATAAAGATAAAAAAGGACAAGAAGATGAAGAAGAAGATGAAGAAGAAGTAGAAGAAGAAAAGAAAAGAAGTAGAAGGAGCAGGGAAGGCAGAAGCGGGAGAAGGAGATGAAGAAAAAGAAAGAAAATGATAAAAGGAAATATAAGAGGAAGGAGAAAAGATGAAGACCATTACGACGACGAAGAAGAAGAAGAGTAGAAGAATTAAATAAGAAGAATGACTAGAAGGAGAAGGAAAAGGAAAATGAGAAGTAGAAGATGGATAAGAAGAAGAAGTAGAATAATAATAATAATTATAATAATAAAATAATAATAAGAAGAAGTAGAAAGAAGAAGGGGAAGGAAAATGAAAGAAGATAGAAGGAGAAAGACAAAGAGAAGAAGAACGACAAGAAAAAGGAGGGAAATGAAAATGTGAAGAGACAGACGAATATAAAGAAGAAGATGAAGACGAAGGACAAGAATGCGAAGAAGAAAAAGAAAAGGAAGAAGAAGAAGAAGAAGGAAAAGAAAGGAAGAGGAACGAGAAGAATGAGAAGTGGGAGAAGAAGAAGAAGAAGAAAAGCAGAAGGAGAGAAGGAGTATGAAAAGGAGAAGGAGGAGAAAAAAATGGAAAAGAAGAAGGCGAAGGAGAAGAAACAGGAGTAGAAGGAGAATGAGGAAAAGAAGAAGAAGATAATGATGAAGAAGAAGAAGGAGGAGGAGGAGGAGGAGAGGAACAGGAGAAGGAGAAAAGAAGAAAAAACGATAAAACTGATAAGAATAAGGAGGAGAAGTGGATGAAGAAAAAGAAGACAAAGAAAATGAAGAACAAGGTGAAGAAGATGAAGAATAAGAAGATGAAGAAGAAGAAGGATAAGAATACGAAGAAGAGAAGATGGAGAAGAAGAAGGATATGGGAAAGAAAAAGGAGAAGGAAAAGGAGAAAGAGAATGAGGAGAAGGGAAAATAACAGAAGGAGAATGAGATGGAGAAAAAGGAGAAGAAAAGATGAAACCAACACGATGAAGAAGAAGAAAACGGTGAGACAAAGAAAAGAAGAAGAAGGAATAGAATGAGAAGTAAAAGAAGAAGGATAAGGAAAAGTAGAAGGATACCAAGAAGAATAAGAAGTAGCAGAAAAAGAAGAAATAGAAGAAGACGAAGAAAAGGAGAAGTACAATTAAAAGGAGAAGTGGAAGAAGAAGATGAAGAAGGAGGAGGAGGAGGAGAAGAATAAAAGAAATAGATGAAGAATATGAAGATAAAGAAGATGAAGAAAAAGAAATGAAGAAGAAGGAGAAGAACTAGTTGGAGAACTAGGAGTAGAAGTAGAAGAAGAAAACAAGAAGAAGAATAATCAGGAGAAGGAGAAGTAAAAGGAGAAGAAGGAGTACGAGAAAAAGTAGGAGAAGGACAAGGAGAAGGAGAAGGAAAAGGAGGAGAAGGAGTATGAGAAGGAGAAGAAGAATATAAAGAAGAAGAAGGAGAGGAAGAAGAGGAAATATTAGAAGAATTAAAGAAGAAGAAGAAAATGAAGACAAAGAAGAAGAAATTAAGAGGGAGGACAAGACGAAAGAAAAGGAGATAAAAAAGGAAAAGAAAGAAAAGGAGTAAGAGATGAAGAAGAAGATAAAAAACAGAAATGGAGGAGAATGAGAATGAGGAGAAGTAGAACCAGAAGAAGAATAAGAACAAGACGTAGAAGAAGGAGAAGATGAAGAAGAAGAAAAAGAAGGAGAGAAGAAGGAGAAGTAGAAGAAGAAAAGGAAGACGAAGAAGAAGAATAAGAAATATAAGAAAAAGAAGGGAAAACGAAGAAGAAGAAGAAAAAGTAGGAGAAGGAGGAGGAGAAGGAGAAGAAGAAGAAGAAGAAGAAGAAAAGAAGACGAAGAAGAAGATGAAATGAAAAGAAGAGGGGGAAAAGGAGAAGAAGGAAAAAAGAAGGAATCGGAAAAGAAGGAGAAGGAAATAGAAGGAGAAGGACAATCAAAAGGAAAAGGAGGAGAAGGAGAATGATTAGAAGTAAAACCAGAAGAAGAATGAGGAAAAAATGAAGAAAGAGAAGAGGAAGAAGAAGAAGAACGAGGAGAGGAGCAGGAGGAGAAGGAGAAGGAGTAGGAGGAGAATAATGCAAAGAAGGAGAAAAAGGAGGAAAAGAAGAAGAATGAGAAGAGGAAGAAGAAAGAGAAGAAGATGATGAAAAATAAACAGGAGAAGACGGAGAAGATAAAGAGGAAGAAGAAGAAGAAGGAGAAGAAAAAGAAGAAAAAGGAGAAGAAGAAGAAAAGAAGATGAAGAAGGAGAAGAAGGATAAGGAGTAGGAAAGGGAGAAGAAAAAGAAGGAGAATGAGACGGAGAAGGAGGAGACATAAAATGAGGAGAAGAAGAATGAGAAGAAGAAGTAGAAGAAGAAAGAGAAGAAAAGATGATAACCAAAACGATAAATAAGAGAAAACTAGAAGAAGAAAAGAGGAAGAAGAAGGAATAGAAGGAGAAAAAAGGAGAAGAAGGAGAAGGAAATGGAGGAGAAGAAGAATGAGAAGAAGAAGAACAAGTAGAAGAATAAGAATGAGAAGAAAAAGAAGGAGGAGGATGAGGAGAATTAGAAGAAGGAGAAGAAGAAGCAGGAGTTGGAGGAGAAGGAGAAGAAGAATAATAAGTAGAAAAAAGAGTAATAAAAGAAGATGACTAAGAAGGCGATGAAGAGTATGAAGAAGAAGAAGAAGAAAAGAAGAAGAAAGAGAAGAAAATTAAGAACAAGGAGGAGAACAAGGAGAAGACGTAGAAGAAGAAAACATGAAGAAGGAGAAGAAGGAAAAATAGAAGGAGAACGAGAAAGATTAGGAGAAGGAGATGGATAAAAAGAAGGTAAAGGAGGACAAGAAGAATGAGAAGAATAAGAAGAAGATGAAGAAGAAGAAGGAGATGAAGTAGAAGGAGATATGAAGATGAAGAGGAACAAGTGTAAAAGAAGAGGGATGAGAAGAAAAACAAGATGAAAAAGAAGGAAAAGGTGAAGAAGGAGAAGAAGTAAGAGAAGGAGAAGGATAAGGAAAAGGAGGAAAAGAAGAATGAGTAGAAGAACAAAAAGAAGATGATGATGATAAAGAAGGAGGAGGAGGAAAAGGAGAAGAAGAAGAAAAAGGAGGAAAACAAGAAAAAGAAAGAGAAGAGGAAGAAGAAAAAAGAGGAATAAGATAAAGAAGAAGAAAAAGGAGAAGAATATAAAGAAATGGAAGAAGATAAAGAAGAAAAAGTAGAAGAAGAAAAGAATAAGAAGAAGGAGAAAAGAAGAAGGAGAAGAAATTTAGCAGAAGGAGGAAGAGAAGGAGAATAAGAAGAAAAGCAGGAGAAGGAAAAGGAGAAGAAGGAGGAGAAGAAGAGGAAGTAGACTAAGAGGAAGAAAAAGAATAGTTAGAAAAAGAAGACGAAGAAAAATGAGAAGAAAAGAAGAAGAAAAATAAAAAGAAGTAGGTGTAGAAGAAAAAAGAAGAAAATTAAAAGAGGAGGAAAAAGAAGAGAAAGAAGAAGATGAAGAAGGAGAAGACGAAGAAAAAAAGAAAAAGAAGATGAGATGAATAAGAAGAACATGGAGAAGAAGAAGAAGCAGAAGAAGTAGAAAAGTAGTTGTAGAACAAGAGGAACAAGAAGAAGAATAAGAAGGAGATGGAGAAGGAAAAGCAGAAGGATTATAAAGAGTACGAGAATAAGAAGGAGAAGGAAGAGGAGAAGGAGTAACAGAAGAAGAAGAACAATAAGAATAATAAGAGGAAGGATAAGAAGATGAGGAGGAAGAAGGAGAAGCAGAACAAGTTGAAGAAGAAGGAGGAGAGCAGGTGAAAGAGAAGGATAAGGAGAGGAGGAAGAAGAAAAATTAGAAAAGGAAGAAGAAGACAAAGTCAAAGAACAAGAATAAGAAAAGAAGAAGAGGAAGGAGAACAAGGAGAAGAAGGTGAAAGAGAAGACGGAGAAGATAAAGAAGAATAAGAACAGAAGAAGAAAAAGAAGAGGAAGAAGAAAAGAAGAAGATGGAGAACAAGGAGAAGTAGTGGAATAAGAATAAGAATTAGAGGATGAAGAAGAAGAGGGACAAGAAGAGAAGAATGAGAAGTAGAAGAAGAAGAAGAAGAAGAAGAAGGAGAAGAAGAAGAAAAGAAGACGAAGGAGAAGAAGTAGAAATAAAAGTAGAATGAGGAGGAGGAGGAGGAGAAGGAGCAGGAGTAGAATAAGAGGAAGAGAAGATGAATGAGGAGAAGATGTAGAAGAAGAAAAAGAAGAAGGAGAAGTAGAAGAAGACGAAGCTGAAGAAGAAGAAGAGGAAGAAGAAGAAGGAGGAGGAGGAGGACGAAGACCAGGAGGAAGAGGAGGAGGAGGACGATAAAGAGAAGAACAAGTTGATGAAGGAGAAGAAGGAGAAGAAGAAGAAGAAGACAGAATACGTAGAAGACGATGACGAAGAACATGAAAAGAAGAAGGAGAAGGTGATGCAGAAGAAAAAAGAAAGTAGTAGAATCAAAAGGAAAGGAGAAAGAGAAGGAAAAGGAAGCGAAGGAGAATGAGAAGATTAAGAAAAGAAGAAGAAGAAGGAGAACAAAGAGCAGAAGAAGAATACGAATGAGAAGAAGAAAATGACAAGAAAAGAAGAAGTAGAAAAGAAAAAGAAGAAGGAGAAGGATATGGAGGAGGAAAAGGAGAAGTAGTAGAATGCGAAAGGAAAGGAGAAGGAGAAGGAGAAGGAAAAGGAGAAGGAGAATGAAAAAAGAATGTTAAGACTAAGAAGAATAAGAAAAGAAGAGTTGAACAAAGAGAAGTAGAAAAAGGAGAAGACGGAGGAGAATAAGAAAAAGCGGATAAAAAAGAAGAAGAAGAAAAGAAGAAAAAGTAGAAGAAGCAGAAGTAGAAGTAAAAAGAGAAGAAGAAGATGGAGGAGGAGAAGGAGAAGTAGAGGAAAAGAAAAAGAAGAAAAAAGCAGAAGAACAAGAAGAAAAAGTAGAGCAAGAAGAAATAGGAGAAGAGGAAGAAAAAGAAGGAGATGAAGAAGAAGAGGGAGAAGAAGGAGGAGGAGGAGGCAGAGAAGAATAGGAAGAAGAAGAAAAAAGGAAGAAGACAGAGAAGAGAACTAAGAAGAAGTAATGAACAAGAAGTTGGAAAAAAAGAAGAAAAGAAGTTGAAGAAGAAGAAGAAGGAGAAAAAGAAGAAGAAAAGAAAAAGGAGAAAAAAGAAGAAAACGAAGACAAAGAAGAAGAAGCAGAAGGAGAAGAAGAAGAAGACGAAGAACAGGAGAAGGAGAAGGAGAAGAATAAAAAGCAATTAAGAAGAAGATGAAGGAGAAAGAGAAGGAGAAGGAGAAGAAAAGCTGGAGAATGAGAATGAGAAGAAGGAGAAGAAGAAGAGGAATAAAAAGACAGAAGAGGAGAAGAATGAGAAAAAGAAAAAGAAGAAAAACAAGAAGACCACGAGGAAGAAGAAGAGTTAGAAGAAGAAGAAGAAGAAGAAGAAGAAGAAGAAGAAGAAGAAGAAGAAGAATAGAAATTGGGGAAGAAAGATAAGGGAAAAGTAAAAGCAGAAGAAGGAGAAACAGAAGGAGAATATGAAGGGAAAGGAGAAGAAGAATGAGTAGAAGAATAAGAAGAAAAAGAAGTAGATTAAGAAGAAGAAGAAGTAGAAGGAGATGAAGAAGAAGGAGAAGAAGAAGACAATGAAGAAGAAGAAGGAGAATAAGAAGACGGAGAAGGAGAAGGAGAAGAAGGAGATGAAGAAGAAGAACAGAAGAAGGAGAAGGTGGTGGAGAAGAAAAGAAGTAGAAGAATGTGAAAGTAAAGAAGAAGGAGAAGGAGAATTAGGGGAAGGAGAATGAGATGGACAAAATTAAGAAGTAGAACAAGAAGAAGAAAAAGGAGGAATGGGAGAGAAGAAGAAGAATAGTAGTAGAAGATAAGAAAAAGTAGAATAAGAAGAAGAAAAAGAAGAAGAATAAGAAAACAAAAATATAAGGAGAAGAAGAAGATGATGAAAACAAGGAGAATGAGAAATAGGAGAAGCAATGCAGAAGAAGGAAAAGGAGAAAGTGAAGGAGAAGGAGAAGAAAAGCAGGGGACGGAGAATTAGAAGAAGATGGAGAAGAAGAAAAAGAAGAAAAAGAAGAAAAAGAAGGCGAAGACAAAGAAAAAGAAGAAAAGAAGAAGAAGGAGTAGTAGAAGGGAAAGTAGAAGAAAAAGAAGAAAAAGAAGGAATAGTAGAAGGAGAATAATAAAAGAAACAGAAGAAGAAAAGGAAGATAAAGGAGAAGAAGATGATGAGGTAGAACAAGTAGGACAAGAAGGAGAAGAAGAAAAAAACAAAAAGAAGAATAAGAAACAAAGACGCAGAAGAAGAAAATGATTAAAGAAGAAGGAGGAGGAAAAAGGAGAAGAAAGAGAAAGAGAATGAGAAGCAGAAGGAAAAGGAGTAGAAGTCGAATGGGAAAAAGAAGAAGAGGAAGAAGAAGAAGAAGAAGAAGGAGAAGAAGAAGAAGAAGAAGAAGAAGAAGAAGAAGAAGAAGAAGAAAAAAGATGAAAATAAGGAGAAAATGTGAAGAAGCAGGAAAAGGAGAACAAGGAGAATGAGAACGAAAAGGAGAAGGAGAAGGAGAGAGAGAAACAGAATGAGAAGGAGATTGAAAAGGAGGAGAAAGAGAATGAGAAAAAGAAGAAGACGAAGAAGAAGGAGAAAAAGAAGAAGAAAAAGAAGATAAACAAAGACCAAGAAAAAGAAATAGAAAGAAGAGGGAAAGGAGAAGAAAGAGAAGGAGAAGAATAACAAGTACAAGGAGATTGGAAAGAACAAGAAGAGGAGGAAGAAGAAGAAAATAAGAAGGAGGAGAAGAAGGAGAAGGAAAAAGAAAAGGAGAAGGAGAAGGAAAAGGAAAAGGAGAAGGAGAATGAGAAGGAGAATGAAAAGGAGGAGAATGAGAAGTAGTAGTAGTAGTAGTAGTAGTAGAAGAAGAAGAAGAAGAAGAAGAAGAAGAAGAAGAAGAAGAAGAAGAAGAAGAAGAAGAAGAAGAAGAAGAAGTAGAGGATATACAATCAATGCACTGGTTGAAGTCCACAAGAAGAAAACTGCCAACCCGATCAATAAATGGGGTGATGAAATGAACAGAAATTTTCCCAAAGAAGAAATCCGAATGGCTCAGAGGCACATGAGAAAATGTTCAACATCACTAATCATCATGGATACGCAGATCAAAACAACAATGAGATATCATCTCACACCACAGAGACTGGCCTACATCCCCCCAAAACAAAAGCAACCGGTGTTGGCGTGGATGTGGGGAAAAAGGGACTCTTATTCACTGCTGGTGGGAATGCCAACTCGTTCAGCCCTTTTGGAAAACAATATGAACAATTCTCAAAAAATCAGAAATTGAGCTTCCTTTGACCCAGCAATACCACTCCTGGGAAAGGGAGAAGGAGAAAGAGAAACAGAAGCAGAAGGAAAAGGAGCAGAAGAAAAATGGGAATATGAAGGGGATGAATAAGAGGAAGAAGAAGAAGAGGAAGAAGAAAAGAAGAAGGAAAAGAAAAAGAAAAAGAAGGAAAAGAAGGAGGAGAAGGAAAAGAAGAAGGAGAAGGAGAAGAAAAAGAAGTAGGAGAAGGATAAAAAGGAGAATGAAAAGGAGGAGAAAGAGAATTAGAAGAAGACGAAGAAGAATAAGACGAAGAATAAGAAAAGAAGAAAAGGAATTAGAAGAAGAAGGAGAAGGTGAAGAAGAAGAAAAAGAAGATGATGAAGAAGGAGGAGGAGGAGAAGGAGAAGAGGGGGATGAAGAAGTATAAAAGGAAGAAGAAGAATAAGAAGAAGAAAAAGAAAATGAAGAAGTAGAAAAGTAGAAGAAGAAGAAGGAGAAGAAGTAGAAGTAGAAGTAGAAGAAGAAGAAGAAGGAGGAGGAGGAGAAAGAAAAGAAGAGAAAGAAAAGAAGAAAAGGAAGAAGACGAAGTCGAAGAAGAAAAAAAGAAGAAAAGAAGAAGAAGAGAAGAAGAAGACGAAGAAGAAATAAAAAGGAAGACGAAGAAGAAAAGAAGTTGAAGAAGGAGAACAAATAGAAGAAGAAAAAGCAGATGAAGAAGATTAAGAAGAAAGAGAGGAAGAAGAAGAAGAAGAAGAGGAAGAAGAAGAAGAAGAAGAGGAAGATGAAGAAGAAGAAGAAGAAGAAGAAGAAGAAGAAGAAGAAGAAGAAAATGAAGGAGTAGAAGTATAAGATACAGTGGCCAAAGTACAAAGACAGCCTACAGAATGGGAAAGGATATTTGCGTAATAACCATACGATAAGGGGTTGATATCAAGGATATACCAGGCACTGGTTGAAATCCTCAAGAAGAAAACTGCCGACCCGATCAAAAAATGGGGTGATGAAATGAACAGAAACTTTCCCAAAGAAGAAATCCGAATGGCTTAGAGGCACATGAGAAAATGCTCTGCATCACTAGTCATCAGGGAGAGGCAGATAAAAACAAAAATGAGATATCATCTAACACCACAGATACTGGCCCACATCCCAAAAAACAAAAGCAACCGGTGTTGGCGTGGATGTGGGGAAAAAGAGACTCTTCTTCACTGCTGGTGGGAATGCCGACTGGTTCAGCCTGTTTGGAAAACAATATGGACGATTCTCAAAAAGTTAGAAATCGAGCTTCCATTTGACCACTCTTGGGAGTGGTCAAATGGAAGTCAAATATATTCCCAGCAATACCACTCTTGGGAATATATCCCGGAGAGGTAAAAAGGTATAGTAGAGATGACATCTGCATTTCTATGTTCATTGCCACACTGTTTACAATAGCCACAATATGGAAAAAAACAGATTGCCCAAACACAGATGACTGGCTAAAGAAACTGGCATATCTACACAATGGAATAATATGTAGCTGTCAGAAAACATGAAGTCATGAAATATACGTATAAATGGATCGACATGGAAAGTATCATGCTGAGTGAAATGAGTCAGAAAGAGACAGACATAGAAAGATTGCACTCATATGTGGAATATAAAGTAGCTGAGAGGTACAAGCTTACAATGATGCAATTCATGGCGGATATTTCTCTGGATTTAGTTACTAAAATACAGAAATGCAAAACCGTGCGGCCGCTACTGCAGCCACTCGACCTCATACAACTTCATTCTCAGCAATGGAAAACACATTATCAAATGCTTCCTTTTCAGCATATCGACTTTATAGGTGAGAAACTAAAACAATAATAGTCAGTTTTCTGTTGAAATATTGGATGTAATAAAAGTAAAGTGAAAGTAAAGTGAAATTTACCAGTTACAAAAGTGGAGTGCGGGAATGGGGATGTGGGGGGAGTGGAAGAGGTATACTGTGATTCTTCTAGAAAAGAATAAGCAGCAGGAGTAGAATAAAAAGAAGTAGATGAAGAAGAAGGAGAAGAAAAAGAAAAAGACGAAAAAGGAGAATGAGAAGAAGTAGAAACAGAAGAAGAAAAAAGAAAGAGAAGGAAAAGGAAAAGTAGAAGGAGAAAGAGAAGGTGGATAAGAAGAAGGCGGAGCAGCGGAAGAAGAAGAAAAAAAAAGAAAAAAAGAAGAAGAATTAGAAGAGGCAGAAGGAGAAGGAAAAGGAGAAGAAGCAGAAGTAGAAGGAAAATTGAAAGTAGGAGAAGGAGAATGAGAAGAAAAAAGTAGAAAAAGATGAGTAAGAATAAAAAAGAAGGTGAAGAAGAAGAAACATAAAAAGGAGAAAAAGAAGGAGAAGCATGAGGAGAAGGAGAAGAAAGGGAAGAAGTAGAAGAAGTAGACGAAGACGAGGAAAAAGAGCAGGAAAAAGAAAGAAGATGAAGAAAAGAAGAAGGAGAAGATGGAGAGAAAGAAGAAGAAGAAAATGGAGGCGGATTAGAAGGAGAAGAAGAACAGGAAGAAGGAGACTAAGAAGAAAAAGAATAATAAGAAGAAGTAGGAGAAGAAGGAGAACAACAAGAAGAAGATGATGAAGAAGAAAAAGAAGGAGAAGAAGTGGAAGAAAAGAGGAAGAATAAGAAGAATAAAAGAAGAAAGAGCACAATGAGAAGATGAACAAGATGAATAAGAAAAAGTAGAAGAAGAAAAGCAGTAGAAGAATAAGAAGAAAAGAAGATGGAGTGGAAGGGGAAGGAGAAGTAAAAGGAAGAGTAGAAGGAGGAAAAGAAGAAGAAGAAAAAGAAGAGAAGAAGCAGAAGCGAGATGGAGAATGAGAAGTAAAAGAAGGAGAAGAAGAAGAAGAAGACTAACAGGAGGAAGAACAAGAAGGAAGGGGAGGAGGAGGTGAAGCAGGAGGAGGAGGAAGAAGTAGAAGGAGAAGGAGAAGAAGAAGAAGAAAAAGAAAAAAGCAGCAGCAGCAGAAGAAGAAGATTATGAAGCCAAAGAAGGAGAAGAAGTAGAAAAGGGAGAAGATATAGAGCTAGAATAAGTAGGCGAAGAAGAAGAATAAGTGAAGAAGGAGAAGATGGAGAAGAAGGAGTTGAAGAATTAAAAGAATAATGCGAAGATGAAAAAGAAGCAGAGGCTGAAGAAGAAGAAGAAAAAGAAAAAGAAAAGAAGATGAAGAAGGGAGATGACGGAGAAGTAGATGTTAAAGGAGAAGAAGAAGAAGGGAACGATGATAAAGATGGAGAAGAAGAGGGAAAAGAAAGAGAAAAAGGAAAAAAGACGAAGATGATAAAGAAGAATGAAAAGAAGAAAAGAAGATGAAGATTTCAAGAAGAAAAAGAAGGATGAGGAGAATAAGAAGAATGGAAGAAGAAGAAAATGAAGACGAAGAAGAACAAGAGAAAGAAGAAGAGCAAAAGAAAAAGAAGGAGAACAAGAAGTAGAAGAAGTAGAAGGAGAAGAAGAAAAACAAAAAAGTAAAAAGAAAAAAAAGAAGGAAAATAAAAAGGAGAAGGAAAAGGAGAAAATGAGAAGATGATGATGAAGTACATAAAGAAGGAGAAAAAGGAGAAAAAGAATTCTTAAGGAAGCGAAGAAGAAAAAGAAGAAAAATGGAGAAGAAAAAGCAGGTGAAGAACAATGGGGAGAAGAAGGAAGAGGAGGAGGTGGAGAAGAAGAAGTAGAAGAGAAGAAGTAGAGGAAGATGAGGAAGAAAAACAAAAAGAAAAAGAATAGAAGAAAAATAAGGAGAAGAAGGGACGCGAAGGAAAAGGAGAAAAAGGAGAAAGAGAAAGAGAAGTAGAATGAGAAGGAAATTGATAAGGAGGAGAAGAAGAATGAGACGAAGAAGATGAAGTAGAAAAAGAAGAAAAAGAAGATGAAGAAGAGGAAAAGAAGAAGAAAAAGATAAAGGAGAACAAGTAGAAAAAGTAAAAGAAGAAAAATATGAAGATGACGAAGAATAAGAAAAAAAAGAAGAAAAAGGGAGATGAAGAAGAAGTTGAAGAAGATGGAGAAGAAGAAATGAGTACGAAAAAGAAGATGAAGTAGAAGAAGAAAAGAAAAAGAAGGTGAAGAAGAAGAAGGAGAAGAGGAAGAAGGAAGAGGAGGAGATTAAGAAAGGGACGAAGAAGAAAAAAATGTAGACAAAGAAGAAGAAGAACAAGAAGAAGGAGGAGGAGGAGGAGGAGGAGGAGGAGAAGAAGAAGAAGAAGAAGGAGAAGGAGAAGAAGGAGAAGAAGGAGGAGAAGAAGAAGAACAAGAAGAAGGAGAAGAAGAAGAAGAAGAAGAAAAGAAGAGGAAGTAGGACAAATAAAAGGAAATGGAAAAGGAGTAGAAGGAGGAGGAGAAAGAGAAGGAGAAGGATGAATAAAAGAAGGAGAAGGGGAAGAGAACAAGGAGACGAAGAAGATAAAGGAGGAGAAAAAGAAGAAGGAGAATAAGAGGAAAAGACGACGACGAAGAAAAAGGAGAAAGAATAAGAGAAAGAAAGAGAAGAGAAAAAGAAGTTGACGAAGAATAAGGAGAGGAAGGAGAAGGAGAAAAAGGTGAAGAAGTCAAAGTACAAAAAAAGAAAAAGAAGAAAAGAAGAAGGAGAAGTAGGAGAAAAAGGAGAAGAAAGAGAGGAAGAAATAGGAGAAGGAGAAGGATGAGTAAAGGGAGAAGGAGAATGAGAAGAAGAAGAAAAAGAAGATGAAGAAGGAGAAGAAGGGGAAGAAGAAGAAAAAGAAGTAGAAGAAGAAACAAAGCGGAGTATAAGGAGAACAAAAAAGAAGAACAAGGAGAAGGAGAAGAAAAAGGAGGAGAAAGAAAGTGGGAAGAAGAAGAAGATGATGAAGAAGAAGAAGACGTAGAAGGAGAGGAAGAAGAGAAAGAAAAAGAAGAAAAAGGAGGAGGAGGAGAAGAAGAAAAAGAAGAGGAAGCAGAAGAAGAAATAAGGAGAAGAGAAGTAAAAGTGGAAGAAGGAGGATGAGGAGAAGAACAAGAAGAAGTAAAGTAGAGAAGAAGGAAAAGAAGAAGAAGAAGAAGAAGAAGAAGAAGAAGAAGAAGAAGAAGAAAATGAAGAAGAGCATAAGGAGAGGAAGTAGACGAAGGAGAAGAAGAAGCAGTAGAAGAAAAGAAGAAAAATAAGGAAAGCAAGGAGAAGAAGAAAAAGAATAAGATGAAGAAGTAAAAGAAGGAGAAGAATATGAAGATAAAGAAGGAGAAGAAGAAAAGAAGAAGGAGAAGAATAAGAAAGAGAAGAAGAAGTAGAAGGAGAAAGAGGAGAAAAAAGAGAAGGAGAAGAAGAGGATGGAGGAGGAGGAGTCAGAGAAGAGAAGAATAATAAGAAAAAAGAAGAAAAGGAATAAAAATGACAAATAACATGAAGAAGAAGAAAAAGAAGACGAAAAGAAGGAGAAGAAGAACATGAAAAAGCAGTAGGAGGACAGATAGAGAAAGAAGAAAAGAAGGAGAAGGAGATGGAAAAGGAGAAGTAGGAGTACGAGAAAGATTAGGAGAAGAGGGAGAAAGAGAAGGAGAAGGAAAAGGAGGAAAAGGAGAGTTAGAAGAAGAAGAACAAGATGTAAAAGAATGAGAGGAAGGACATGGAGAAAAAAGAAGTAGAAGATGAAGAAGAAGAAGTCGAAGAAGAAGAAGAAAAAGATTTAAAAAAGGGAGGAGAAGGAGAAAAAGGAGGAAGAGGAAAAGGAGTAAAAAGAGAAAAATGGAGAAGTAGAATGACAAGTAGAAAAATAAGAAGAAGGAGGAGAAAAGATGAAAAAGAAGGAGGAAGAGCAGAAGAAAAATAAGAAGACGAAGAAAAAGAAGCAGGAGAAAAAGGATAAAAAAGAAGAAGAAAAGTATAAGGAGATTAAAAGAAAAAGAAAATGACGGCGAGAATGAATAAAATGAAGAATAAGAAGACGAAAAGAAGAATAAGGAGAAGAAGAAGAACAAGAACAAGGAGTAGAAGAAGGAGAAGACAGAGAATTAGAAGAAAAGAAGAAGAATAAGAAGGAGTAGGAGAACGAAATGTAGAAGAAGGAGAACGAGAAAGAGTAGAAGAAGGAGAAGGAGAAGGAGAAGGAGAAGGAAAAGGATGAGAAGGAGAAGGAGAAGAAGAAGAAACAGGAGAGGAAGGAGAAGGACAAAAGAAGAAGAGGAAGATGGAGAAGAAGAATAAGAATTAGAAGGAGAAAGAGCGGCCGGAGCGATAGCAGAGCGGGTAGGGCGTTTGCCTTTCACGCGGCCGACCAGGGTTTAATCCCCGGCATCCCATATGCCCCCCCCAAGCACTGCCAGGAGTAATTCCTGAGTGCAAAGCCAGGAGTAACCCCTGAGCATCGCTGGGTGTGACCCAAAAAGCAAAAAAAAAAAAAAAACAACAACAACAAAAGGAGAAAGAGAAGGAGAGGGAGGAGAAGGGAAATGAGGAGGGAAATAAGAAAAATTGAAAAAGAAGAGGGATGAGAATGAGGAGAAGGAAAAACTGAAGAAGAAGGAGTTAGAGAAGGAGAAAGAGAACTAAAAGAAAAGGAGGAGAAGGAAAATGAGTAGAAGAAGAAGGAGGAGGAGTAGAAGAAGGTGAAAACGGAGGAAAATGAGAAAAAGAAGTAGAAGAGAATGAAAAAGAAAAAGTAGAAGATAAAGGAGAAGAAAAAGGAGAAAAAGGAGAAGAGGAAGAAAAAATGAAGACGTAGAAGAAGAAAAGAAGACCAAGAAGGAGAAGAAGGAGAAGACAATGAAGATGTAGAATAGGAAATAGAAAAGAGGAAGAAAAAGGAGAAGGAGAAGCAAAAGTAGAAGAAGGAGAAGGATAAAGTGTTGGAGAAGAGAAGGAGAAAGGCAAGGAGAAAGAGAAGAAGTTGAAGACAAAGAAGTAGAAGAGAAAAGAGAAGTAGAATAAGGATAAGAAGTAGAAGAAGGAGAAGAAGGAAATGAAGAAGAAGAAAAGCAGAAGAAAGAAAAATCAGAAGAGAAAAGAAAAGGGAGAAGAAGGAGAAGAACTAGAAGGAGAAGGAAAAGAAGAAGAATTAGATGGAGTAAGATAAGGAGAAGAAGGAAAAAAGAAAAGTAGGAGATGGTTATTTAGAAGAAGAAGAGAAGAAAAAGAAGAAAAATTAGGAGGAGGAGGAGGCGGAGAAGGAGAGGAAGAAGTAGAAGAAGAAGGAGAAGAAGAGGAAGAAAAAGAAGAGGACAGCGAAGAAGATGAGGAAGAATAAGGAAAGAAGAAGAAAAGATCGAAGATGAAGACGGAGAAAAAGGAGAAAATGAAAAAGAAGGAGAAAAAGGAGAAGAAGAAGAAGAAGAAGGATAAGGGAAAGGAGAATAAGGATAAAAAAGAAGGATAAAAAGGAGAAGACGAAGAAGAAAGAGGAGAAGAAGAAGAAGTAGAACAAGAAGAAGAAGAAGAAGAAGAAGGAGAAAGAGAAGGAGAAGTAGAAAGCAGTGGATTTGAAGGAAAATGAGAACTAGAAGAACAAGAATATGAAGACGATGAAGAAAGAGACGAATTTGAAGGAGAAGAAGAAGAACAAGAAGAAAAAGAAGAAAGAGAAGACAAAGAAAAAGACAATGAAGAAAGAAGAACAAGAAAAATGAGAAGAAGGAGAAGAAGAAGAATGAGAAAAGAAGAAGAAGGAGAAGTAAAAGGAGAAGAAGGAAAGGAATAAGAGGAGAAGGAAAATAGAAGAAGGAGTATCAGCAGAAGAAGAGTACTAAGAAGAAGAAGAAGAAGGAGATGGAGAAGAAGAAGCAGATAAAAGAAGAAGAAAGATAAAGCGAAAAAAAGGAGTAGGAAAAAAGGAGAAGAAGAATGATAAAAAGATGAAGAAGATGAAGTAGAAGAAGCACAAGAACAAGAACGAGAAGAAGAAGAAGAAGAAGAAGAAGAAGAAGAAGAAGAAGAAGAAGAAGAAGGAGAAAAAGAAGAAGGAGACAAAGGAGACGGAAAAGGAGAAGTAGGAGACGAAAAAAGAGAAGAACAAGGAGTAGAACAAGAAGAATGACTAGCAGCAGCAGCAGCAGCAGCAGCAGCAGCAGCAGCAGCAGAAGAAGAAGAAGAAGAAGAAGAAGAAGAAGAAGAAGAAGAAGAAGAAGAAAGAGAATAAAAAGAAGGAGGAGGAGAAAGACAAGGAGAAGAACAGGAGAAGGAAAAGTCGGGGAAGGAGAAGAGAAGAAACAGAGGAATATGAAAAAGAAGAAGATAAAGCAGGAAAAAAGAAGATGAAGAAGACGAAGAAGAATTAAAAGAAGTAGAACAAGAAGAGCAGAAAGAAGAATTGAAGAAGTAGAAGAAAAGAAGAAGGAGAAGAAGAAAATGGAGAAGGAGAAGGAAAAGGAGAATGAGAAGTAGAAGGAGAAAAAGAAGAAGAAGGAGAAGAAGGAGAGGAATAAAAAGAAAAAATGAAGGAGAAAGAGAAGTAACAGGAGAAGAAGGAGAATGAGAAGAAAAAGAATAAGAAGAAAAATAAAAAGAAGAAAAACATGAAGGAGAAGAAGAAGAAAAGGAGAAGAAGAACGAGAAGAAGAAGAACAAGAATAAGAAGAAGAAGGAGAAAGAAAGAGAAGTAGAAGGAAAAGGAGTTGAGGGACAAAAAGAACAGGATTACAAGAAGAAGATGAAGACCTTGAAGAAGGAGAGGAATTATAAGGAGAAGAATAAGAAAAAGTAGAAAAAAAGAAGAAATAGAAGAAGAAGAAGAAGAAGAAGAAGAA
Organism: Sorex araneus; assembly: GCF_027595985.1. NCBI lineage: Eukaryota > Metazoa > Chordata > Mammalia > Eulipotyphla > Soricidae > Sorex > Sorex araneus. The sequence goes on along the minus strand of NC_073313.1, from coordinate 51,620,876 downwards.
GAAGAAGAAGAAAATAAGGAGTAGAAGAAGAAGAAGAAAAGGGAAAATGAGGAGAAGGAAAAGTAGGAAAAGAAGGAGAAGAAGAAAAAGAGAAGAAGGAGCAGAAAAAGAAAAAGGTGACAAAGAGGAAAAAGATGGAGAAGAAAGAGAAGGAAAAGTAATAGAAAAATAAGGAGAAAGAGATGGAGAAGGAGAAAAAGAAGAAGAAGAAAGAGAAAAAGGAAGAATAAAGAGAAAATAAGAAAAAGAATAAGAATAAAAAGAAGAGAAAAGAAGAAAAAGAAGAAGGAGAAGTAAACGAAGAAGAAGGAGAGGGAGAAAGAGAAGGAGAAGGAGAAGGAAAAAGAGAACAAGGAATATTAGAAGAAGAATACTAAGACGACGAAGAAGAAGGAGATGGAGAAGAAAAAGGAGAAATAGAAGGAGAAAGGGAATAAATGGAGGCGAAGAAGAATGAGAAGACGACGAAGAAGAAAATGAAGTAGAAGAAGGAGAAGAAGAAGAAGGAGGAAAGAAAAGGAGGAGAAGTATAATGATAAGAAGAAAAGAAGATAAAGGAGAAGGTGTAGGACAAGGATAAGAAGAAGGAAAAAGAGAAAAAGAAGGAGAAGGAGAACGAGAAGGAGTAGGAGAAGAAGACGATTGAGAAGAACTAAAAGAAGAAGTTGACGATGATGAAGAAGAAGAGAAGTAGAAGAAGTAAAAGAAGTAGAAGGAAAAGAAAAAGAAGTAGAAGGAGAAAGACAGGAGAAGAAGAAGAAGATGGAAAAGGCAGGGAGGGAAAAGAGAAGAAACAGAGAATATGAAGAAGAAGATGAAGAAGAAGGAGAATTAGAAGAAGAAAACAAAGAACAAGACGAAGAATAATTAAAAGAAGAAGGAGAGAAAAATGAAGTAGAAGAAGGAGGCGAAAGAATAAGAAGGAGAAGGAGAAAGAAAAGGAGAATGAGAAGGAGAAGGAAGAGGAGGAGAAGGAGAATGAGTAGCAAAAAGAGGGAGAAGGCTTTGAGTATCTTGAGAAAAGTTCCTCCAAAACCCATTTTGGTGAGAGTTTTTATCATGAATGGGTGTTGGATCTTGTCAAATGCTTTCTCTGCATCTATTGATATGATCATATGGTTTTATCTTTACTTTTGTTGATGTGATGGATTATGTTGATTAATTTCCGATTGTTAAACCATCCTTGCATCCCCGGGATGAATCCCACTTGGTCATGGTGTATGATCTTTTTGATGAGTTGTTGGATTCTATTTGCTAGTATTTTGTTGAAGATCTTCGCACCGGTGTTCATCAAGGATATTGCTCTATAGTTTTCTCTGTTAGTGGTGTCTTTGTTTGCTTTTGGTATTAGGGAGATATGTGCCTCATAGAAACTGTTCGGAAGGGTTCCTGTCTTTTCAATTTCCTGGAAAAGCTTGAGGAGAACTGGCAACAAGTCTTCTTTAAATGTTTGGAAGAATTCGCCAGTGAATCCGTCTGGACATGGGCTTTTGTTTTTGGGGAGACTTTTGATTACAGTTTCGATTTCCTTGATATTTATGGGCCTATTCAGGTATTTCACGTCTTCTTGGCTCAGTCTTGGGAGATTGTAGGAGTCAAGGAATTCGTCCATTTCTTTTAGGTTCTCTTGCTTCGTGGCAAGCATTATCATCAATGGAGAAAAACTAAGGGCTTTTCCTCTAAGATCGGGGACAAGACAAGGATGCCCACTCTCACCACTTCTCTTTAATATAGTATTGGAAGTATTAGCAATAGGCATCAGGCAAGAAAAAGATATTAAGGGGATTCAGATCGGAAAGGAAGAAATCAAGCTCTCACTATTCGCAGACGATATGATGCTATAGCTAGAGAAACCTAAAAGCTCTAGTAAGAAACTCTTAGAAACAATTGACCTATACAGTAAAGTCGCAGGCTATAAAATCAATACCCAAAAATCCATGGCCTTCCTATATGCAAACAATGAGACAGAGGAAAGGGACATGAAAAAAGCAATCCCGTTCACAATTGTGCCACAGAAAATCAAATATCTTGGAATCAGCATAACTAAAGAAGTAAAGGACCTCTACAAAGAAAACTATAAAACTCTACTCCATGAAATAAAAGAGGACATGAGGAAATGGAAACATATCCCCTGCTCATGGATAGGGAGAATAAACATTGTCAAAATGGCAATACTCCCCAAAGCATTATACAGATTTAACGCGATCCCTATAGGGATACACATGGCATTCTTCAAAGAAGCGGAGCAAGCAATCCTGACATTTATATGGAACAATAAACGCCCACGGATAGATAAAACAATTCTTGGGAAAAAGATTATGGGAGGCCTCATCCTCCCCAACCTTAAACTCTACTACAAAGCGGTAACAATTAAAACAGCATGGTACTGGAACAAAGGCAGAGCTGCAGACCAATGGAACAGGGTGGAATATACCCACACACAACCTCAAATGTATGATCATCTAATCTTTGATAGAGGAGCAAGAGATGTGAAGTGGAGCAAGGAAAGCCTGTTTAACAAATGGTGCTGGCACAACTGGACAACCACATGCAAAAAAATGGGCTTAGAACTCGACCTGACACCATGCACAAAAGTCAGATCAAAATGGATTAAAGACCTCAACATCAGACCACAAAACATAAGGTACATTGAAGACAAGGTCGGCAAAACCCTCTAAGATATTGAAGATAAAGTTATCTTCAAATATGACACGGAACTAAACAATCTTTAAAAACAGAGATCAACAAATGGGACTACATTAAACTAAAAAGCTTCTGCACCGCAAAAGATACAGTGACCAGAATACAAAGACTATCTACAGAATGGGAAAGGATATTTACACAATACCCATCAGATAAGGGGTTAATATCAATGGTATATAAAGCACTGGTTGAACTGTACAAGAAGAAAACATCCAACCCCATCAAAAAATGGGGCGAAGAAATGAACAGAAACTTTACCAAGGAAGAGATACGAATGGCCAAAAGGCACATGAAAAAGTGCTCTGCATCACTAATCATCAGAGAGATGCAGATCAAAACAACCATGAGATACCATCTCACACCACAGAGACTAGCACACATCCAAAAGAACAAAAGCAACCGCTGTTGGAGAGGATGTGGGGAGAAAGGGACCCTTCTACACTGCTGGTGGGAATGACGGCTAGTACAGCCCTTATGGAAAACAGTATGGACGATTCTCAAAAAACTAGAGGTTTAGCTCCCATTTGACCCAGCAATACCACTGCTGGGAATATATCCCAGAAAAGCCAAAAAGTATAGTTGAAGTGACATATGCACTTATATGTTCACCGCAGCACTGTTTAGAATAGCCAGAATCTGGAAAAAACCCGAGTGCCCTAGAACAGATGACTGGTTGAAGAAACTCTGGTACATCTATACAATGGAATACTATGCAGCTGTTAGTAAAAATGAGGTCATGACGTTTGCATATAAGTGGATCAACATGGAAAGTATCATGCTAAGTGAGATGAGTCAGAAAGAGAGAGACAGACATAGAAAGATTGCACTCATCTGTGGAATATAGAATAATAGACTATAAGACTAATGCCCAAGAATAGTAGAAATAAGTACGAGGAGGTTGTCTCCATGGCTTGGAGGCTGGTCTCTCATTCTGGGTAACTCAGGGAAGGGACCACCAAGTAAAATGTGGCTGGAGGTCATGTGGGGGAAGGGTGATGTGGGCCGAATACAGACTAGAGACTGAACACAATGGCCACTCAACACCTTTATTGCAAACCACAACACCTAATCAGAGAGAGAGAACAAAAGGGAATACCCTGCCATAGTGGCAGGGTGAGGTGTGGGGAGACGGGACTGGGGAGAGGGGGAGGGATGTTGGGTTTACTGGTGGTGGAAAATGGGCACTGGTGAAGGGATGGGTTATCGAACTTTGTATGGGGGAAACATGAGCACAAAGATGTATGGATCTGTAACTGTACCCTCACGATGACTCTCTAATTAAAAATAAACTAATAAATAAATAAATAAATAAATAAATAAATAAATAAATAAAAAATAATAAATAAAAAAGAGGGAGAAGAAGGAGATGAAGGAGAAAACGAATAAAAAGAAAGAGAAGAAAAGGAGATAAAGAAGCACAAGGAGAATAAGGAGAAGGAAAAGGAGTAGAAGGAGAAGGAAAAAGAAAAGGATAAGGAGATGGAGAAGAAGAAGAAGAAGAAAGAGAAAAGATAAGAATAAGAAGGAGAATAAAAATAAATTAGAAGAAAATGAAGAAGAAAAGAAGAAGAAGGAGAAATAGGAGAAGTAAAACAGAAGAGAGAGAAGGAGAAAGACAAGTAGAAGAAGTTTGAGAAGGAAAAGGAGGGGAAGGATAATGAGAAGAATTGAAGAATATGAAGAAGAAGAAGACGATGAAGAAGAAGAAGGAGAAGAATGAGAAGTAGAAGAAGTAGAAGAAGATGAAGAAGAAGAAGAAGAAATGAAGAAAAAGGAGAAGAGCGAGAAATAAATAGAGAAAAAGCAAAAGGAGAAGGAAATGGAGAAGAAAAAGGAGGAGAATAATGAGAAGAAGTAGAAGAAGACGAAGAAGGAGGAGGATTAGGAGAAAAAATAGAAGAAGTAATAGAAGAAGTAGACTACCAAGACGAAGAAGAAGAGGAGGAAGAAGAAAAGAAAAATAGAAGATTAAGAATGCGAAGAAGAAAAAGTAGAAGGAGAATATGATAAGAAGATGAAGAAGAGGAAGAAGAAGAAAATAAGAACAATAAGGAGAATAAGGAAAAGGATAAGGAAAAGGAGAAGGAGAAGAAGAAAGAGAAGGTAAAGGTTTAGGACAAGGAGAAGGAAAAGGAGGATAAAGAAAACGAGAAGAAAAAGAAAATGTAGAAGATGAAGAGAGAGAAAAAGGAGAAGAAAGTGAAGAAAAAGAAGAAAAAGAAGAAAAAGAAGAAGTAGGAAAATGAGAGAAGAGGAAAAAGAAAAAGCAGAAAATAATGAGGAGAAGGAGTAGAAGTAGAAAGAGAAGGAGAAGGAGAAGGAAAAGGTGGAGAAGGAGAAAGAGAGGAAGAATAAGAATAAGAAAAGAAAAAGGAGGAGAAGGAAGAAGAGCAGAATGAGAAGTGGAAAGAGAAAGAGATGGAAACGAAAGAGAAAAAGAAGAAAACAAGTACTAAGAACAAGAAGACGAAGAAAAGAAGAAGGAGAAGTAAAAGAAGATGAAGGAGAAGGAAATAGAGAAGGACAAGGAAAAGGAAAAGGAGAAGGAGAAGAGGATAGAAGGGAAGAAGAAAAAGAGAAGAAGAAGAAGAAAAAGTAAAGTAGAATAAGGAGAAGAAGAATAGGTAGAGGAAGAAGAAGGAGAAAGAAGTATATGATGAAGAGGAAGATGAAGAAAAAGAAGAACAGAAGGAAAAGGAGAAGAAGAAAAAGTAGAAGGAGAAAAAGAACAATAAAAGTAGAGGTAGAAGAAGGAGAAGAACGAGTAGAAGAAGATGACGAAGAAGGAGAAGGAGAAAAAGAACAGAAGAAAAACAAGAAGGAGAAGGAGAAGGAGAATGAGAAGGACAAGGAAGCGGAGGAGAAAAACAATGAGCAGATGAAGAAGAAAAGGACGAAAAAGAAAGAGAGAAGAATAAGGTGCAGAAAGAGAAGAAGAAAAGAAGAAAATTAAGAATATGGAGAAGAAGAGAAAAGGAAGAAGAAAAGGAGAAGATTAAGAAGAAAGGAAGAAGAAGAAAGCAAGAAGAAAGAGAAGTAGGTTAGGACAAGAAAGAGGAGAAGTAGAAGAAGGAGAAAGAGAAGGAGAAGCAAAAGAAAAATGAGGAGAAAGAGAATGAGAAAAGGAAGAACATGAGGAAGAAGGAGGAAAAGGAGAAACAGGAGAAGGAAACGAAGACGAAGAAGAAGAGGAAGAAGGAAAAGAAGATGAAAAAGATGAAGAAAAAGAAGGAGAAGGGAATGGATAATGAGAAGGAGAAGGAGAAGGAGTAGAAGAAGATGAAGCAGATGAAGGAGAAAAAGTAGAAGGAGAAGAAGAAGCAAAAGAAAAAGGAGAAGGAGATAAAGAAGAACAAGATGAAGAAGAAGGGGAAAAAAGAAGAAGAAGGAGAAGGAGAAAGAGAAGAAGTAGAAAGAAAAAAGAGAAGAATAAGAAGAAAAAATAATAATAAGAAGAAGAATGAGATAAGAAGAAGAATGAGAGAAGAAGAACAAAAAGGAGAAGAAGCAAAACGAGAAGGAGAAGAAAAAGCAGAGGAGGAGGAGGAGAAGGTGAACTAAAAGGAGAAGGACAAGAAGAAAGAGAAAAATTAGAAGAGATGAAGAAGAAAAGTAGAAAAAGGAGTAAAAAGAGATAAGGAAAAATCGAGGAGGTGGAGAGGAACGGGAGAAGAAAGAAGTAAAACAGGGAAAAAGAAAAAGAAAAATAGAAGGACGAAAAATGAACATGAAGAAAGAAGATGATGAAGAAGAAAAAATAAGACAATGATGAAAAACAGACGAAGAAGAAGGAGAAAAGGAAAGAGAAAAAGAAGTAAAGAATTAAAGAAAGAAAAAACGTGTACCTGGAGATGAACGGAAGAATAATGTAGACAAAACGGACTAAAAAGAAGAAAAAAGGACAAAAAATGAACAGGAAGAAGAAGTACAGAGGAAAAAAGTATAATAAGAGAGAAAAAGATGGAAGAAAGAGGATAGAAAGGAGCAAAAGAAAGAAGATGAAGACGACGACGAAAAAGATAATGAAGAAGAAGAAGAAGATGGAGAAGGAGAAGAAGTAGAAGAAGAAGAAGAAATGAAGAAGGAGAAGAAAGGAAGAAGAAGGAAAAGAAGGTCTTGGAGAAAGAAAATGAGAAGTAGAACGAGAAACAGAATGAGAAGGAGAAAAGAGCAGGAGAAGTAGAATGAGAAGAAGAAAAAGAAGGAGGAGTAGAGGATAGATGAGGAGGAGCAGAAGAAGAAAGAGGAGAAAAAGAAGACGAAGACCAGGAGAAAGAAGAAGTACAGTTAGAAGAAGAAAAAGAATAAGAAAAGAAGGAGGAGAAGAAAGAGAATGAATGGGAAAGGGAGAAGAGAAGAAGGAAAAAAAGAAGGAGGAGATGGAAAAGAAGGAAAATGAGTAGAAGTAAAAGAAGAAGAAAATTAAGAAGCAGAAGAAGGAGAAGAAGACGAAGAAGAAGAAGTAGAAGAAGAAAATGAAGACTAAGAAGAAGAAAGAGATGTAGAAAAAGAAGCAGAAGGAAGGAAGAAGAAGGAGAAGAAGGATATAGAGAATGAAAACGAGAACAAGTAGAACGAGAAAGAGAAGGAGAAGGAGAGGTAAATGGAGGATAAGTAAAACGAGAAGAAAAAAGAAGCAGAAGAAGGAAAAGTGGAATAAGAATAAGAATAAGGAGAATAATAAAAAGAAAAAGAAGAAGAAAAGGAGAAGAAATAGAAGAAAAGAAGAAGCAGAAGGAGGAAGAGGAGAGTGAAAAGATGAAGGAGAAGAGGAAGAAGATGGATGAGGAGTAGAAGAGGGAGAAGAAGAAGCAGAAGAAGTAGGAGAAGAAAAAAGAAGTAGAAGAAGAATAAGAAGGAGAAGGAGGAAGGGGAGGACAAAAAGGAGAAGAAGAAGTAGAAGAAGAAGAATATTATAAGAAGAAGGAGAAGCAGGAGAAAAAGGAAAAGAAGAAGGAGAAGAAGAGGAATAAGAAGGAGGAGGAGAAGAAGCACAAGAAAGAAATCAGAAGAAGAAGGAGGAGAAGATAGAGAAGGTAAAAGGACAAGAATTTGAAGGAAAAAGAGAAGAGAATGAAAAAAGGAGGACGAAAATGAGAAGTAAAAGAAGGAGCAGGAGAAGAAAAGTAGAAGAGAGAGGAGGAGGAGGAGGAGAAGAAGAAGAATGAAAACAAGAAGAAGAAGAAGAAGAAGAAGAAAACAAGAAGAAGAAGCAGGAGGAAGAAAAGAGGCGGAGGAAGAAAACCAGAAGAAGGTGATGATGAAGAAGAGGAATATCAACAAGAAGAAGAAAAAGAAGAAGAAAACGAAGATGAAGGAGAAGAAAAAGAAGAAGAATAACAAGGAGAAGAAGAAGAGGAAGAAGAAAAAGAGAAGAAAGAATGAGAAGAAAGAGAATCACATTAGAAGAAGGAGAATGAGAAAGAGAAGGAGGATAAAAGCAGAAGATTGAGAAGAAGAAGAAGAATAAGAAGAAGAGGAAGAAGAAGATAGATGAGTAGAAGATCTAGAAGAAGGAGTAAAATAAGAAGACAAAGAGGAAGAATAAGAGTTAGGTGAAGTAGAAGAAGAAAGGAGAAAGGAGAAGAAAGAGAAGGAAATGGAAAAAAAGAAGAAGAAGATATAGAAGGAGAAGTAGAAGGAAAAGGAGAAGAAGGAGATTGAGTAGGAGAAGAAAAAATAAAATTACAAGAAGAATTAGAAGATTGAGAAGAAGGAGAAGAAGACAAAGAGGAAGAAGTAGAAGAAAATAAGAAGGAGGAGAAGAAGGAGAAGAAAAAGAAAAAATAAAAAAGAGAAGTAGAGGAAGAACAAAAAGAAAAGAAGAAAAAGAAGGAGGAGAAGGGTAAGATAAAGAAGAAGGAGGAGAAGGAGGAGATTGAGTAGTAGAAGACGAAGAAAAGAAGATGTAAAATATGAAGAAGTAGATTGAGAATAATAATAATAAGATGATGAAGACAAAGAGAAAGGAAAGAAGAGAAGTAGAAGAAGAAGAAGGACGAGGAAGAGGATAATAAGGAGAAGATGAAGAAGAAGATGATCAGCAGAAGAAGGAGAACAAGGGTATAAAGGAGTAGGAGAAGAAGAAGAAGAGCAAGGAGATTGCAAAGACAAAGAAGAAGATGAAGAAGAAAAGAAGAAGGGAGACGAAGGAGAAGGTGAAGTAAGAGGAGAAGAATAAATGAAGAAGATGAAGAATATGAATCAGAAATAGAAGAAAAAGATGATGATGGAGCAGAAGAAGGAGAAGAAGCAGAAAATGGAGATTCAGAAGAAGGAGGAATATAAGAAGGCAAAGACGAAGAAGAAGAAGAAGAAGAAGAAGAAGAAGGAGGAGGAGGAGGAGGAGGAGGAGGAGGAGGAGGAGGAGATGAAGGAGATGAAGGAGAATGAGAAGGAAAAGGAGAAGAATACGAAGAAGAAGGTGAAGAAAAAAGAAGAAATTGAAGAAGAAGTAAAAGAAAAGTAAGAGGAATAAGGAGAAGAAGGAGAAGAAAATGAAGAAGAAGAAGACGAAGACGCAAAAGAAGAATAGAAATAAGACAAAGAAGATGAAGAAGTAGAATTAGGAGGAGGAAAATGAAAATAAAGTTAGAAAAGGAGAAGGTAAAAGACAAGGAGAAGGAGAAGAAAAGCAGAAGGAGAAGGAGAATAAGATGGATGATGAGAAGAAGGAGGAGGAGAAGAAGAAGAAAAAGAAAAGAGAAAAAGAAAAGGAAAAAGAGATGAAGAATTAGATGAAAAACAAATGAGAAGGAGAAAAAGAAGGAGAGGAATGAGAGAAAGGAAAAACCGGAGCTGGAGATGAACAAGAAAATAATCAAGAAAAGAAAGTAGTAAGTCATCGAAAAAAGAACGGAAAATGAACATGAAGAAAAAGTTCGGTGGCCATGGGTATCCCTATAGGGATCGCGTTAAATCTGTATAATGCTTTGGGGAGTATTGCCATTTTGACAATGTTTATTCTCCCTATCCATGAGCAGGGGATATTTTTCCATTTCCTCATGTCCTCTTTTATTTCATGAAGTAGCGTTTTATAGTTTTCTTTGCAGAGGTCCTTTACTTCTTTAGTTAAGCTGATTCCAAGGTATTTGATTTTCTGGGGCACAATTGTGAACGGGATTGATTTTTTCATGTCCCTTTCCTCTGTCTCATTGTTTGCATATAGGAAGGCCATGGACTTTTGGGTATTGATTTTATAGCCTGCGAATTTACTGTATAGGTCAATTGTTTCTAAGAGTTTCTTACTAGAGCTTTTAGGTTTCTCTACGTATAGTATCATATCGTCTGCGAATAGTGAGAGCTTGATTTCTTCCTTTCCAATCTGAATCCCCTTAATATCTTTTTCTTGCCTGATGGCTATTGCTAATACTTCCAGTACTATATTAAGAGAAGTGGTGAGAGTGGACATCCTTGTCTTGTCCCCGATCTTAGAGGAAAAGCCCTTAGTTTTTCTCCATTGATGATAATGCTTGCCATAGGTTCATGGTAGATGGCTTTGACTATCTTGAGAAAAGTTCCTCCAAAACCCATTTTGGTGAGAGTTTTTATCCTGAATGGATGTTGGATCTTGTCAAATGCTTTTTCTGCATCTATGGATATGATCATATGGTTTTTATCTTTACTTTTGTTGATGTGATGGATTATGTTAATTGATTTCCGAATGTTAAACCATCCTTGCATCCCTGGGATGAATCTCACTTGGTCATGGTGTATAATCTTTTTGATGAGTTGTTGGATTCTATTTGCTAGTATTTTGTTGAGAATCTTCGCATCGGTGTTCATCAAGGATATTGGTCTATAGTTTTCTTTGTTAGTGGTGTCTTTGTTTGCTTTTGGTATTATACAGATTTAACGCGATCCCTATAGGGATACCCATGGCATTCTTCAAAGAAACGGAGCAGGCAATCCTGAAATTTATATGGAACAATAAACGCCCACGGATAGCTAAAACAATTCTTGGGAAAAAGATGATGGGAGGCATCACCTTCCCCAACCTTAAACTCTACTACAAAGCGGTAACAATTAAAACAGCATGGTACTGGAACAAAAGCAGAACTGTAGACCAATGGAACAGGAAGGAATATTCCCACACACAACCAAAAATGTATGATCATCTAATCATTGATAAAGGTGCAAGAGATGTGAAGTGGAGCAAGGAAAGTCTCTTGAACAAATGGTGCTGGCACAACTGGACAACCACATGCAAAAAATGGGCTTAGAACTCGATCTGACACCATGCACAAAAGTCAGATCAAAATGGATTAAAGACCTCAACATCAGACCACAAAACATAAGGTACATTGAAGACAAGGTAGGCAAAACCCTCCAGGATATTGAAGATAAAGGTATCTTCAAAGATGACACAGAACTAAGCAATCTAGTAGAAACAGAGATCAACAAATGGGACTACATTAAACGAAAAACTTCTGCACCGCAAAAGATACAGCAACCAGAATAGAAAGACTATCTACAGAATGGGAAAGGATATTTACACAATACGCATCAGATAAGGGGTTGATATCAAGGGTATATAAAGCACTGGTTGAACTCTACTAGAAGAAAACATCCAACCCCATCAAAACATGGGGCGAAGAAATGAACAGAAAGTTTACCAAGGAAGAGATACGAATGGCCAAAAGGCACATGAAAAAGTGCTCTACATCACTAATCATCAGAGAGATGCAGATCAAAACAACCATGAGATACCACCTCACACCACAGAGGCTAGCACACATCCAAAAGAACAAAAGCAACAGCTGTTGGAGAGGATGTGGGAAGAAAGGGACCCTTCTACATTGCTGGTTGGAATGTCGGCTAGTTCAGCCCTTTTGGAAAACAATATGGACAATTCTCAAAAAACTAGAGGTTGAGCTCCCATTTGACCCAGCAATACCACTGCTGGGAATATATCCCAGAAAAGCCAAAAAGTATAGTCGAAATGACATCTGCACTTATATGTTCATCGCAACACTGTTTACAATAGCCAGAATCTGGAAAAAACCCGAGTGCCCTAGAACAGATGACGGGTTGAAGAAACTCTGGTACATCTATACAATGGAATACTATGCAGCTGTTAGAAAGAATGAGGTCATGACGTTTGCGTATAAGTGGATCAGCATGGAAAGTATTATGCTAAGTGAAATGAGTCAGAAAGAGAGACAGACATAGGAAGATTGCACTCATCTGTGGACTAAAGAATAACAGACTATAAGACTAACACCAAAGAATAGTAGAAATAAGTACCAGGAGGTTGTCTTCATGGCTTGGAGTGTGGTCTCTCATTCTGGGCAACTCAGAGAAGGGAACACCAAGTAAAATGTGATTGGAGGTCATGTGGGGGAACGATGATGCGGGCCCAATATAGACTAGAGACCGAACACAATGGCCACTCAACATCTTTATTGCAAACCACAGCACCTAATCAGAAAGAGAGAACAAAAGGGAATACACTGCCATAGTGGCAGTGTGGGGTGGGGGGAGACAGGACTGGGGAGGGGGGGAGGGATGTTGGGTTTACTTTTGGTACAGAATGGGCACTGGTGAAGGGATGGGTTATCAAACTTTGTAAGGGAGAAACATGAGCACAAAAATATATAAATCTGTAACTGTACCCTCACGTTGACTCACTAATTAAAAATAAACTATTAAATTTTAAAAAATGTGAAAAAAAGAAAGAAAAAGTTCGGTGGATAAAAGGAGAACAAGAAAGAATAAGATGGAAAAAACAGGACAGAAATACGCAGAAGAAAGAAAAGAAGAATAGGGAGAAGAAGAAGTAGAAGAAGAAGAAGAAAAACAAGACGAAGAATTGAAGAAAAAGGAGAAGAAGGTATTAGAGAAGGAAAGCGAGAAGAAGTAGAACGAGAAAGAGAAGGAAAATGAGAAGAAAAGCAGGAGAAGGAGAATGAGAAGAAGAAGAAGAAGAAGAAGAAGAAGTTGAAGAAGAAGATGGATAAGGAGATGGATAAGTGGTAGAAGGAGAAAAAAGAAGAAGAAGAAGACGAAGAGCAAGAAGAAGAGTTAGAAGAAGAAAAAATAAGAAAAGAAGGAGTAGAAAGAGAAGGAAAAGGAAAAGGAAAAGAATAAGAAGGAGAAAAAGAAGGAGAAGGAGAAGGAAAGGGAGGAGAAGGAGAATGAGTAGAAGTAGAAGAAGAAGAAGAAGTAGAAGAAGAAAGAAAAGAAGAAGACTAGTTCAAAGGAGAAGGAGAAGAAGGTGAAAAAGAAGAACAAGAGGAAAATACAGAAAAAGAAGAAGTAGAAAAAAGAGAAAGAATACGAAGAAGAAGGTGAAGAAGAAGAAAGACGAAAAAGAGGGAGAAGTAGAAAAAAGTGGAAGAAGAAAAAGAAGACGAATAAGAAGAAGAAAAGAAGAACAAAAGAAAAGAAGAAGAAAAAGGAGAAAAAGAAGGAGAACAAAAAGGAGAAAGAGGAGGAGGAGAAGCAGACGAAGAAGAATAAGAAAAAAGAAGAAGTAAATGATGAATAGGAAGTTTAGAAGAAGAAGAAAAAGTAGATGATAAGTAGAAGAGGAAGAAGATAAATAAGAAGAAGGAGAAGAAAAGAAAGAAGAAGCTGAATGAGGAGGAGAAGTAGAACACTAAGAAGAATAAGGAAAAGAAGAAGAAGGTGGAGGAGGAGGAGGAGGAGAATAAAAAATAAGACGATGATAAGCAGATGATGAAGAAGAATAAGAACAAGAAGAAGGGGCAGAAAAATAAATTAGAAGAAGGGTAAGAAGGAGAAGGAGAATTGAAAAAGGATAAGAAGGTGAAAAATAAAGAGTAGAGAATGAAAAAAGAAGAATTAGAAGGAGAAGAATATGAAGGAGAAGAAAAAGAGAAGAAGAAGAAGAATAAGAAGAAGAAGAAGAAGAAGAAGAAGAAGAAGAAGAAGAAGCAGGAGGAGAGGGTAGGAGGAGAAAGAGTAGAAGAAGACGAAGATGAAGAGCAGAAGAAGAATACCAAGAAGAAGAAGAAGAAAAGAAGAAAAAGAAGAAGAAAATGAAGACAAAGACAAATAAGAAGATGAAGAAGAAGAAAAAGGAAACGAAGAGAAGAAAGAGAAGGAGAAGATGGAGAATCAATTTAGAAGAAGATGAATGAGAAAGTGAAGGACAAAGAGCAGAAAAGCAGGAGAAGGTGAAAGAGAAGAAGAAGAAAAAGAAAAACAAGAAGAGGAAGAACAAAAAGAGGGATTACGAGAAGAAAGAGAATAAGAATAAAAAAAGAAGTAGAAAACGATGAGGAAGATGAAGAAGGGGTAGAAGAATAAGAATAATAAGAAGAAAAGAAGAAGGAAAGGAAAAGAAGGAAAAGGAAAATGAGAAGATGAAGCAGAAATAGAAGGAGAAGGAGAAGAAAATGAGCAGAAGGAGAATGAGTAGAAGGCGAAGAAACTAAAGAAGAAGCATAAGTAGAATAATAATAATAATAATAATAATAATAATAATAATAATAATAAGGAGCAGAAGATAAAGAAGAAAAAGACGAAAATGAAGAATAAACAAAGGAGAAGAAAAAGAAAAAGAAAAAAGAAGAACAAGGAGGAAAAGAAGAAGGAGAAGAAGGAGAAGGAGAAGGAAAAGGAAAAGAAGAATAAGGAGGAGAAAAAGAAGAAGAAGAAAAGAAGAAAGGAAGTAAAAGATGAAGAAGATTTAGAAGAAGAAGTAGAAGTTGAAGAAGAAGATGATGATGATGAAGACGAAGAGGAAGAAGAAGAAGAAGAAGAGGAAGAAGTAGAAGAAGAAGATGGTGAAGACAAAGAAGAAGAAGAATCAAAGAAGAAGAATAATGTACATGAAAGAGATGTTAAAAAGAGAAGAAGAAGAATACAAAGAAGATCAAGAAGCAGAAAATGAAGTAGAAGAAGTAGATGAAGAAGAAGATGATGAAGCAGAAGGAAAAGAAGCAAAAAAGGAGAATAAGAAGACGTAGACGAAGAAGGTGAAGAAAAAGACGTAGATAAAGAAGAAGAAAACGAAGAAGAATAGGAGAAGGGGATGAAGGAGAAGGAGAAGTAAAAGTACAATAAGAAGAAGAATACGAAGAAGAAGATGAAGCAGAAGAAGCAGAAGAAAGAAAAGAAGAAGACAAGGACGAAGAAAATGAAGGAGAAGAAAACGAAGAAGAAGAATAAGAGAAGAAGAAGAATTAGAAGATGTTGTAGAAGAGGAGAAGAAGATGAAGCAATTTAGAAGTTGGAGGAGAAAGAGGAGAAGGAGAAGAAGAGTAGAAGAAGAAGGAGAGGAAGAAGAAGATGGAAGAGGAGAAGAAGAAGAAGAGGAAGAAAAGAAGAAGATTAAGAAGTAGAAGAGTTAGAATAAGTAGAAGTAGAAGAAGAAGTAGAACTAGAAGAAGAAGTAGTAGAAGATAAAGACGTAGAAGATTAAGAACAAGAAGAGGAGAAGAAGAAGAAGGAGAAGGAGATGAAGCCGAAGAAAAAGAAGACGACGACGAAGAAGATGGAGAAAAAGGATGAGGAAGACGAAAGTAAAGAAGAAAAAGGAGAAAGAGATCGAGCAGGTAAAGTAGGAGTAGTACAAGAAAGAGAAGAAGGAAAAGAGGAAAAAAGAATGAGCAGTAAAAGAAGAAGGAGAAGAATAGAAAGAAGGAGAACAAGAAGAAGAAAAGGAAGAAGAAAAGGAGAAGATGAAGAACAAGAATAAAAGAAGGAGAAGTAAAGAAGAAGAATAATAAAGAGAACAAGAAAAAAGAAGAGGATGAAGAAGAAGAAAAAGAAGAAGAATAGAAGAGGAAGAAGAAGAAGATAAGAAGAAGAGTTAGAAGAAGGAGAAGAAGGAGTAGAAGAAGAAGATGAAGAAGAAAAAGAAATAGAAGATTAAGAAGAAGAAGAAGAAGGAGAAGATGAAGAAAAAGAAGAGGAAGACGTAGAAGAAGTTGGAGAAGAAAAACTGGAGGAAGAAAAATGAAGAAGAAGGAGATGAAGAAGGAAAAGCAGAAGGAGTAGAAAGAGCAAGAGAAGAAGAAGGAGGATGTAATGGAGGAGAAGGAGAATGAGAAGAATAGTAAGAAAAAGAACAAGGAGAAGAAGAAGAAAAGGAAAAAGTAAAAGAAGCATGTGAATAAGGAGAAGAATATGAAGATGAAGAAAAAGAAGATCAAGAAGAAGGAAAGACAAAGAAGGAGAATAAGTAAAAGACGAATAGGATGAAGAAGAAGAAGAAGGAGAAGAAGAAGAAGAAAAGTCGAAGAAGAAGAAGAAAAGGAAAAAGAAGAATTCGTGGAAGGAGGAGGAGAAGAAGAAAAAGACGGAGGATCTGGAGAAGAAGGAGAAGGGAGGAAGAAGACCAAGAAGAAGAAGAAGATGAAGAAGAAGAAGGAGGAGGAAGACAAGGAACAGTAGGAGAACGAGAAGGAGAAGGAGAAGGAGAAGAAGAAGAAGAAGAAGAAGAAGAAGAAGAAGAAGAAGAAGAAGAAGAAGAAGGAATGGAAGAAGAGGAAGAGGAAAAAGTAAACGAAAATAACAATAAGGGAGAAGAAGGAGACGGAGAAGTAAAAGGAGAAGAAGACGAAAAAGCAGATAAAGAAGAAGAAGGAGAAGAAGAAGACAAAGACGAAGAATAAGAACAACAAGTAGACGAAGAAGAAGAAGAAGAAGAAGAAGAAAAAGAAGAAGAAGAAAAAGAAGTTGAAGGAGAAGTAGGAGAAGAACATTTAGGATGAGAAGAAGGAGAAGAAAGAGACGAAGAAGATGAAGACGAAGAAGTGGAAGAATAAGAAAAAGAAGAAAAGAAGAAGAAGAAGAAGAAGAAGGAATAGAAGGAGATGAACAGGAAGAAAAGAAGAAGGAGAAGCAGGAGTAGAAGTAGAAGAAGAAGAAGATGACGACGAAGAGCAAGAGGAGAAGGAGAAGAAGTAGAAGAAGGAACAAAGATGAAGAAGAAGATAAAGAATAAAGAAAAAGAAGGAGGAGAAAAAGGAGAAGAAGGAGAAGAAGAAAGGGAAGGAGAAGGATAAGCGAAAATGAAGGAAAGGAGAAAAAAAGTAGGAGAAAGAAAAGGAGAAGATGGAGAATGAGGAAGAATTGAAGAATCATGAGGAGAATGAAAATGAGGAAAAAGAGAATAGAAGGAGAAGACGAAGAAGAAGAAAAGACTAAGAAGAAGAAGAAGACGGAGAAGGAGAAGAGGATGGAGGAGTGGAAGAAAAAGAAGAAGAAGCAGGAGGAGGAGGAAGAAGAAAATAAGTAGAAGAACTCGAAGAAGAAGAAGATAAGGAAGAAGAACAGAAAGAAGAAGTAGAAAATAATGAGAAGGAGGAGAAGAAATATAAGAAGAAGAAGAAGGAGAAGGAGGATCAGGAGAAGTAGAAGATGAAGAAGAAGAAAAGTATAAGAAAAAGAAAAGAATAAAAATGAACAACAAGGAGAAGAAAGAGAAGTAGCAGATTAATAAGAAGAATGAGAAGAAGAGGAAAGAGAGAAGAAAGAAGTAGAAAAGAAGTGAAATAAGAAGAGAAAAGAAGTAGAAAACGAAGAAACCAAAGAAGAAAAAAGAGGAAGAAGAAAGATGAGGTGAAGGAGAAGAAGAAGGAAAAAAGAAAGTAAAAGACAAAGACAACGATTCAGAAGTAGACGACGACGAAGAAGACGAAGAAGAAGATGAAGGAGAAGAAGGAGAAAAGAATAATAATAAAACATATGAAGAAGAAGAAGAATAGAAGAAGAAAAAGAAGTTGAAGAAGAAGGAGATGACTAAGTATGAGGAGAAGAAGGAGAAGAAAGGAAAGAAGAAGACGACAGCGAAAAAGAAAAAGAAGAAGATGACGAAGAAGAAAAGAAGAAGTAGAAGGAGAAGAAGAAGAAGAATAAAAGAAGAAAATGGAGACGCAGTAGGAGAAGCTAAAGGAGAAGACGGAGTAGGAGGACGAGAAGGAGAAGGAGAAGAAGAAGAATATAAGAAGAATGATAAGGAGCAAGAGGAGGATGAGGAGGAGAAGGAGAAGAAGAAGACGAAGACGAACAACAAGAAGAAGCAGAAGTAGAAGAAGAACATGGAGAAGAAGAAAGAGAAGATGGAGAAGGAAAAGGAGTAGAAGGAGAAGAAGAAAGATAAGGAAAAGGAGAATGAAAAGGAGGATAAGGAGAATGAGTAGAAGAAGAAGAAGAAGAAAATGAAGAAGAATGAAAAATGATGAAGAAGAAAAAAGAAGATGAAGAAGAAATGAAGGAGAATAAGGATAAGACGGAGAAGGAGAAGGTAAAAGGAGGAGAAAGAGAAAAAGAAGAAGATGGAGAACGGAAAGTAGTAGGACACGAATAAGAAGTAGAAGATGAAGAAGGAGCTAGAGCAAGATAAGAAAATTAGAAGAAGCAGAATGAAAAAAGAGAAGAGGGAGAGAATAACGAGAAGAGACAGGGAAAAAGAAGGACAATGAGAATGAGAATAAGAAGAAGGAGAAGGAGACGTATAAAAGAAGAAGAAGGCGAAAAGGAGAAGAAGATGAAGAAGAATAAGAAGTAAAATTAGATGAAAAGAAGAAGAGGAAGTATAGGAAATAGAAGGAGAAGAAGAGGAAGAGGAAACCAAGGTAATGAAGGCGAAGAAGGAGAAGGAGAAAGAGAAAGAGAAGGAGAAGGAAAGGAGTAGAAGCAAATGGGAAGAATAAGAAGAAAAAGAAGAAGGAGAAGAAAAAAAGAGAAGACGGTGAAGGATAAGGAAAAGAGAATGAAAAAAAGAGAAGTAGAATGAGAGAAAATAGAAAAAGAAGAATAAAAAGAAAAAGAAGAAAACAAGGAGAAGACGAAGACGAAGAAAAATAAGGAGAAGAAGCAGAAGGAGGAGGAGGAGGGGAAGAGAAAGAGAATAGGAAGACGATAAAGCAGAAGATGAAAAAGAAGAATATGAAGAAGAATAAAAGAAGATAGAGAAAAAAAGAAGAAAATGAAGATGAAGAAGAATACGACGGCAAAGAAGAGGAAGAAGAAGAAGAAGAAAAAGAACAAAAGAAGGAGGTGAAGAAGAAAAAGAAGCAATTTAGAAGAAGGTGAAGGAGAAAGAGAAAAAGAAGAAATGCAGGAGAAGGAGAATTAGTAGTACAAGAAGAAGGACAAGAATAAGAGGAGTAGAAAGAAGACAGAAGAGGAGAAGCAAAAGAAGGAGAAAAAGTAGAAGAAGAAGAAAAAGATGAAGAGGAAGATGAAGAAGTGTTAGAAAAATAAGAAGAAAAAAGATGAAAGAGAAGATAGAAAAAGGAAAAGAAAAAGGAGAAGTAGTACACGGAGAAAAAGAAGGAAAGGAGAATGAAAATTAGGAGAATGAGTAGAAGAAGAAGTGGACTAAGAAGAAGAAGAAGAACAAGAACAAAATGAAGAAGTAGACGAAGGAGAAGAAGAAGACGAAGATGAAGAAGAAACAGAAGAAGATGAAGAAGAAGAAGAAGAAAATAAGAACATGAAGAAAAGAAGAAGGAGAAGAAAGAGAAGGAGGAGATAAAGGAGGAGGAGAAGCAGAAGAAGAAAACGAAGAAGGAGAAAAGAAGAAGAAGTAAAAGATGAGGCAGAAAATTGAGAAGAAGAAGTAGAAGAATAAGACGAAGACGAAGAATGAGGAGGACAAGGAGGAGGATGAGGATGAGGACAGGAAGGAGGAGGAGGAGGAGGAGGAGGAGAAGAAGAAGAAGAAGAAGAAGAAGAAGAAGAAGAAGAAGAAGAAGAACAAGAAGAAGAAGAACAAGAAGAAGAAGAACAAGAAGAAGAAGAACAAGAAGACGGAGATGATATGCAGAATAAGGAGAAAAGCGGTGTAGAAGAAGAAGATGGCATGGACGAAGAGGAAGAATAAAAAGAAAACAAAAAGAAGAAAAGAAGATGAAGAAAGATGAAGGAGAAGGAGAAGTAAAAGGAGAAGAAGAAGACGAATAAGTAGATAAAGAAGAATGAGAAGTAGAAGAAAATAATGAAGCAGAAGAAAAAGAAGGAGAATAAGAAAAATAAGAAAAAAGCGAAGAAGAAGAAAGAAAAGAAGAAGAAGAATAAAAGAAGAAGGAATATGAAGGAGAAGGAGAAATAAGAGGAGAAGAAGAAAAAGTAGATGGCGAAGAGGAATATAAAGTAGGAGATGGAGAAGAAGGAGAAGATGGAGAAGAAGAAGACCAAGATGAAGAAGAAGAAAAAGAATAAAAGAAGAAGAAGTAGAAATTGAAGAATAAGAAGGAAAAGAAGAATAAGAATTAGCAGAAGCAGGAGAAGAAACGCAAGAATAAGAATAAGGAAAAGAGACGAATAAGAGAAATAAGAAGAAGAATATGAAGAAGAAGAAGAAGAAGAAGAGGAAGAAGAAGAGGAAGAAGAAGAAGAAGAAGAAGAAGAAGAAGAAGGATAAGGAAGAGGAGAAGACGGAGAAGAAGGTGGAGAAGGAGAAGGAGAAGAAGAAGAAGAAGAAGAAGAAGAAGAAGAAGAAGAAGAAGAAGAAGAAGAAGAAGAAGAAGAAGAAGAAGAAGAAGAAGAAGACGAAGAACGAGGAGGAGGTGGACAAGGAGATTAAGAAGTTGAAGTATAATAAAAGAAGGAGAAGAAGAAGTAACAGAAGGAGAAGGAGAAAAAAGAAGAACAAGAACAAGAAGAAGGAGGAGGAGGAGAAGAAGAATAAGAAAAGGAAGAAGAAGGAAGAGGAGGAGCAGCAGGAGGAGGAAGAGGAAAAGAAGACGCAGAAGAAGAAAAAGAAGAAGCAGGAGGAGGAGGGGATGAGGAGGAGAAGGCGAATAGGAAGAAGAAGAAAAAGTAGAAGAAGGAGAAGAAGTAGGAGAAGAAAAAAAGTAGAAATGTAGAAGGAGAATATGAAAGAGAGAAGCAATTTAGGACAAGGAGAAGGAGAAACAGAAGGAGAAGTAGAAGAAG
Source organism: Sorex araneus (assembly GCF_027595985.1). Lineage (NCBI taxonomy): Eukaryota > Metazoa > Chordata > Mammalia > Eulipotyphla > Soricidae > Sorex > Sorex araneus. Next base: position 51,600,314 of record NC_073313.1, on the reverse strand, counting down.
ATGTATGAGGAGAAGAATAAGAATAAGAAGAATTCTAAGAGGAAGAAGAAGAAGTAGAAGAAGAAGAATTAGAGAAAGAAGGAAATAAGAAGTAAAATAAAAAGAAGATGTAGTAGAAGAAAAAGAAGTAGAAGAATAAGAAGGAGAAGAAGGAGAAGTAGATGAAGAAGAACATGGAGGAGAAGAAGAAGTAGAACAAGAAGAAGGAGTAGAAGAAGAAGTAAAAGATTAAGAAGAAGAAAAAGAATTAAAAGATGAAGAAGATCGAGAAGTAACCAAGAAGATTAAGTAGAAGACGAAGAAGATGGAGAAATAGAGGAAGAAGAAGAAGAAGAAGAAGAAGAAGAAGCAACGAAGAAGGAGATATAGAGGGAAAACTAGAAGAGGTAGATCGAGAAACAGAACAGAGGAGAAGGAATAGAAGGATAATAATGATAAGAAGAAGAGAAAGAAGGAAAACAACAAGAAAGAGATGAATAAGAAAAGAAGAAGTAGAAGAAGAAGATGACTAAGAAGAAGAAGAAGGAAAAAGAGGAGGGGGAGAAGAAAGAGAAGAAAATGAGAAAGAAAAAAGAATAAGGAGAAAGTGAAGAAGAATAAGAAGAAAATGAAGAAGAAGAATGCAAAAAGGAGAAGAAGAAGAAAGAGAAGAAGAAAAGGAGAATTAAACGATTAAGAAGAAGATTGAGAAGAAGAAGTAGAAGAAGAAGTGGAAGAAGAAGAAGACGAAGAATAAGAAAGAGGAAAAGGAGGACGACGATGAGGAGGACAAGAAGTAGTATTAGTAGAAGAAGAATAAGAAGAAGAAGGAGAGGAAGAAGAAGAAGAAAAAGTAGATAATAAGCAGAAGAAGGAGAAATAGGAGTAGAAGATGTATGAGATGGCGAAGAGGAAGATAAAGAAGAAAAAGAAGAACAGTAATAAGAAAAAAAGAAGATGAAGGGAGATGAAGGAGAAGGAGATTTAAAAGGAGAAGAAGAAGACGAAGAAATAGATGAAGAACAAAGAGAAGAAAGAGAAGTAGAAGAAGAATATAATGAAGCAGAAGCAAAAAAGGAGAAAAGGAGAATAAGAAGAAAGCGAAGAAGGAAAAGGCGAAGAAGAGGAGGAAGAAGAAAATAATAAGAAGGAATATGAAGAAGTAGGAGAAGTAAAAAGAGATGAAAAAGAAGAAGAAAAATAAGAAGTAGTCGAAGAAGATGATAAAGCAGATGATGGAGAAGAAGAGGTAGATGGAGAAGAAAAATAAGGAGACGAAGACAAATAAGAAGAAGAAAAAAGAAAAGAAGTAGAAGTTGAAGAAGAAGAAAAAGGAAAAGTAGAAAAAGAATGAGCAGAAAAAGGAGAAGGAGGGTAAGAAGAAGAGGAAGAAGAAAAAGAGTGAAGGGAAGAAGAAAAAGAATATGAAGAAGAAGGATGAGGAGGAGAAGAAGGAGAAAAAGGAGAAGAAGAAGAAGAAGAAGAGAGAGGAGGAGAGGAGGTGGACAAGAAGAATAAGAAGTTGAAGTAGAAGAAAAGGAGAAGAAGAATTAATAGAAGAAGAAGGAGAAAAAAGAAGAAAAAGAAGGAGGAGGAGTAACAGGAAGAGAAAGAGAAGAAGAAGAGGAAGTAATAGGAAGAGGAGGAGGAGATGAAGGAAGAAGAAGAAAAGAAGAAGCAGAAGAGGAAAAAGAAGAAGAGGAGGAGGAGATGAGGAGTATAAGGCGAATATAAAGAAGAAGAAATAGAAGAAGACAGAGAAGAAGTAGGAGAAGAATAAGAAGAAAAAGGAAGAAAGACAATTTGAAAAAGAGTAGCAATTTAGAAGAAGGAAAAGGAGAAAGAGAACAAGAAGAAGGAGATATATGAGAAGGACAACAAGAAGAATAAGAATAAGAGGAAGGAGAAGCAGAGTTAGAAGAAGAAGAAGAAGAAGAAGAAGAAGAAGAAGAAGAAGAAGAAGAAGAAGAAAAGAAGAAGTAGATGAGGTAGAAAAAAGAAGTAGCACAAGAAAAAGACGTAGTAGAAGGAAAAAGTAGAAGATTAAGAAGAAGAAGTAGAAGAAAAAGAAGAAGAAATGGAGAAGAAGACGAAGAAGAAGAGGAAGATGAAGAAGATCATGGAAAAGAAGAAGAAGAAGAAGAAAAAGAATCAGAACAAGAGAAGAAAGTGTAGTAGAAGAAGAATTTAAAGGATAAGAAATAGAAAAAGAAGAAAAGCGAAAAAAGATGCAGAAGAAGGAGAAGTAGACGAAGAAGATGAAGTAGAAGACGAGATGAAGAAGAAGATGGAGAAGTAGAAAAGCAAGAAGGAAGAGGAGAAGAAGAAGAGAAGAAGAAAAAACAAGGAGATAGAGAAAGAAAAGGAGAAGAGGTAGAAAGAGAAACAGAAGGAAAAGAAGGAAAAAAGGAGAATGAGAAGAAGAGGAAGAAGGAGAACAAGAAGAAAAATAAAAGAAGTAGAAGTAGATGAAGAAGAAGAAGAAAAAGAAATAGGAGGGAGAGGAGGAGAATGGGCGGAGGAGGAGAATGAGAAGAAAATGAAGAAGCAGAAGAAGAGGAAGAAGGAGAAGGAAAGGAGAAGAGAAAGAAATAGAAGACAAAAAAGAGGTCGAAGACGATGAAAAAGAAGGAGAAGAATAAAAAGCAGAAGGAGAACAGAAAAGAACAATAAAAGCAAGGACATAGAGAAGGAAAAGGAGAAGAGGTAGAACAAGAAACAGAAGAAAAAAGAGGAAAAGAAGGAGAATGATAAAAAGAGAAAGAAGGAGAACAAGGAGAAGAATTAAAGAAGAAGTAGAAGCAGTAGATGAAGAAGTAGTAGTAGTAGTAGTAGTAGTAGTAGTAGTAGTAGTACTAGTAGTAGTAGTAGTAGTAGTAATAGTAGAAGAAGAAGAAGAAGAAGGAGAAGAAGAAGAAGAAGAAGAAGAAGAAGAAGAAGAAGAAGAAACAGGAGAAAGAGGAAGAGAATGGGTGGAGAATGAGAAGGAGAAGATGAAGAAAAAGAACAATAAGAAAATAAGAAAAAGGAAAAGAAGACGAAAAAGAGGTCGAAGACAATGAAAAAGAAGGAGAAGAAGAAGAAAAAGAAGGAAAAGAAGAAGAAGAACAAAAGAAGAATATAAACAAGAATATTGAGAAGAAAAAAAGAAGAGGTAGAATGAGAAAAAGAAGAAAAATAAGGAAAAGATTGAGAACGAGAAGAAGAGGAAGAAGGAGAACAAAAAAAAAGAAGAAGAAAAGTAGAAGAAGTAGATGAAGAAGAAGAAGAAGGGAGAGGAGGAGAATGGGCGGAGGAGGAGCATGAGGAGAAGATGATGAAAAAGAAGACGAAGAAGAAGAAGAAGGAAAGAAGAAGAGAAAGAAAAAGGAGGAAAAAGAGGTCGAAGACGATGAAAAAGAAGGAGAAGAAGAAAAAGGAGAAGGAGAAGAAGAAGAACAGAAGAAGGAGGATAAGAAAAGAAGAAATTTAGAAGAAGGAGAAGGACAAAGAGAAGGAGAAGGAGAAGAAATGTGGGAGAAAGAGAAAGAGTAGAAGAAGAAGGAGAAGAAGAAGAGGAAGAAGAAAGAAATGAGGAGGAGAAGAAAGAGAAAAAGCAGCAGAAGGAGACGAAGACGAAGCGGAAGATGAATAAGAGTTAGAAGAAGAAGAACAAGAAGAAAAAGAAGAAAAGAACAAGGAGAAGAAAGAGAAGGAAAAGGAAAAGGAGAAGTAGTACAAGGAGAAAAAGACGGTGAAAGACAAGGAAAAGGAGGAGAATGAGTAGAAGACGAAGAACAAGAAGAAGAAATAGAAGTAGAAAAAGAAGATTAAAAAGAAAAGGAGAAGAAGACGAAGAAGAAGAAAAAGAAAAATAAAAAGTAGGAGAAGAAGGAAAAGAAGACTAAGATTAAGAAGAAGAAAGAGAAGAAGTAGAACAAGAAGAAAAGAAGAAGAAGAAGAAGTACGAAGAGGAGGAGGAGGAAGAGGAGGAGGAGAAGAATGGAGAGGAAGACGAGGAGGTGGACGAGGAGGAGTACAAGAAGGAGAAGAAGAATGAGGAAAGAGAAGAAGAAAAAGTAGATGATACGTAGCAGAAGAAGAAGGAGAAAAAGAAATAGAAGTAGAAGAAGAAAATTGCGAAGAGGAAGAAGAAAAAGAATGAGAAAAAAAGAAAAGAATAAGATGATAGGAGATGAAGGAGAAGCAGAAGTAAAAGGAGAAGTAGAAGAAGAAGAAAAAGGTGAAGAAGTAGCAGTAGAAGTAGAAGATAATGAAGAAGAAAAAGAAAAAGGAGAAAAAGGAGAATTAGAAGGAGGAGAAGAAGAAGGCGAAGACGAAGAAGAAGACGGCGAAGAAGAAGACAAAGGACAAGATGGAATAGAAGGAGAAGATGGAGAAGAATAAGAAGAAGGAGAAGAACACAAAGAAGATAATGAACAAGAGAAAGGAGAAAAGAAGAAGTAGAAGTTGAAGAAGAAGAAGAAGAAGTAACAGAATGAGGAGAAAATGAGAAGGAAGAGAAGAAGACTAAGACGAAGAAGAGGGATAGCATGAAGAAGATGTAGAAGAAGAAGGAGGAGGAGGAGGAGAAGGAGTCGGAGGAGAAGAAGAATAAGATGAGAAAGAAAAAGAAGAAGAAGTAGAAGGAGGAGGAGGTACAGAATGAGTACGAAATTAGAGGTAGAAGGAAATAAGAAGAAAAAAGAGAAAGTAGAAGGAGGACGAGGAGGATAAGACGAAGAAGAAGATTATGATGAGGATGAGAAGTAGGGGGGATGAGAAGAGGAGCTGGAGGAGGAGGAAGAAAAGAAGAAAAAGAAGATGAGGCAGGAGAGGAGGAGGGGAAGAGGAGAAGGAGAAGACTATGAAGAAAAAGAAGAAAAGTGGGAAGAAGTAGAAGAAGAAGAAGAAACAGAAGAAACAATGAAGGACAAAATAAAAAAGAAGAAAATTTAGAAGAAGAAGAAGGAAAATGAAAAGGAGAAGTAGAAGAAGATGTATGAGGAGGAGAAGAAGAATAATAAGAAGAAGACTAAAAGGAAGAAGAGTTAGAAGAAGAAGTAGAGAAAGAAGAAAAGAAGAAGAACAAGGTAAAGAGGCAGTAGATGAAAAAAGTGGATTAGTAAGAAGACAAATAAGAAGACGACGACGAAGAAGAAGAAAATGAAGAAGGAGGAGAAGAGGGCGAAGATGAAGAAGAAAAAGAGAAAGACAAAGCAGAAAAACATATAGAAAAAGAAGAAAAAAGAAGTTGAACAAGAAGGAGAAGGAGCAGAAGTAGTAAGAGATTAAGAAGAAGAAGGAGAAGAAAAAAGATAAAAAAGAAAAAGGAGAAGTAGACGAAGTAGAAGGAGAATACGACGAAGACCAAGAAGATGAAGATGGAGAAGAATAAGAAGAAAATAGTAAGAAGAAATATAAGAAAGAAAGAAGAAGAAAAAGGAGAAGGAGAAGGAGTAGAAGGAGAAAGAGAAAGAGGAGAAGAAAAAGCAGAAGAAAAATGAGAAGACAAAGAAGAGGCTGAGGAGAACAAGAAAAAGAAGAAGAAAAAGAAGGATAAGAAGCAGGAGAAGAAACAGAAGAATAAGAAGAAGATGAAGAAGATAAAAAGAAGAAAAAAGAAGAAATTTAGTAGAAGGAGAAGGAGAAAGAGAATGAGAGGGAGAAGAAAAGCAATAAAAGTAGATGATGTAGAAAGAATATGGATGATGAGAAGAAGAAGAACTAAGAAGAAGAGGAAGAGGTAGAAGAAGAAGAAGAAGAAGAAGAAGAATTAGAAAAAGAAGATAAGAAGTAGAACAAGAAGAAGAAGGTGTAGTAGAAAAAACGTATAAGATAAAGAAAAGAAGAAGAATAAGAAGAAGATTAAGAAAAAGAAAAAGAAGACGACAACGACCAAGAATAAAAAGACGAAGACACAGAAGAACATGGGGAAGAAGAAAAAGTTGAAGAAAAGAACAAGGAAAAGGATATGGAGAAGTAAAGGGAGAAGAAGTAGAATGAGTAAGAGAAGTAGAAGGCGAAGAAAATGGGCGAGAAGAATGAGAAGTATAAGACAAAGAGAAGAAAAGAAGAAAGAAAGATAAAGAGGGAGAAGAATTTGAAGAAGAAGAAGACGGAGACGCAGAAGAAGAATAAGTAGAAGAAGGAGAAGCAAGGGAAAAAGAAGAAGAAATCGAAGAGGAAGAAGAAGAGGAAAAAGAAAAATATGAAGAATAAAAAGAAGGAGGAGAAGACTGAGAAGAAGAAAAAGAAGAAGAAAAAGAGGAAGTAGGAAAAAGTAAAGAAGAAGACAACAAAGAAGGAAAGAAAAAGAAGGAGATCAGAAGGAGGAGGAAGAGGAGGAGGAGGAGAATAAGGAGTTGAAGTAGAAGAAAAGAATAAGGAAGCAGTAAATTAAGAAAAAGAAGAAGGAGAAGAAGAAGAGGAATACAAAGAAAAAGAAAAAAAGAAGAATTAGGAGGAGGAGGAGGAGAAGGAGAAGCAGAACAAGAATGATGATGAGGAGGAAAAAGAATAAGAAGAGGAAGAAGAAGAAGAAGAAAAAGAAGGAAAGTAGAATAAGAAGAATAAGGAGAAGAGGAAGAAGGAGAAAAAGAAGAGAAAAGAGTAGGAGCAGGAAAAGGAGAAGAAAATAACAGGAAGACGAAGAAGAAAAGGAAGAAAAAGTGGAAAAAGGCCAGGAAGACAAAGAAGAAGAAGAAGAAGAAGAAGTAGAAGAAGAAGAAGAAGAAGAAGAAAAAGAAGGAGAATAAGAAGAAGAAGAGGAAGAGCAAGAAGAAGAAGGAGAAGGAGAAGGAGAAGAATAACAGTATGAAAGAGGAGAATAAGAAGAGGAAGGAGGAGGAGAAGTCAAAGAAGAGGAAGAAGAAGAAAAGGAAGAAGACGAAGTAGAAGAAGGCGAGGAAGAAGAAGAGTAAGATGATGGTAATTACAAAGTAGAAGGAGAAGAAGAAGAGAAGAAGAAGGAAAATGATCAGGAGGAGAAGGAGAAGAAGTAGAAAAAGAAAAGAAATAAGAAGATGAAGAAGATGAAGGAGAAGAAGGAGGAGGAGGAAGACAAGATGGAGAAGAAGAGGAAGAAGATGATGATGAAACACAAGATGGAGTAGAAAACGAAGAAGAAGAAGGTGAAGACGAAGAAGAAGTAGAAGAAGAAGAAAAGAAGAAGAAGGGATATCAATTAAATGGAGAAGAAGAAAAAGAAGAAAATGAAGCACAAGAAGGAGAAGTAGAAGAAAGAGGAGAAGAAGAAAAGAAAAAGCAGAAGAAGAGAGAAGAAAAAGAAGGAAGACGAAGAAGAAAGAGAAATAGAAGAAGAAAAAGTAGAAAAGAAAAGAAAATATGTTCTAGTAGAAGAAGAAAAAGCAAAAACAGAAGGATGAGAGGAAGAAGAAGACAAGGAAGAAGAAGATAACGAGAAAAAAGAAGAGTAAAATAAGAAGAAAAAACAACAAGAAGTAGTAGAGCAGAAGAAGAGAAGAAGGAGAAAAAGGAAAAGAAGAAGAAGAATAGGAGGAAAATAAGGATATGACGAAGAACACAAAGAGGAAGAAGTGTTAGAAGAAAAAGAAGAAGAAAAATATGAAGAAGGAGAAGAAGTAGAAGAACACGTAGAAGGAGAAGAAAGAGAAGGAAAAGGAAAATAAAGAGAAGGAAAAATAAAAAGAAACGGAGAAGGAAAAGGAAATGGAGGAGAATGAGAATGAGAAGAAGTAGAAAAAAAAGAATATTAATAAGAAGAAGTAGGAGAAGAAGAAAAAAAAGACCATTGACGAGTAGACTGAACACAATGGTCACTAACTGCCCCTAGGAAAATGAAAAAAATGAGAAGTAGAATGAGAAAAAGAAGAAGAAGAAATAGAACAAGAAGAAGAGGAAGTAGAAGAAGATTAAGAAGAAAAATAAGGAGATGAAGAAGACGAAGAGTTAGAAGAAGAAAAGTTAGAAGAAGAAGAAGAAAAAGAAGAAGTTGAGGAAGAAGAAAGAGGAGGAGGACAAGAGAGAGAAGGAAAAGAGAAAAAGGATAAGAAGGAGAAGGAGAAAGAGCATAGAAGGAGAACGAGAAGGAAAAAGAGAAGAAGAATGTAAGAAGAAGAACAAGTAGAAGAAGAAAATTAAGAAGAAGAAGAAGGAGAAGAAGTAGAAGACTAAGTAGAAAAAAGATAAGAAGATGATAAAGAAGAAGATGAAAAAGAAGAAGGAGGAGAAGGAAAATAATAAGAAAGAGAACAATAAAGAGAAGTAGATGGAGAAGGAGAAGGCAACGGAGGAGAAGGAGAATGAGAAGAAGACAAGGAGAAGAATAACAGGTAAAAGAAGAAGAAATAGAAGATGAAGGAAAAGAAAAGTATAAGGAGAAGATGAAGTGGAAGAAGTAGAAGAAGAAGAAGAAGAAGAAGAAGAAAAGGAAGTAGAATAGGAACAGGAAGACGAATACGAAGTAGAAAGAAGAAGAAGTAGAAAATGAAGCAGAACAAGGAAGAGAAGAAGCAGAAGAATATGTAGAAGAAAAAGAAGATTAAGAAAAAGAAGTAGAAGAAGAAGAGGAAGAAGGGAAAGAAGGCTAAGCAGCAGAAGAAGACAAAGAAGAAGAAAGAAAAGGAAAAGAGGAAGAAGGAGAAGAAAGATATGGAGAAAGAAAAGGTTAAGAATGAGATCGAGAAAGAGAAGAAGGCAAAGGAAAAGGCGGAGTAGAGGAATGAGAAGAATAAGATGAATAAGAAGAAAAAAGAAAAAGATAAAGGAGAAAAGAAGAAAAATTTAAAAAAGAAGGAGAAGAAGAAGGAAAATAATAAGAAGCAGAAGAAGACAAAGAGGAAGAAGAGTTACAAGAACAAGAAGAAGAAAAGAAGGAGAAGGAGAAGAAGAAGAGGAAAAGAGGAAGAAGAAGAAAGATATGGAGAAGGAAAAGGTTAAGAAGGAGATCGAGAAAGAGAAGAAGGAAAAGGAAAAGGCGGAGTGAAGGAATGAGAAGAATAAGATGAAGAAGAAGAAAAAAGAAAAAGATAGAGGAGAAAAGAAGAAAAATTTTAAAAAGAAGGAGAAGAAGAAAAAGAATAAGAAGCAGAAGAAGACGAAGAGGAAAAGGAAGAGGAAGAAGAAGAAAGAAGAAGAAGAAAGGAAGAAGAAGGAGAAGAAGAAGACGAAAAAGAAGACGAAGATGAAGAAGTAGAAGAATAAAGAGAAGAAAAAGGAAAATGAAAATATGAAGAAGGAAAAATAAAAGGAGACGGAGAAGAAAAGGAAATGGAGGAGAATGAGAATGAGAACAAGATGTAGAAGAAGAATATTAATAAGAAGAAGTAGAACAAGAATGTTAATAAGAGAAGAAAGAAGAAGAAGAAGAAGAACAAAAGACGATTGATGAAGATGAAGGAGAAAAACTAGGAAAAGAAGAAAGAGAAGAAGTTGAAGACGAAGAGGAAGAAGAAGAGTTAGAAAAAGAAGAAGAAAAAAATAAGATAAAGAAGAAGAGGAGGAGGAAAATGAGAAGAGGAATGAAGTGAAGGAAAAGAAAAAAGGAGAACAAGAAGGAGAAAGTAAAGTAGAAAGAATATAAGAAGGAAAAAGACAGAAGGAGAATGAGAAGAAGTAGAAGAAGATGAAGACTAAGATAAAAATAAGGAGAAGAATAAGAAGAAGACGAAGAGGAAGAAGTAGAAGAGATAGAAGAAGAAGAAAAGAAGAAGTTGAAGAAGAAGAAGAAGAAGAGAGAAGGAAAAGGAAAAGCAGAAGGAGAATGAGAAACAGCATAAAAGGAGAAGGAAAAGGAAAAGGAGGAGACGGAAAATGAGATGAAGAAGTAGTAGAAGAAGAAATTTAAGAAGAAGCAGAAGGAGAAGAAGAAGATTAAGAAGAAAAAGAAGGAGAAAAGAAGAGGACGACAAAATAGAAGGCAAAAGAGAAGAAGAAGACGAAGAAGGAGATAGAGAAAAAAAGAAGGAGAAAGAGAAAAAGAAAGAGATGGAGGAGAAGGAAGGAGAGTAGAAAAAGAATGAGAAGAAAAGTAGGAGAAGGAAAAGAATTAGAAGATGAAGAAGAACAAGTAGGAGAAGAAGGAGAAGAATAAGAAGATGTAGAAGAAAAAGAAGAAGAATAAGAAAAAGGAGGAGAAAAAGAAGAATAGGAAGAATAAGGAGGGGGAGAAGAAGAAGGAGAACAACAGTAAAAAAGAGAAGAAGAAGAAAAAGAAGAAGAAGAAGGTAGAGGAGAAGGCGAAGAAGAAGAGGAAGAAGAAGAAGAGGAAGAAAACGAAGAAGACGAAGGCGAGAAAGAAGAAGAGGAAGAAAAAGAAGATGATGATGAAGATTAGTCAGAAGAAGGAAAAAAGGGGAAGAAGAAGAAGGAGGAGGAGGACGAAAAGGAGAAGAATAAGTAGAAGAAGCAGAATAAAAAGAAGACGAAGACAAAGAAGAAGAAGAAGAAGAAGAAGAGGAAGTAGAAAAGGAGGAGGAGGATAAGATGGAGAAGAGAAAGATGACGATGAAGCAGAAGGAGAAAAAGAAGAATTAGGAGAAGAAGAAGGTGAAGACGAATAGGAAGTGGAACAAGAAGGAGAATAAAAGAAGAAAAAGGAAGATGAAGGAGAATGAGAAGTAAAAGGAGGAGAAATAGAAAACGAAGAAGAAGATGAATCACAAAAAAGAAGAAGGGTAAAAAGGAGAAGAAGAAGAAGACTGAGAAGAAAAAGAAAATATGAAGAAGGAGAAGCAGAAGGGAAAGGAGAGAATAAAAAGAAGACGAAGAATAAGTAGAAATAGAAAAAAGAAGAAAAAAAAAGAAGTTGAAGAAGAAAAAGACAAAGAAGGATGAGGAGAAGGAGAATAAAGGGAAGAAGATGAAGGTGAAGAAGTAAAAGTGGTAGAAGAGGAAAAGGAGAAGAAGGAGAAGAAGAAGAAGGAGAAATAGGAGGAGTAGTAATAGTAGAAGAAGAAGAAAAAAATAAGGAGAAGAAAAAGAAAAAGAAGAAAATAAGAAGGAGGAGAAGAACCAGAGGAAGGAAAAGTAGAAGAAGCAGAAGGAGGAAGAGAAGTAGAAAGAGAAGGAAAAGGAGAATGAAAAGGAGTAGATGATTAATAGAAGAAGTAGAAGGGAAGAGAAAAAAATGAAGAAGAAAAGAAGAAGGAGAAGGAAAAGGAGAAGATGTAGAAGGAGAAAGAAAGTAGAAGGACAAAAGGAAAGAGAAAGAAAGAGAAGGAAAAAGAAAAGAAGGAGAAGGAGAATGAGAAGAAGAGAAGAAGAAGAAATTGAAGAAGAAAAAGAAGATGGAGAAGAAAAAGAAGATGTTGAAGAAGAAGAAGAAGAAGAAGAAGAAGAAGAAGAAGAAGAAGAAGGATAGGTAGGATAAAAAGTGAAGACGAAGAAGAAAAGGCGAAGTAGAGAAAGAGGAAGAAAAAGAAAAAAGGAGAAGGAGAAGAAAAAAGGAGAAGAAAAAGAAGAAGAAACAAATATGAAGAAGAAAAAGAAAGAAGAAGAAGGAAAACGAAAAGGAGAAGGAGAAAAAGAAAGAGAACGAGAAGGAGTAGGAAAAGGAGTAGAAGGAGAATGGGAAGAATAAGATGTAGTAGTAGAAGAAGTGGAATAGAATAAGAAGAAAATAAGAAAAAGAAGGAGAAGGAAAAGGAGGAGAAGGAGAAAGAGACGGAGAATGAGAAGGAGAATGAAAAGGAGAATGAGAGGAAGACGAAGAAGAAAAACAAGAAGAAGAAGAAGAAGAAGAAGAAGAAGAAAACGAATAATAATAATAATAATAATAATAAGAAGAAGAAGAAGAAGAAGAAGAAGTAGGAGGAGGAGAAGGAGAGAAAACGAAGACTAAAGAGAAAGAAAGGCTAGAAGAAGTAGAAGATGAAGTCGAAGATGAAAAAGAAAAAACAAGAAGAAGAAGAACAAGAAGAAGGAGAAGAAGAAGATGAAGAAAAACAAGAAGAAAAGAGGTAGAAGAAGAAAAATAGAAGATGAAGGAGAAGATGAATGAGAACAAAGAGAAGATGACGCCTCTCTCACCACTTCTATTTAATATAGTACTGGAAGTACTAGCAGTAGCCATTAGGCAAGAAAAAGATCTTAAGGGCATTCAGATAGGAAAGGAAGAAATAAAACTCTCACTATTTGCAGATGACATGATACTATATCTACAGAAGCCTAAAAGCTCTACTAAGAAACTCTTAGAAAGAATTGACCTGTATAGTGAGGTCTCACGCTATGAATTTAATATCCAAAAAACCATGACCTTGCTATATGCAAACAATGAAACAGAGGAAAGGGACCTGAAAAAAGCTATCCCGTTCACAATTGTGCCCCAGAAAATCAAATACCTCGGAATCAGCTTAACTAAAGAAGTAAAGGACCTCTACAAAGAAAACTATAAAACGCTACTCCATGAAATAAAAGAAGACATGAGGTAATGGAAACATACCCCTGCTCATGGATAGGGAGAATCAACATTGCCAAATGGCAATACTCCCCAAAGTATTATACAGATTCAACGCGATCCCTATAAGGATACCTATGACATACTTCAAAGAAATGGATCAAGCAATCTTGATATTTATGTGGAACAATAAACGCCCACGGATAACAAAAACAATTCTGGGGAAAAAGACGATGGGAAACATCACCCTCCCCAAGCTTAAACTTTACTACAAAGCGGTAATAATTAAAACAGCATGGTACTGGAACAAATGCAGAGCCGCAGACCAATGGAACAGAGTGGAATATCCCAACACACCACCCCGAATGTATGATCATCTAATTTTTGATAAGGGGGCAAGAAATGTGAAGTGGAGCAATGAAAGCCTCTTTAACAAATGGCGCTGGCATATGTGGACAACCACATGCAAACGAATGGGCTTAGACCTCGACCTGACAGCATGAACAAAAATCAGATCAAAATGGATTAAAGATCTCAACATCAGACCACAATCCATAAGGTACATCGAAGACAAGGTATAGTTCAAATGACATCTGCAACTGTATGTTCATCGCAGCACAGTTTACAATAACCAGGATCTGGAAAAAACCGAGTGCCCGGGAACAGATGACTGGTTAAAGAAACTTTGGTACATCTATAAAATGGAACACTATGCAGCTGTTAGAAAAGATGAAGTCAAAAATGGAATACTATGCAGCTGTTAGAAAAGATAAAGTCATGAACTTTGCATATAAGTGGATCAACATGGAAAGTATCATGCTAAGTGAAATGAGCCAGAAAGAAAGGGACAGACATAGAATGATTGCACTCATCTGTGGAATATAAAATGGCAGAGTAGGAGAGTAATACCCAAGAATAGTTGTATATAATACCAGGAGATTGGCTACATGGCTTGGAAGCTAGCCTCACACGCTGGGGGAAGTCATCACAGATAAAGAAGGGAGCACTAAGAAAAATGTGATTGGAAATCCCGAGGGGGGAGGGAGATGCACGATGAAAATAGACTAGAGACTGAACATGATGGCCACTAAATACCCCTATTGCAAACCACAACACCCAAAAGGAGAGAGAGATAACAAATTGGAATGCTCTGCCACCGAGAGGGGTGGGGAGGGGGGTGTGATAGAGGGATGTGAGGGATACTGGGTTCATAAGTGGTGGAGAATGGACACATTTGGAGGGATGGGCTCTCGAACATTGTATAAGGGAAAAACAAGCACGAAAATGTGTGAATCTGTAACTGTACCCTCACTGTGACTAACCAATTAAAAAATAAATAAATTATAAAAAATTAAAAAAAATAAAAAACAAAAAAAAATGGAAAGGAAAATTAAAAGTCCTACTTTGAGGGAGTCAGATAATCATTCAGTGGCAAAATGTTTCAGCTTTGCAAGCACACGTTCTTAAATTCCTTCCTCTGTGTCACACAATGCATGCTTGAACACTCAGCTCTAACAGCTTTGCCCTCTGGGAACCCCAATGGACTCTGTGATATTTTGCACTCAGCTAAAAATGTGCATGCGTCACAGCTAAAGTATGTAACCCCCAGTCAGCACCAAAAACCCAAAAAGGATGGGAGTTATAAGATAGCTCAGATAGCTCAGGGAGCAAAATAGTTCAGTGGGCTGGGACATGTTTTGTCTTCAGAATGCCTGGGTTTTGATACTTTATTCCACCTGTACTGCCAGGAACAATTTTCAATCACAGAGTTTAGAACAGCTTTTAGCACTTTTAAGTGTTCCCCCACCCCACCAAACAAAAAATGAAACAAAAAAAAAACAAAAAAGAAATCCAAAAACGAAGTGCAGGAACTGATGAAACTAGAGCAGCCTCTGATGAGTAGGTGTGTGAGCACCAAAATAGCCTAAGTGAGTACCTTAAGTCAGTAGTTGCAAATACTGAAGAGCACCACAACCAACTGATACAAAAATAATCAGACCTGGTTTTCAAAGGACATATCAAAAGGTTGAGGATGTATGTATCCAAATTTTGAATGTATAATCATAGTTTTTTAAAGTACACCTTGACAACTTTTATGGAAACACATGGAAAATATCTGATGAAAACTTAAACTTGAAAACTATTACCATATGTATAACTCCCCCAAAATTTAATTTTGGTTTTTCGTTGACCAAATCTTACTCTTTAAAGTTGATTCTTATTTTCTTTCTTTTATGACACCTCAAAACAATGTACCCTATATTTTGCCTGTTACATATTATGATAATAAAGAAGGTTTATTGTAAAATGAAAGAAGAAGAAGAAAAGAAAAAGAAGAGGAAAAGAAGAAGAAGAAGAAGATTGAGAAGGAGGAGAAGGAAATGGAGATGGAGAGGAGAGGGAAAATGAGGTGAAAGAAAAAGAGAAGGAGAAGGAGAAGTAGAATGAAAAGGATGAGAAGGAGAATGAAAAGAAGATGACGAAGAAAAAGAAGAAAAGTAGAAGAAGAAGAAGAAGGAGGAGGAGAACACGAATAAGAAAAAGAAGAATGAGAAGGAAAAGAAGACGAAGAAGAGGAAGAAGAAGAAAAAGAAGAGTAAAAGAAAAACAAGAAAAGAAGAAGAAGGAAAAGTAGAAGGAAAAGGAGAAAAAGGAGAATGAGAAGGAAATGAAAAGGAGAAGGAGAATGAGAAAAAGAAGAAGACGAAGAAGAAGATGAAAGAGAAGGAGAAGAACGGACGAAGAAGAAGAAGAAGAAAAAGAAGAAGAAAAACGGTAAGAAGAAGTTGAAGAATAAGAACAAGAAGGATAAAAAAGAGGAAGATGCAGAGAAGGAAGAAGAAGAGAAAGGAGGAGGAGGAGGAGGAAGTAGAAGAGATGGAAAAGAAGAAGACAAAGAAGATGATGAAGCAGAAGAAGGAGAAGAAGGAGAAAAATGAGAATTTGAAGGTGAAGAAGAAGAAAGAAGAAGGAGGAGGAGGAAGTAGAAGGAGAAGAAAAAGAAGAACTCGAAGAAGATGATGAAGCAGAAGAAGAAGAAGTAGGAGAAAAGGAGAATTTGAAGAAGAAGCAAGAGAAGCAAAATGGAGAAGAAGGAGAATAAAAGAAGAAGTAGGAGAGGGGGAGGGGGACGAAATTAAAAAAAATAAAAAAAGAAGAAGTAGGAGAAAAACAAGAAGAAGAAAGAAGAAGCAAAAGGGAGAAGAAGGAGAAGTAAAAGAAGAAGAGGAGGAGGAAGAAGAAGATGTATAAGAAAAGGAGAAGGAGAAGAAGAAGAAGAAGAAGAAGAAGAAGAAGAAGAAGTAGGAGAGAAAAGGGTAGAAAAAAGAATAAGAAGAAGTAGAAGAAGAAGAAGGAAAAGAAGAAGAAAAAAAGTAAATAAGAGTGAGAAGAAGGATACGGAGGAGAAGGAGAAGAAAAATAAGAAGAAGAAGAAGGAGTAAGAGAAGGAGAATGAGAAGGAAAAGGAAAAGGAGGAGAAAGAAGGAGAATTAGAAGAAGAAGAAAAATGAAGAATAAGAAAGAGAAGAAGAAAAATAAGAAGGACGAGGAGGAGGAGGAGAAGTAGAAGAAGAAGAAGAGGAGGAGGAGAAAAAGAAGGAGTAGGAGGAGGATAAGGAGAAGAAGAAGAAAAAGAAGGGTCAGGAGGAGGTGACGAAGAAATAGAAGAAGAACAGGAAGAAGAAGGAGAACACAAAGACAAAGAAGACAAAGAAGATTGAGAACAGAAGAAGAAAAGGGAGAATAATTAGGAGAAAACTAATAAGAAGGAAAAATGAGAAGTAAAAGTAGAGAAGAAGGAAAAGAAGAAGGAAAAGGATAAGAAGGATATTGAACAGAAGAAGAAGAAGAAGAAGAAGAAGAAGAAGAAGAAGAAGAAGAAGAAGAAGAAGAAGAAAAGAATAAAGAGAAGGAGAAGAAGAAGAAAGAGGAGTTGAAGGAGAATGAGAACAAGGCAAACAAAATAAAGATGGTGAAGAAAAAGAAAACTTAGGAGAAGCAGAGGGAGAAGAAGAACACAAAGATGAAGAGTAATAAGAAGAGGAAAATAAGTTAGAGTAGAAGAAAAAAGAAGACAAAGTCGAAGAAGATAGAAGAAGGAGCAGAAGAAGAAGGAGAAGAAGAAGAAAGAGAAGGAGAAGAATAAGAAGGAAAAGACAAAGAAAAAGTATAAGAATGAGAAAAGAAGAAGCAGCAAAAGAAGAAGTAAAAGAAGAAGAAGGAGAAGGAGAAAGCGAAGGAAAAAGAGAAGGAACAAGAGAAGAAAAATTATTAGAAGAAAAGAATACTATGAAGAAAAGAAGGAGATGGAGAAGAAGAAGATGAAGCGGAAGAAGTAGATGGAGAAAGAGAAGAAGAAGAAAAAGGAGGAAAATAAGAATGAGAAGAAAAAGATCATGATGAAGAAGATGATGATGATGAAACGGAAGAAGAAAGAGAAGAAGAACAAAAAGAAAATGAAGAAAGAGACAAAGGAAAAGGAACAGGAGAAGAAGGAGAAGATAAAGAAAAGGAGGAGAAGGAAAATGATTAGAAGAAAAGAAGAATAAGGAGAAAGAGAAGGAAAAGAAGAGGAAGGAAAAAGAAAAAGAGGAGAAGGAAAATAAGAGTAGTAGGAGAAGGAGAAGAAGAAAAGAAAACAATGCAGAAGAAGATAAGAATAAGGAGAAGAAGGAAAAGGAGAAGAAGAAGGAGAAAGACAAGGCGAAGGAGAAGAAGAAGGGAAAGGCTGGGAAAGAGAATGAGAAGAAACAGAAGAATATTAAGAAGATGAAGAAAGAGAAGTAGAACAAGTAAAAGAAGAAGAAGAGGAGGAAGAAGAATTAAACGATGTAGAAGCAGAAGAAAAAGAAGAAGTAAAAGAAAGAGAAAAGAAGAAGACAAAGGAGAAGAAGAGGAAGGAGAAGGAGAATGAGAATGAGACAGAAAAGGTGGAAATGGAGAATGAGTAGTAAGAAAAATAACAAGAAGGAGAAAAGAAGAAGAAGAATTAAACGATGTAGAAGCAGAAGAAAAGAAGAAGTAGAAGAAAGAGAAAAGAAGAAGACAAAAGAGAAGAAGAGGAAGGAAAAGGAGAATGAGAATGAGACAGAAAAGGTGGAAATGGAGAATGAGTAGTAAGAAAAATAACAAGAAGAAGGAGAAAGAAGAAGAAGAAGAAGAAGAAGAAGAAGAAAAAGGAGAAGGAGAAAAAGAAAAACAAGAATGAGAAGTAGGAGAATGAAAAATAGAAGAGGGAAAAGGAGAAAGAAACGAATGGAAAAGGAGGAGGATAAGGAGAAAATAGAAGAAGAATGAGGAGGAGAATGAGAATAATAAGAAGAAGATGAAGAAGAGAAGAAGAAACAGGGGAAGAAGGAGAGGAAAAGGAGAAGAAGGAGAGGAAGAAAGAAAAGGAGAAGAAGTAGGAGAAAGAATGAGAAGTCAGAAGAAGAAGAAGAAGAAGAAAAAGACGAAGAAAAGAAGAAGAAGAAGTAGAAGAAGTAGAATGAAAAGGAGAAGAATCAGAAGGAGAAGAAGTAGAAAAAGAAGAATAAGAAGAAGTAGGCGAAGAAGAAGAAGAAGAAAAGAAGAAGGAGAAGTAAAAGTAGAAAAGGAAGGAGAGGAGGAAAAGGAAATGAAGTGGAAGAATTTGAAGAAAAGAAGAAAAAAGTAGAACAAGAAGAAGAAGACGAACATGAAGGAGAAGAATGAGGAGAAGGAGGATGACGAGCAGGAGGAGAAGAAGAATGAGAAGAGAAGAAGAGAAGATGAAGATGTAGAAGAAGAAGAAAGGAAGGAGGAGGAGGATGAAGAGGATGAAGAGGAGAAGAAAGAAGAATATGAATAAAAAAGAAGATGATGAAGGAGAAGAAGGAGAAGAAGAAGAAGAGGAAGAAGAAGGAGAAGCAGAAGAAGGAGAAGAAGAAGAAGGAGAAGGACAAGTAAAACGAGAAGAAGACAAAGAAGAAGAAGAGACAAAGAAGAAGAGGATAAAGAGGAAGAATAAGAAGAAAATAAGAAGGAGAAGGAGGAGAAGGAGAAGAAAGAGAAGGAGATTAAAAAGAGAAGGAAGAGCAGGAGAAAAGGAATGAGTAGAAGAAGTAGAAAAAGGAGAAGTAAAAGTAGTAGAAGAAGGAGAAGAATAAGTAGAAGAAGATTGATAACGATAAGAAGAAGGAGAACAAAATAAAAGACAAAAGAGAAAAAATAAGAATATAAAGAGAAAGGAGGAGGAGAAGATGAGAAAGAAAAATAAGAGGATGAAAGAGGGAAAAGAAAAAGGAGAAGAAAAAAATAAAAAGAAGAAAAAGGAGAAGATGATGTCGAAAAGAGAAGTAGAAGAAGAATGGAAGAAGAAAGAGAAATAGTAGAAAAAGAAAAATGAGAAGTAGGAGGAGTAAGAAAAGGAGAAGGAAGAAAGGAGAAAAAATAGAGTAATAATAAGAAGAGAGTGAAAAATAAGAAGGAAAAGAAGGAGAACCTGAGAAGAAAATGAACGCGAATAATAATAAGGAGGATAAGAAGTAAAAGAACAAGAAGGAAATGAAAAGAAAAAAAGATTAAGAAGGAGAAGAAGATGAAGAGGAAGAAGATGAATGAGGAGAAGGAGAAGAAGAAGAGGAAGTAGAAGAAGAAGAAGAGAATGAAGATAATTTAGAATAAGAAGAAGTAAAACAAGGAGAAGAAGAAGAAGGTAAAAAAAGATGAATAAGAAGGAGAAGGAGAAGAGGAAGAAGAAGACTAAGACGAAAAAGGAGAAGATAGAAAAGAAGAAGAAGAAGAAGAAGAAGAAGAAGAAGAAGAAGAAGAAGAAGAAGAAGAAGAAGAAGAAGAAGAAAGAAGGAGAAGGAGATGGAGAAGGGAAAGGAGAAGTACTAGAACGAGAAGAACAAGGAGAAGGAAAAGAGAAGGAGAAGAAGAAGAGGAAGAGTAAGAGTAAGAACAAGAGATAGAAGAAGGAGAAGAAGAATGAGGAGGAGGAGGGGGAGTGAAAGAGAAGAAAAAGAAAGTGGAGAAGAAGAAAGGGAAGATGATGAAGAAGAAGGAGAAGAAGAAAAGAAGAAGTAGAAGGAGATGTGGAGAAGTAGAAAATGAAGAAGAAAAAGAAGAAGATGATGAAGAAGAAGAAAATAAGTAGAAGAATAAGAGAAAGAAGAATGGAAGAACAAGAATAAGGAGAAAAGGAGAAGAAGAAATAGAAGAAGAGTATGTAGACGAAGAAGAAGGTGGAGAAGCAGGAGAATAAGAAGATGAAGAAGACGAAGACTAAGAAAAACGAGAAGAAGAAAAAGAAGAAGAAGAAGAAGAAGAAGAAGAAGAAGAAGAAGAAGAAGAAGATGATGGAGGAGAAGAAGGAGAATGAGAAGTAAAAGTAGAAAGATGTATATGAAGAAAAGAAGAAGAAGAACAGGAAATGGAAGAAGAAGAAGTGAATAATATAAAGCAGAAGAACGAGAAGAACAAGAAAAATAATAATCAGAAGAAGAAGAAAGAGAAGTAGAAGGAAAAGGAGAAGAAGAAGAAGACGAATAAAAAGAAGAGAAGAAGGAGAAGGAGAAGTAGAAGGAGAAGAAGAAAAGTAAGAAGAAAAAGAAGGAAACGAAGGAGAAGAAGAAGAAGAAAAGAACAAGAAGAACAAGAATGAGAATAATTAGCATGAAGAAGGAGTACGGAGGACAAAAGTGGAAGTAGAAAGAAAAATATGAATGAAATGGGACAGAAAAGACCAGAAGCACGAAGTGGAAGAAGAAGTAGTGGAAGAAGTAGAGGAGGAGGAGGAGGAGGAGGAGGAGGAAGAAGAAGAAGAAGAAGAAGAAGAAGAAGAAGAAGAAGAAGAAGAAGAAGAAGAAGAAGAAGAAGAAGAAGAAGAAGAAGAAGAACATGCAAAAGAAAGAGATAAAGAAAAAACAAGGTGAGAGGAACGGGAGATGAATTAAGAAAAGCAGGGAATATGAAGAAAAATGAAAGCGGAAAAATGAACATGAAGATTGAATAGGAGGAAAAAAGCAGAACGAGGAAGAAAAATATTGAAGAAGTGTTATAGAAAGAAGCAGAATAAGGAAGAGGAGGTGGAAGATGTAAAAGTAGAACAAGAAGAGGAAGAAGAAGAAAAAGAAGAATTACATGAACAAAAGATGAGAAGTAAAAAATGAGAAGAATGAGAGAAAGAAAAAACAAGGAGCTGGAGAAGAACTGGAGAATAAGGAAGAAAAGAAAGTAGTCAGAAGTAAAAAAAGGATAAGAAATAAACATGACGAAGGAGTAGAGAGGGGAAAAGTAGAAAAAGAAAGAAAAAGATGGAAGAAGTGGGACAGAAGGAAGCAGAAGAAAAAGAAGGAGAAGAAGAAGAAAAAGAAGAAGCTGAAAAAGAATAAGAAGAAGAGTAAGAAGAGTAAAGAAGTAGAATGAAAATATGGAGAAGGAGAAAAAGATTAAGCAGACGAAGGAAAAGGAGAAAGAAAGGAGAAGGTGAAGGAATAGGAGTAGAAGGAGAAGAACAAGAACATATAGAGAAAACAATGTGAACACATCTTTAGCTAGTAACATACATGCACTTCTTTAAAATTATTTCTAAGGTTCATTGGCGGTGGAGAATGGACACTGGTGGAGGGTTTGGCTCTCGAACACTGCATGAGGGAAAAACAAGCACGAAATGTTTGAATCTGAAACTGTACCTTCACTGTGACTCACTAATTAAAAATAAATAAATAAATAAATAAATAAATTTTTTCTAAGGTAAATAAAAAACCATGAAGAGATAGAAGGATAAGAAAAAAGAAGAAGAGGAAGAAGAATAAAAAGAAGAATAGGAAGGAGAAGGAGTATAAGAAGAAGGAGCAGGAAAAGGAAAAGGAAGAAAAGGAGAAGGAGAAGAAGAATAAAAAGAATAAGAAAAAGAAGAAGAAAAAGCAAAACGAAGAGTAGGAAAAAGAGCTGGAGTAGGAAGAGGTGGAATATAAGAAGAACAAAAATATAAGGAGAAGAAGAAGGAGAAATAAAAGAAGGAAAAGAAGAAGAGATGAAGTAGAAAACGTAGAAAAATGAGAAGAAAGAGATAAGGAAAAAATGAGGAGCTGGAGATGAACGGGAGAATAATCTAGATAAAGAAGTACTAATAAGCTAAAAAAGAAGGATGAAATAATGTATGTGAAGAAGGAGTACGGAGAAAAAATAGAAGATGAAAGAAAAGATGGAAGAAATGGGATGGAAAGGAGCAAAAGTAAGAAGAAGACGAAAATGAAGACGAAGAAGAAGAAGAAGGAGGAGGAGGAGGAGGAAAAGGAGGAGGAGGAAAAGGAGAAAGAGAAGAAAAAGAAGAACAAGAAGAACAAGAAGGAGAAAGATAAGGAGAAGGAAAATTCAATCGAGACGGAGAAATATTAGGAGAAGGAGGAGAAGGGAAAAGAGAAGGAGAAGAAGATGATGAAGAAGAACAAGAAGAAGAGGAAGAAGAGAAGAATAAGGAGAAGGAAAACAAGAAGGAAAAGTAGACAAAAGAGAAGGAGAAAGAAAGGGTAAGGAGAAGAAATAGAAGAAGAAGGAGATAGAGAAGATTAGGAGGAAGCAGGAGAAGAGGTAGAAGAAGAAGGAGGAGAAGTAGAAGGAGAAGAAGGAGTAGAATAAGAAGGAGAGAAGAAAGAGAAGATGAAGAAGACTAAAACGAAGATGAAGAAAAGAAGAACAGAAGAAGAGGGAGAAGAAGGGAGGAGAAGGAAAAGGAGAAGAAAGAGTAGTATAAAGAGAAAGAGAAAAGGAGAAGGAAAAGGAGGAGAAGGTGAATGAGAAGAAGAAGATAAAAAATTAGAGAAAGAATAAGAAGGAGGAGAAGAAGAAGACGAAGAGTAAAACGAAGACAAAGAAGAAAAGAAGAAATACTAAGGAGAAGAAGAGGGAGAAGGAAAGGAAGAAGAAGGAGAATGAGAATAAGAAGGAGAAGGAGAAGGAAAAGGAGGAGAAGGAGAATGAGAAGAAGTCGAAGAAGAAGAAGAAAAAGAAAAAAAGGAGGTAGCAGAGGAGGAGTAGAAGAAGAAGAAGAAGTAAAGTGACAAGGAGAAAAAGGAGGAGGGAAGGAGAAGCAGAAGAAGTAGAAGAATGAGAAGACACAAACAAAAATGAAGAAGAAAAGAAGAAGAGGGAGAAGTAGAAGAAATAGATGAAGAAAAAGAAGAGGAGAAGTAGAAGGATAGTGAGAAGAAAAAGCTGAAGAAGAAGATGAAGAAAAGGAGAAGAAGAAGACGAAGAAGAGGAAGAAAAAGAAGAAAAAAGAAGTAAAAAAGAAGAGGTGAAGAAAGAGAAGCAGAAGGAAAATGAGAAGATGTAGAAAAAGAAGTAGTAGAATAGTAGAAGGAGAGAAGAAGAAGACGAAGACGAAGAAGAAGATGTAGAACAAGAAGAAGAAGACGTGAAGAAGAAGGAGAAGGAGGAATAGAAGAAGAATAAGACGAATACGAAGAAAAAGAAAAAGAAGAAGAAGGAAAAAGGAGGTTTCTGAAGCCACTCCCCGCCCGCCCTGTGCACCCCGTCTCCCGAACCGGCTTGTAACTGCGCACGTCCTTCAGGTACGAGGACCATCCCTCGGCCACGCCCTCCCGCCCCCCCTTCCCGCTGCCGTCTGCGTCCCCTGAGTTTCTGAAGCCACTCCCCGCCCGCCCTGCGCACCCCGTCTCCCGAACCGGCTTGTAACTGCGCACGTCCTTCAGGTATGAGGACCATCCCTCGGTCACGCCCTCCCGTCCCCCCCATCTACAGGAAGACCCTGGGGGCGTGGCCTGTGTCTCAGTGGGCATGGTTTCAAAGTGGGCATGACCTGCTTTCGGAGCGGCCAACGCTAACGCGGCCGCAGTTATACTTTCCTACCTCAACTCAGTCGGTACTGTGTATTTCTTTGAAAATTCACTTTTGCGATCTCAAACACTTACGCAAAATAGCCATTAGCTTAGGCTGACACTATAAAAGCTATCAGTGAATAAGGGAAGTTTAGCACAATCGGAGCCCCTTCTTTCCACAAAAAGGAAGAGGAATAAATAACTACAAGGTTCCAACTCTATACTTCCGTGACAATATGAAGAAGCAGCGAAAATCCCCTCCGCGAAGAGAGGGCGAAGAAAAGATACCAGAAACCTCAAAAGGGGCTTCTCACATCTACGACCTCTCAGATAAACAATTCAGAGAGGAAATCTGGAGGAGAGTCGACCTACTCCAAGCAAATATGGAACAGACATCCAATAAATTAAGGGAGGAGATGAATGAAGCGCTGGAACGGTCTATCAAGAAAATCCAGGAAGAAATGAGAGCAGAAATGAGAGCAGAAATTTCAAACCTTCGAACGGAAGTTTCACAAATAAAGGAATCGGTAGATGAAATAAAAATCTCACTAGATGCCCTCAACAGTAGAATTACTACAGCCGAAGACAGAATTAGTGATCTGGAAGATGACCTGCAGAAAGCTTATAGACAACAACAAATCATGGCCAAAGACCTCAAAATGGCTATAGAGTGAGTCAGAGCCCTGGGGGAATGACTTCAAGAAGAACAACATAAGAATCATTGGAGTACCAGAACCGCAGGGAAGCAACCCCAATGAAAAAAACACAGTCAAATATATCATTGCTAAGAAATTCCCAGAGCTGGAGAAGGCAGGCATCCAGATCCAAGGAGTCCGAAGAGTACCAGCAAAAAGAGACCCGAATAAAAAGACCCCAAGGCATATCATAGTCAGAATGACGGACAACATGGATAGAGACACAATTCTGCAAGCAGCAAGGTCAAGGAAGGAAATCACATACAAAGGAGCACCCCTCAGATTGACAGCCGATCTGTCAGAAGAAACCCTCCGAGCCCGAAGACAATGGTGGGACATAGTGAAAAAACTCAACGAAATGAATGCCTCACCAAGAATACTTTATCCGGCTAAACTCTCACTCAAACTTGAAGGAACCATACACTATTTCTCGGATAAACAACAGCTCAGGAACTTCATAGACTCAAAACCAATCTTGAAAGAAGGTCTAAAGGGGCTACTGTAAGACAAGGAGGAGCCCCATAAGAACAACAAATCCCACAGAAAGATGACACAAAACCACATTACAATAATCTCTCTCAATGTCAATGGCCTAAATGCACCTATCAAGAGACACAGAGTGGCTAAATGGATCCGGAAGTTAAACCCAACATTCTGTTGCCTGCAAGAAACACACCTGAACAAACAGAGTAAACATAGACTCAAAGTCAAAGGATGGAAAAAATCCTCTAGGCAAACAACCCCCTTAAAAAAGCTGGAGTGGCCATCCTGGTATCCGACAACATAGATTTCAGGATGAAAAAGATCAAAAGGGACAGCGAAGGTCATTTTCTGTTTATCAAGGGATATGTACAACAGGAAGAAATCACACTCTTAAACGTATATGCTCCTAACGAACGACCGGCTAAATATTTAAAACAACTCCTAACAGACTTCAAAGAGGACATCACTAACAGCACAATTGTAGTCGGAGACTTCAATACGGCCTTATCGCCTCTAGATAGATCCACAAGAACAAAACTCAACAAGGAAACACTGACTCTGAAAGAAGAAATTGAAGAGAGAGGCCTAATAGACCTATACAGGGCCTTACACCCCCAAAAGAAAGAATACACGTTCTTTTCCAGTGCACATGGAACATTTTCTAAAATAGACCATGTACTGGGCCCAAGAACATATTTCAATAGAATCGGAAAAATAGAAATTGTATCAACCATCTTTTCAGACCACGATGCGCTGAAGATAGAAGCTAACCACTCACAAATACGGAAAATCAAATCAAACACCTGGAAACTAAACAATTCAATGTTGAACAATGAGTGGGTCAGGAAGGAAATCAAGGAAGAAATCAAAAGATACTTAGAAACAAATGAGAATGAAGACACGAGCTACCAAAACGTATGGGATGCACCTAAAGCCGTGATAAGGGGAAAATTTATAGCTCTCCAAGCATTCCTCAGGAAGGAAGAAAGGACATACATAGATAGCTTGACTTCACGACTCAAGACCTTAGAAAAGGACCAGAAAAAGGACTCCAAACCAGACCGAAGGAAAGAAATAATAAAAATTTGAGCAGAAATTAATGACATCGAAACCAAAAAAACAATCCGAAAGATCAATGAAACAAAGAGTTGGTTCTTTGAGAAAATAAATAAGATTGATAAACCGCTAGCAAGTCTCACAAAGAAAGAAAGAGAGAAAACTCTAATAAATCGAATCAGAAATGAAAAGGGGGACATCATAACAGAAACCAGTGAGATTCAAAAGATCATTAGAGACTACTTTGAAGGTCTTTACGCCACAAAAAGGAGAACCTAAAAGAAATGGATGGATTCCTTGATTCCTACAATCTCCCAACACTGAAGAAAGAAGACCTGGAATACCTGAATAGACCCATCAATGTTAAGGAAATTGAAACTGTAATCAAACACCTCCCCAAAAACAAAAGCCCAGGCCCAGATGGTTTCACTGGCGAATTCTTCCAAACATTTAAAGAAGACCTATTGCCTGTTTTCCTCAAACTTTTCCAGGAAATTGAAAAAACAGGAACTCTCCCAAACAGTTTCTATGAAGCACATATCTCCCTAATACCAAAAGCAAACAAAGACACCACTAAGAAAGAAAATTACAGACCAATTTCCCTGATGAACACCGATGCGAAGATCCTCAACAAAATACTAGCAAATAGGATCCAACAACTCATCAAAAAGATCATACATCACGACCAAATGGGATTCATCCCAGGGATGCAAGGATGGTTTAACATTCGGAAATCAATCAACATAATCCAGCATATCAACAAAAGTAAAGACAAAAACCATATGATCATATCAATAGATGCAGAGAAAGCATTTGACAAGATCCAACATCCTTTCATGATGAAAACCCTCGCCAAAATGGGGTTTGGAGGAACTTTCCTCAAGATAGTCGAAGCCATCTATCACAAGCCTACGGCAAGCATTATCCTCAACGGGGAAAAACTAAGGGCCTTTCCTCTGAGATCAGGCACAAGATAAGGATGTCCACTCTCACCACTCCTCTTCAATATAGTACTGGAAGTACTTGCGATAGCTATTAGACAAGAAAAAGAGATTAAGGGCATCCAGATAGGAAAGGAAGAAATCAAACTCTCACTATTTGCAGACGACATGATACTATATCTTGAGAAGCCTAAAACCTCTACTAAGAAACTCTTAGAAACAATAGATTTATACAGTAAAGTTTCAGGCTACAAAATCAATACCCAAAAATCCATGGCCTTCATATATGCAAACAATGAGGCAGAGGAAAGGGACATGAAAAAAGCAATCCCATTCACAATCGTGCCCCAGAAAATCAAGTACCTCGGAATCAGCTTAACCAAGGAAGTAAAAGACCTTTACAAAGAAAACTACAAAACGCTACTCCATGAAATCAAAGAGGACATGAGGAAATGGAAACATATACCCTGCTCGTGGATAGGGAGAATCAATGTTGTCGAAATGGCAATACCTCCTAAAGCATTATACAGATTCAATGCGATCCCTATAAGTATACCCATGACATTTTCAAAGAAATGGATCAAGCAATCCTAAAATTCATATGGAATAACAAACGTTCAAGGATAGCTAAAACAATTCTTGGGAAAAAGATGATGGGAGGCATCACCCTCCCCAACCTCAAACTTTACTACAAAGCAGTAAAATTAAAACAGCATGGTACTGTAACAAAGGCAGAGCAGTAGACCAATGGAACAGGGTGGAATAACCCTACACACAACCTCAAATGTATGATCATCTAATCTTTGATAAGGGAGCAAGAGATGTGAAGTGGAGCAAGGAAAGCCTCTTTAACAAATGGTGCTGGCACAACTGGACAACCACATGCAAAAAAATGGGTTTAGATCTTGACCTGACACCATGGACAAAAGTCAGATCAAAATGGATTAAAGACCTTACATTAGACCACAAACCATAAGGTACATTGAAGACAAGGTCGGCAAAACCCTCCACGATATTAAAGATAAAGGTATCTTCAAAGGTGACACGAACTAAGCAATCTAGTAAAAACAGAGATCAACAAATGGGACTACATTAAACTAAAAAGCTTCTGCACCACAAAAGATACAGTGACCAGAATAAAAAGACTATCCACAGAATGGGAAAGGATATTTACACAATACCCATCAGATAAGGGGTTGATATCAATGGTATATAAAGCACTGGTTGAACTCTACAAGAAGAAAACCTCCAACCCCATCAAAAAATGGGGCGAAGAAATGAACAGAAAATTTACCAAGGAAGAAATACGAATGGCCAAAAGGCACATGAAAAAGTGCTCTGCATCACTAATCATCAGAGAGATGCAGATCAAAACAACCATGAGATACCACCTCACACCACAGATACTAGCACACATCCAAAAGAACAAAAGCAACCGCTGTTGGAGAGGATGTGGGGAGAAAGTGACCCTTCTTCACTGCTGGTGGGAATGCCGACTGCTTCAGCCCTTCTGGAAATCAATTTGGACGACTCTCAAAAAATTAGATATTGAATTCCCATTTGACCCAGCAATACCACTGCTGGGAATATATCCCAGGGAGGCAAAAAAGTACAATCGAAACAACATCTGCACATGTATGTTCATCGCAGCACTGTTTACAATAGCCAGAATCTGGAAAAAACCCGAATGCCCCAGAACGGATTACTGGTTGAGGAAACTTTGGTACATCTATACAATGGAAAACTATGCAGCGGTTAGAAAAAAGGAGGTCAAGAATTTTGTAGTTAAGTGGATGGGCATGAAAAGTTTCATGCTGAGTGAAATGAGTCAGAAAGAGAGAGACAGACATAGAAAGATTGCACTCATCTATGGTATATAGAATAACAGAGTGGGAGACTAACACCCAAGAATTGTAGAAATAAGTACCAGGAGGTTGACTCCATGGCTTCGAGGCTGGCCTCATGTTCTGGGGAAAGGGCAACTCAGAGAAGCGATCACCAACTACATTGTAGTCGAAGGCCATGTGGGGGAAGGGAGTTGCCGGCTGAATGAGGGCTAGAGACTGAGCACAGCGGCCACTCAACACCTTTATTGCAAATCACAACAGCTATTTAGAGAGAGAGAACAGAAGGGAATGCCCTGCCACAGTGGCAGGGTGGGGTGGGGGGGAGATGGGATTGGGGAGGGTGGGAGTGACGCTGGGTTTATGGGTGGTGGAGAATGGGCACTGGTGAAGGGATGGGTTCCCGAACTTTGTATGAGCGAAGTATAAGCACAAAAGTGTATAAATCTGTAACTGTACCCTCACGGTGATTCTCTAATTAAAAATAAATAAATTTAAAAAAAAGAAGGAAAAAGGAGAAGAAGCAGAAGCAGAAGAAGACGAAAATGAAGAAGAAGAAGAAGAAGAAGAAGAAGAAGAAGAAGAAGAAGAAGAAGAAGAAGAAGAAGAAGAAGAAGAAGAAGAAGAAGAAGAAGAAGAAGAAAGAGAAGGGGAATAAGTTGAAGTGGAAAGGAGAGGAAGAAAAAGGAAAGAAGAAGAAGAAGCGTAAGAAGATAAGAAGAAGAAGACGAAGTTGAAGAAGTATATGAAGAAGAATAAGGAGAAGTAGAATTAGAAAGATAAGGAGGCGGACGAGAATGAGAAGAAGTAGAAGAAGAAGACGTAGGAGAAGAAGAAGATAAAGAAGAAGAAGGAGAGACAGAAGGAGAAGAAGAAGATGAGGACGAAGAAGAAGAAGGAGGAGGAGGAGGAGCAGAAAGAGAAAAATAAAGGGAAGAATTAGAAAAAGAATTGAAGAAGGAGAAATAGGAGCAGAAGAAGAATAGATAGAAGAAGGAGGAGAAGAAGGAAAAGAAGAAGACGTAGAAGAAAACAAGAAGAAGTAGAAGAAGGCAAAGGACAAAGAAAACGAGGAGAAACAGACGGACAACTAAAAGAAGAAGGAAAAGGAGGAGAGGGAGAATGAGAAGAATAAGAAAAAGATGATGAAGAAGAAGGAGAAGAAGGAGACTTATCAAAAGAAGAAGAAGAGGAAGAAGAAGAAAAATAAAATGAAGAAGAAGAAAAGAAGAAGGAGAATGAAGAGAAGAAGAAGGAGAAGAGCAAGAAGTAGAAGAAGGAGAAGGAGAAGAGGAAGGAGAAGGAGGAGAAGGAAAAGGAAGTGAAGTAGAAAAAGAAGAAGAGGAAGAAGAATAAGAGGATGAACATGAATTAGTAGAAGAAGAAGGAGCATAAGAAGAAGAAGGAGAGAAGAAGAAGAAGGAGTAGGAGAAGCAGAAAAAGGAGAAGCAGACTAAGGAGAAGTAGTAAGAATGGAGAAGAAATAGAAGTAGGAGTAGGAGAAGAAGAAGAGGAAGAAGAGGAGAAGGAGATTAAGAGGAAGAAGGAGAAGCAGAAGAAGTAGAGGTAGAAGAAGAATGAGAAGGGGAAGTAGAAGGAGAAAAAGGAAGGAGGAGGACTATGAGGAGAAGGACAAGAAGTAGAAGTAAAATGAAAAGGAGAAGGAGTAAGAGAAGAAGACGATGATGAAGAAGAATAGAAGAAATAGAAGAACAAGCAAAATGAGGAGAAAGAGACATAGGAAGAGAAGGAGACCGTGGAGGAGAGGGAGAAGGAGAAGAAGAAGGAGAAGGAGACGGAGAAGAAGAAGAAAAAGAAGAAGAAGAAGAAGAAGAAGAAGAAGAAGAAGAAGAAGAAGAAGAAGAAGAAGAAGGAGAAGGAGAAAAGATGAAGAAGAAAATGAAGAAAAATGAGAAAAAAGAGATGAAGAAAAATCTAGGCGGTGGAGAGAATCGAGAGAAGAATGAAGTAAAGCAGGGAAATAAAGAAAAAAGGCCCGAAAATAAACGTGATGAAGGCATAGGAGAGGAAAAAGCAGATTGAGGAATAGAAAGATACAGAAAGTGGTATAGAAACAGAATAAGGAAGAGAAGGAAGAAGAAGGAGAAGAAGAAGTAGTAAAAAGAAGAAGAGGGAAGACAATAAGGAGAAGGAGGAGGAGAAGGAGAAGTCAAAGGAGAAGGAGAATTAAACGGAGGATAAGGAGTAGAAGAAGAAGAAGAAGAAGAAGAAGAAGAAGAAGAAGAAGAAGAAGAAGAAGAAGAAGAAGAAGAACCGAATAATAAAAATAAAAGAAGAAGAAGAGGAAGGAGAAGGAGACGATGAAGGAGAAGGAGGAGGAGAAGGAGAAGGAATAGGAGAATAAAAGGAGGACAAAGAGAAAGAGAAGAAGAGCAATAAGAAGGAGAAGAAGAATAATTAAAGAAGGAGGAGAAAAGAAACTGAAGAAGCAGAAGAAGGAGAAGTAGAAGAAGAAATAAAAGCAGATGCAGTAACAGAAGAAGCAGACGCAGAAAAAGAAGGAGAAGCAGAAACAGTACAAGAAGTAGAAGTAGCAAAAGAAGAAGATTAAGAAGACATAGAGGATGAAGAAGAAGATGAAAAAGAAAAGAAGACGGAGTAGAAGAAGAACGAAAAGGAGAAGACGGGGAAGTAGAAAAAGAAGAATTAGATAAAATACAGATGAACTAGAAGGAGCAAAAGGAGGAGAAGAATGAGGGAAAGAAAAAACCGAGGAGTTGGAGATGAATGGAAAGAGAATGGAGAAAAGGAAGAAGTAAGAAGTAGCAAAAAGAAGGACGAAAAATGAAAATGAAGAAGGAGTAGCGAGGACAAAAGTTGATTGAGGAAAAAAATAGATGTAAGAAATGGGACAGAAAGGTGCAGAAGGAAGAAGAAGAAGAAGAAGAAGAAGAAGAAGAAGAAGAAGAAGAAGAAGAAGAAGAAGAAGAAGAAGAAGAAGAAGAAGGAGAAGGAGAAGAAGAAGAAGAAAAGAAGAAGATGATGATGGTGATAATGAGGAAGAAGAAGAAGAAGAAGAAGAAGAAGAAGAAGAAGAAGAAGAAGAAGAAGAAGAAGAAGAAGAAGAAGAAGAAGAAGGAGAAGGAGAAGCAAAAGGATTAGAAGAAAACGAAGGAGGAAAAGGTAAAAGAAATGGAAAAGGAGAAGGACACAGAGAAGTGGAATGAAAATGAAAAGAAGAATAAGAAAAACAAGAAGAAGGAGAAGAAGGAGAAGGAGGAGGCGAGGAGGAGGAGGAGAAGGAGAATATTAAGGAGGAGAATGACAATGAGAAGAAAAAAAGAAGAAGAAGCAGAACAAGGAGAAGTAGATGAAAAAGTTGAATAAGAAGAAGAAGAAGGAGAAGCAGAAGAAGAAGTGAAGAAGACTAAGAAGAAGATGAAGAAATAGAATTAGAAAAAAAGAAAGAGAAATAGGAGGAGTACAAAAAGAAGAATGAGATGGAAAGAAGTAGAAAGAGAAGAAGAAGAAGAAGAAGACAAGGTAGAAGAAGAAAACTGAGAAGAAGAAAAGAAGATGATAAATAATAAAAAGAAGAGGAAGAATAAGAGAAGAAGACAGATACGAAGAAGGAAAAAAGAGAAGAAAATAAAGAAGAATAAAGATGAAGAAGTAGAAAAGGAAGACGGAGAAGGAAATTAGAAGAAGGAGAAAGAGAAAGAGAAGGAGAAAGAGGAGAAGGAAAAAAGGAAAGGTAAATGAGAAAAAGAAGAAGATGATATAGAAATAGAAGAAGGAGGAGAATGAGGGGCAGAAGAAGTACAGTAAAACAAAGACAAAGAAGATGAAGGAGAGGATAAACAAAATAAGAAGGAGAAGTAAAAGGAGAAGAAGGAGAATGAGAAAGAGTAGGAGAAGGAAACGGAAAATAAGAAGAGAGCGAATGAGAAAAATACGATGACGAAGTAGAAGAATAAGGAGAAGAGTAGGAGAAGGAGGAGGAGAGGAAGAAGAAGAAGAAGAAGAAGAAGAAGAAGAAGAAGAGGAAGAAGAAGAAAAAGAAGAAGAAGAAAAAGGAGGAGAATGAGGAGGATGGAAGGAGAAGGAGAAGAAGTAGAAAAAGAAGAAGACGAAGATGATTAGGAAAAAGAAGAAAAGAAGAAGAGGAAGAAGCAGGAGAAGAAGGTGAAGAAGTAGAAGAAGAAAAGGAAGAGGAAGAAGGAGAAGATATAAAGCAGAATAAGAGAAGAATAAAGAGAAGTAAAACGAGGAGAAGAAGATAAAGAAAAAGAAGAAAGGAGAAGGAGAAGAAGATGATGACGAAGAAAAAGAGGAAGAAGAAGATGACGGAGAAGAAGAAAAAAAGTAGTGGAAGAAGAAGAAGATGCTGAAGATGAAGAAGAAGAAGAAGAAGAAGAAGAAGGTAAAGAAGAAGAAGACAAAACGAAGTGATGAAGAAGAAGAAACAGAAGAATATAGATAGGAGAAGTATAAGTAAAAGAATGCAAAGGAGAATGAGAAGAAGAAGAAGAGAAAGATGACGACGAAGAAGGAGACAAAGTAGAAGAAGGAGTATAAGAAAAAGAAGATGAAGAAGAAGAAGAAGAAGGGGAATTGGGAGAAGAATAAGAATCAGAATAAGAATAATAATGATAATAAGAAAATGTAGATGAAGAAGAAGAAAAAAGAAGAAGCCGGAGAAGATAGTGAAGTAATAAGTAAAGAAGATGAAGAAGACGAAGAAAGAGAAGGAGCAGGACAAGGAGAAGGAGAATGAAAAGAGAGAATGAGAGGAAGAAGAAGAAGAAGAATCAACTAATAAGAAGAAGAAAGATAAGAAAGATAAGATGAGGAGGAGATGGATAAGAAGAAAAGGATGAAGAAGAAGAGCAAACGTATCAGGAGAAGTAGGAGAAGGAAAAGAAGTAGAAGGAGAACGAGAAGGAGAAGGGAAAGGAACAAGAGTAGGAAAATGAGAAGACGAAGAAGAAGAAAGAGGAGAAGAAGGAGGAGAAAAACAAGATGAAGAAAAAGGAGGAGGAGGAGAAGCGAAGGAAATGGAGAAGAAGGAGAAGAAGAAGATGAAAACGATGACAAAGGAGAAGAATTACGAGAAGAAAAATATGAAGAAGATGAAAAGAAAAACGACGATGACGCCGCCGACGCCGAGGCCGTAGTAGTAGAATAATAATAATAATAATAATAATAATAAGAAGAAGAAGAAGAAGAAGAAGAAGAAGAAGAAGAAGAAGAATGAGAGAAAATGAAGAACAAGAAGGAGAGGAAGAGGAAATGGAGAAGAAGGAGAAAGAAAGAAAAGGAGTAGAAGAAGAAGAAGATCATGAAGATGAAGAAGAAGAAGAAGGAGAAGACGAAGACGAAGAAAAAAGAAAGGAAGAAGAAGAAGGAGACAAAGAAAGAGAAGGAGAAGTAGAAGGAAAATGGGGCGAAGAAAAATGAGAATAAAAATGATAAGAAGAAGATGATTACAAAGAAGAAGAAAGAGAAAAAGGAGAAGAAAGAGTAGGAGAAGAAGATGATAATGAAGATGAAGAGAAAAAGAAAGAGAAGAAATAGAAAAACACAAAAAGAAGGGGAAGAAGAAGGAGAAAAATAAGAAGAAGAATAAAGAAGAAGAAGAAAATGTGATGAAGGAGTTGGAGAAGGAGAAAGAAAGGAGAAGGAAAAGAAGGAGACAGAGTATTAGTAGAAGAAAAAGAAGAAGAAGTTGAAAAAGAAGAAAAAGGAGAAAAAGGAGAAGGAGAAAAATAAGGAGGAGAAGGAGAAGGGCGAGTAGGAGAAGAAGAAGAAGAGAAAGAAGATAAAGAAGAAGACGAAGAGGAAGAGATGAATTAGAAGAAGAAGAAGAAGAAGAAGAAGAAGAAGAAGAAGAAGAAGAAGAAGAAAGGAAGAAGAAGAAAAACAAAAGAAGATGAAGAAGAAAAATGAGAGGAGAAGTAGAAAAAGAAGAGGAAGTGAAAGAAGGAGAAAGAAAAAGAGAATCATGAGTAAAAGGACAATGAGCAGGAGAAGAAGAATAATGATAACAAGGAAGAAAAGGAGGAACAGGAGAAAAAGGAGGGGATATGAAGATGAAGAGAAAGATGATGAAGAAGAAGGAGAAGTAGAAGAATAAGGAGGAGGAGAAGAATATGGAGAAAGAGAAGGGGAAAAGAAGTAAAAGTAGGAGGAGGAGGAGAAGACGAGAAGAAGAATAAAAAGATGAGGAAGAAGAATAAGAAGACGATGACGAAGAATATGTAGAAGAAGAAGAGAAAGGAAAGAAGAAAAAGAAGAAGAATAATATAGACAAAAGGAAGAAGAAGAAAAATTAGTAGAAGAATATGAAGAAGAAGGACAAGAAAAGAAAGAAAAGCAGGATCAGAAGAAAAACGAGAAGAAGAACAGGAAGAATAAGCAAAAGAAAAGAAAAAGAAAAAGAAGGAGAAGAAGAAGGCCAAGGAAAAGAGAAAGAGAAGGAGAAGCAGAGGAAAAGGAGGAGAGAGAATGAGAAAAGAGGAAGAAGAAGATGAAGAAGAAGAAGGAGAATAAGGAAAAGAATCAGAATAAGAATAATAACAGGAAGAAGGAGGAGTAGGAAAGTAATAAGAAGAAGATGAAGGAGAAGAAGAAAAGAAGGAGAAGAAAAATATGGAGAAGGAAAAGTAGAAGAAGAAGAAAGAGAAAAAGAAGAAAAAATAAGGAGTGAAAGAGAATGATAAGAAGAAGATGAAAAGAAAAAGAAGAAGAACAAAAAGAAGAAAAAGGAGGAGGAGGAGGACGAAAGAAGGATAATGTTAATAATAAAATGAAGAAGATCAAGAAGAAGAAGGAAAGGAGAAACAGTAGAAGGAGAAAAAAGGAGAGGAAAGAGGAGAAAGAGAAGGAGACGAACAAGGAGAAAGAGAAGGTGAAGGTGAAGGAGAAAGAAAAGTAGGAGAAGGAGAATGAGAAAAAGAAGACGACCAAGACAAAAATGAAGAAGAAGAAGAAGAAGAAGAAGAAGAAGAAGAAGAAGAAGAAGAGAAGGAGCAGGAGAAGGAAAAGGAGGAGAACAAGGAGAAGGAAAAGGAGATGGAAAAGAGGAGAAGGAGAAGGAGTAGGAGAATAGGAAGAAGCAGAAAAGGGAAGAAGAAGAAGGAGAAGAATCACAAGAGAAGGAAAAGAAGAAGCATAAGAAGTAGTAGCAGAAGAAGAAGAGGAAGAAGAATAAATAGAAGCAGATTCAGTAACAGAAAAACCAGAAGAAGAAGCAGAAGGAAAAGAAGGAGAAGCAGAAATAGCACAAGAATAAGAAGTAGCAGAGCAGAAGCAGAAGCAAAAGGAGAAAAAGGAGAAGAAGAAGAAAAACAAGAAGAAGAAGAAGAAGAAGAAGAAGAAGAAGAAGAAGAAGAAGAAGAAGAAGAAGAAGAAGAAGGAGAAGGAGAAGTTGGACGAGGCGGTAGAGGAGGAGAATAAGGAGAAGACGAACGATAAGGAGAATGAGAATGAGAACAGAAAAAGAAGGAGTAGAAGAAAATGATGATAAGAAGATGGAGGAGAAGAAGAAGAAAAAAGATGAAGAAAAAGGAAATAAGAAGAAGTAGGAGAGACGCCGTAAGAGAAAAAGGAGAAGGATAATGAGAAGAAGAAGGAGATTGAGAAGAAAAAGAAGAATAAAAAGAAGAAGAAGAAGGAAATGGTGGAGGAGGTGTTGGAGGAGGAGGATAAGGAGAAGACGAGGAGAAGGAGAATGAGAAAAGTAAAAGAAGAAGGAGAAGGAAAAAGTGGAGAAGGTGAATGAGAATAATATAAGATAAAAAGATACAAGAATGATAAGACGAAGGAGAAGGTTAAGGTGAACAAGGAGAAAGAGAAAGATTAGGAGAAGGAAAAGGAAAAGGAGTAGAATGAGAATGAGAAAATTATGAAGAAGAAGGAGGAAGAGAATGATGATGATGATGAGGAGGAGAAGAAGAAGAAGACAATGGAGAAGGAGGAGGAGGAAAGGAGAAAAAGAAAATGTAGAAGTAGAAGATGAAGACTATGCAATCGAAGAAGAAAAAAGAAGAGGAAGACGAAGGAGAAGAAGATGAAGAAAAAAGAAAACGAATGTGAAGAAGAAAAAATAATTAGAAAAAATGAGAATGAAAATGCGAAGAAGAAGATGAAGGAAAAGAAAAGGAGAAGAACAAGAGTGTTAAGAAGAAGAAGTCGAAGAACAAGAAGAAGTACAAAAGAAGTAGAAGAGGAAGGAGGAGAAGAAGAGGAAGATAAAGAATATGAAGAAGAAGAAGACAGAGATGAAGATGAAGATGTATAAAAAGAAGTAAAAAGAGAAGAAAGAGAAAGAAAGTTGAAGGAAATGGAGGCGAAGGAGATTGAGAAGAAGAAGTAGAAGATGACTAAGAAGAGGAGACCAAGCAGAAGAAGGAATCAAAGGAGAAGAAGAAGAAGAAGAAGAAGAAGAAGAAGAAGAAGAAGAAGAAGAAGAAGAAGAAGAAGAAGAAAATGAAAATGAAAAGAAGAAGGAGAAGAGGGTGAGGGGAAAACGGAGAAGTGAGAGGAGGAGGAGGGAAAGAGAAAGAGAAGAAGCAGAAGAAGCAGATGAAGAAAAAGAAGAATGAGAAGAAGGAGAAGAAGGCGAAGAACAAGAAGACGATGACGAAGAAGAACAAAAGAAGTAGAAGAGAAAAGAAGAAAAAGAATAAGAAAGAGACGGAGAAGGAGAAGAAAATGAAGGAAAAGAATGAAGAGAAGTAGAAGTACAAGGAAAAGAAGGCAAATAAGAATGAGAAGAAAAAAGGAAAGAAGTACAAGAAGAAGAAGAAGAAGGAGGAGGAGGAGGAGGAGAGAAAGAAAAATTAAAAGAAGAAATGAAGAAGGAGAAGAGGGGGAAGAGGAAAAGGAGGAGTAGAAAGAGAAGAAGAAATAGAAGAAGGAGAAGAAAGGAAAGAAGAAAGAAAAGGAGAATTAGAAGGAAAAGGAGGCAGTGGAGAATGAGAAGAAGAAAAGATGACAAAAAAGAAGGAGAGGAAGAAGAAGAATGAGTAAAAGAAGAAGACAAAGAAGAAAAAGAAAAAGAAGAAAAGAAGTTAAACAAGAAGAATATATAATTATAAATATAATTAAATATAAATATAAATATATAATCATAAATATAATTCTTAAATAAGAATTATATTCTTATTATAAGAATAAGATGATTAAGAAGAAGAAAAAGAAGATGAAGAAGAAGAAGAAGAAGAAAAGAAGGAAAAGGAGAAGGAAAAGGGTAAGGAGAAAGAGAAGGAGAAGCAAAAGGAGAACGAAAAAGAGGAGATGGAGAAGAAGGAGAACTAGAAGAAGGAGAAGAAAAAGAAGAGATGAAGAGGAAGAAGAATGAGATGGAGAAAGAGAAGTAGAAGGAAAAGTAGGTGAAGGAGAATGAGAAGCAAAAGAAGTAGAAGAAGAAAAAGAAGAAGATGAAAAGAAGTACACAAAGGAGAAGAATAAAAAAGAAGGAGAAGAAGAAGACAAAGTAGAAGATGTAGAACTAGAAGAAGAAGAAGAGAAAGAAAAAGAAGAAAAAATAATAAGGAGAAAGAGTAAAAGAAAGAGAAGGAGAAGAAGAAGAATAAATTAAAAAGAAGAATAAGAAGAAGAAGAAAGAGAAAAAAGATGAAGAAGAAGAAAAGAAAATGAGGAAGATGAAGAAGAACAAAGAGGAAGATGAAGAAGAAGAAGAGAAGAAGAAGAAAAAGAAGAAGAAGAAGAAGAAGAGAAGGAGAATAAGGAGAAGCAGAAGGAAAAGTAGAAGGAGAAGGTGAAAAGTAGAAGGAGAAAAGTAGAAAGACAAGGAAAAGAAGAATGAGAAAAAATGAGGGGAAGGAGAATGAGAAGAATCAAGGAATATAGAGAAGAAGAAGATGATGATGAAGAAGAAGGAGAAGTCGAAGGAGAATAAGGAGCATAATAATAATAATAATAAGAAGAATAATTTTAAGAAGAAGAAGACAAAGAAGAGGAAGAAGAAGAATAGAAGTAGAAGAAGAAGAAAGGGAAGTAAAATGAACGAAATTTGAAGGACAAAGACAAGGATAAGAAGATGAGAAGAAAAGGAAGGAAAAGAGAATGAGAAGAAACCGAAGAATATAAAGAAGACGACGAAGATGAATAAGAAGAATTAGTAAAAGAAGAAGTAGAAAAAGAAGAAAAAAGAAGAACGAAAGAGGAAAGAGAAGAAGGACAAGTAGGAGGAGAAGAAGGAAATACGAAAAAGAAGTAGAATGAGAAGGAAAAGGAGAAGAAGGAGAAGGAGAAAGAAAAGAAGAAGGAGAAGGAGAAGGAAAAGGAGGAGAAGGAGAATGAAAAGAAGAAGATAATGAAGAAGAATTAGAAGGTCAAGAGGAATAAGAAGAAGAAAAGTAGAAAGTGAAAATGAGAAAGATAAGAAAAAAGGAAAAGAGGACAAGCAGAATGAGAAGAATAAAAAAGAAGGAGAAGAAAAATACGGAGGAGAAGAAGAAAAGAAGAAAAAGAATGAGAAAATGGAGGAGGACAAGAAGGAGAAGAGGAAGAAGAAAAGAAGATGAAGAAGGAGAAAAAAGGAGAAGAAGAAGAATATGAAGAAGAAGAGGAAGAAGAAGGAGAAGATGAAAAGAATAAGAAAGTGAAGAAGGAGAAGGAAATGGAAAGGGATATGAAGGGGAAGGAGAAAGGGAAGGAGAAGGAGAAGGGAAATGAGGAGATGGAGAATGAAAAGGAGAAAAAGAAGAAAAGAAGGAGAAGAAAAGTTGAAGAAAAAGACGAAGAAGAGGAAGAAAAGGGTGACAAGAAAAAAGAAGAGGAAGGAGTAGAAGACGGGAAAGAAAAAGGATAAGGAAAATAAGGAGAAGGAGAATTAGAACAAGAAATGGAAGAAGTGAAATAGAAGAAGAAGTAGAAGAAGTAGAAGGAGAAGAAGAAGAACAACAAGAAGGAGGAGGAAAAGGAGAGGAAGGAGAAGAAGAAGAAGAATATGAAAAGAAGAAGATGAAGAAGATGAAGATGAAGAAGAGAAGAAGAAGTATGAGAAGAAGAAGAGGAATAAGAAGTGGAAGGAGACTTAGAAGAAGAAGAAAACCAGAAGAAGCAGCAGGAGAAGGAGAGGAGAAGAGAGAGTATGAGAAACTGTAGGAGAAGGTGAAGGAGAAGGAAGTGGAGGAGAAGGTGTATGATAAGAAGATGAAGAATAAGGAGATAAAAAAGAAGTAGAATAAGAAGAAGAAAATGAAGAGGACGAAGAAGAAGAAATAGAAATGAAAAGAAAAGGAGCAGAAGTAGGAAAAGGAGGAGATTGAAAAGGGAAAGAAGGAGAAGGAGTAATAGAAGAAGAAGGAGAAGAAAACGGAAAAGGAGGAGAAGGAGAATGAGGAGAAGTAGATAAGAAGAAGAAGGAGAAGAAGAAGAAGAAGAAGAAGAAGAAGAAGAAGAAGAAGAAGAAGAAGAAGAAGAAGAAGAAGAAGAAGAAGAAGAAGAAGAAGAACGGGAGGTGGAGGAGGAGGAGGAGAAGAACACAAAGACAGAAAATGTAGGAAAAGAAGAAGAAGAGGAAGGAGAAATAAAAGAAGAAGATGAAGAAGAAAAAGGAGACGACGGAAAAGAGGATGAAGAAGAAGAAGGTGAAGAAGTAGTAGAAGATGAAGAAGAAAACAAAAAGAAGAAGAAATAAAAGATGACACGAGGAAATGGAGACATATTCCCTCTCATGGATAGGAAGACTTAACATTGACAAAATGGCAATACACCCCAAAGCACTATACAGATTCAATACGATCGCTATAAGGATACCCATGAAATTCTTCAAAGAAATTGATCAAACACTATTTAAATTCATATGGAACAATAAACGCCCACGAATAGCTAAAGCAATTCTTGGAAAAAAGATAATTAAAAGCATCACGCTCTCCAATTTCAAACATTACTACAAAGCAGTAACAATTAAAACAGCATGGTACTGGAATAAAGGCAGAGCCACTGATCAATGGAACAGAATGGAATATCCCTACATGCAAACCAAAATATATGATCACCTGATCCTTGATAAGGGGGCAAGAAATGTGAAATGGAAAAAGGAAAGCCTCTTCAATAAATGGTGCTGAATCGGAAAAATAGAAATTGTATCAACCATTTTTTCAGACCACAATGCGCTGAAGATAGAAGCTAACCACTCACAAACACGGAAAATCAAATCAAACACCTGGAAACTAAACAATTCAATGTTGAACAATGAGTGGGTCAGGAAGGAAATCAAGGAAGAAATCAAAAGATACTTAGAAACTAATGAGAATGAAGGCACGAGCTACCAAAACCTATGGGACGCAGCTAAAGCCGTGTTAAGGGGAAAATTTATAGCTCTGCAAGCATTCCTCAGGAAAGAAGAGAGGGCCCACATAGACAGCTTGACTTCACACTCAAGACCTTAGAAAAGGACCAGGAAAAGGAACCCAAACCAGATCTAAGGAAAGAAATTATAAAAATTAGAGCAGAAATGAATGACATGGAAACCAAAAAGACAATCCGAAAGATCAATGAAACAAAGAGCTGGTTCTTCGAGAAAATAAATAAGATTGATAAACTGTTAACAAGACTCACAAAGAAAGAAAGAGAGAGAACCCTAATAAATCGAATCAGAAATGAAAAGGGGGACATCATAACAGAAACCAGTGAGATTCAAAAGATCATTAGAGACTACTTTGAAAGTCTATATGCCACAAAACAGGAGAACCTAAAAGAAATGGATGGATTCCTCGATTCCTACAATCTCCCAACACTGAAGAAAGAAGACCTGGAATACCTGAATAGACCCATCAATGTTAAGGAAATTGAAACGGTAATCAAAAACCTCCCCAAAAACAAAAGCCCAGGCCCAGATGGTTTCACTGGCGAATTCTTCCAAACATTTAAAGAAGACCTATTGCCTGTTTTCCTCAAACTTTTCCAGGAAATTGAAAAAACAGGAACTCTCCCAAACAGTTTCTATGAAGCACATATCTCCCTAATACCAAAAGCAAACAAAGACACCACTAAGAAAGAAAATTACAGACCAATTTCCCTGATGAACACCGATGCGAAGATCCTCAACAAAATACTAGCAAATAGGATCCAACAACTCATCAAAAAGATCATACATCACGACCAAGTGGGATTCATCCCAGGGATGCAAGGATGGTTTAACATTCGGAAATCAATCAACATAATCCAGCATATCAACAAAAGTAAAGATAAAAACCATATGATCATATCAATAGATGCAGAGAAAGCATTTGACAAGATCCAACATCCTTTCATGATGAAAACCCTCGCCAAAATGGGGTTTGGAGGAACTTTCCTCAAGATAGTCGAAGCCATCTATCACAAGCCTACGGCAAGCATTATCCTCAACGGGGAAAAACTAAGGGCCTTTCCTCTGAGATCAGGCACAAGACAAGGATGCCCACTCTCACCACTCCTCTTCAATATAGTACTGGAAGTACTTGCGATAGCTATTAGACAAGAAAAAGAGATTAAGGGCATCCAGATAGGAAGGGAAGAAATCCAACTCTCACTATTTGCAGACGACATGATACTATATCTAGAGAAGCCTAAAACCTCTACTAAGAAACTCTTTGAAAAAGAAGACTTTAAATACCTGAATAGACCCATCAATGTTAAGGAAATTGAAACTGTAATTAAAAACCTCCCCAAAAACAGAAACGCAGGCCCAGAAGGTTTCACTGGCGAATTCTTCCAAACATTTAAAGAAGACCTGTTGCCTGTTTTCCTCAAACTTTTCCAGGAAATTGAAAAAACAGGAACTCTCCCAAACAGTTTCTATGAAGCACACATCTCCCTAATACCAAAAGCAAACAAAGACACCACTAAGAAAGAAAATTACAGACCAATATCCCTGATGAACACCGATGCGAAGATCCTCAACAAAATACTGGCAAATAGGATCCAACAACTCATCAAAAAGATCATGCATCACGACCAAGTGGGATTCATCCCAGGGATGCAAGGATGATTTAACATTCGGAAATCAATCAACATAATTCACCATATCAACAAAAGTAAAGATAAAAACCATATGATCATATCAATAGATGCAGAGAAAGCATTTGACAAGATCCAACATCCTTTCATGATGAAAACCCTCGCCAAAATGGGGTTTGGAGGAACTTTCCTCAAGATAGTCGAAGCCATCTATCACAAGCCTACGGAAAGCATTATCCTCAACGGGGAAAAACTAAAGGCCTTTCCTCTCAGATCAGGCACGAGACAAGGATGCCCACTCTACCACTCCTCTTCAAGATAGTACTGGAAGTACTTGCGATAGCTATTAGACAAGAAAAAGAGATTAAGGGCATCTAGATAGGAAAGGAAGAAATCAAACTCTCACTAGTTGCAGACGATATGATACTATATGTAGAGAAGCCTAAAGCCTCTACTAAGAAACTCTTAGAAACAATAGATTTATACAGTAAAGTTTCAGGCTACAAAATCAATAACCAAAAATCCATGGCCTTCATATATGCAAACAGTGAGGCAGAAGAAAGGGTCATGAAAAAAGCAATCCCATTCACAATCGTGCCCCAGAAAATCAAGTACCTCGGAATCAGCTTAACCAAGGAAGTAAAAGACCTCTACAAAGAAAACTACAAAACGCTACTCCATGAAATCAAAGAAGACATGAGGAAATGGAAACATATACCCTGCTCGTGGATAGGGAGAACCAATGTTGTCAAAATGGCAATACTCCCCAAAGCATTATATAGATTCAACGCGATCCCTATAAGGATACCCATGACATTCTTCAAAGAAATTGCTAAAGCAATCTTAAAATTTATATGGAACAACAAACGTCCAAGGATAGCTATAACAATTCTTGGGAAAAAGACGATGGGAGGCATCACCCTCCCCAACCTCAAAATTTACTACAAAGCAGTAACAATTAAACCATAATGGTACTGGAACGAAGGCAGAGCTGTAGACCAATGGAACAGGGTGGAATAACCCTACACACAACCCCAAATGTATGATCATCTAATCTTCGATAAGGGAGCAAGAGATGTGAAGTGGAGCAAGGAAAGTCTCTTTAACAAATGGTGCTGGCACAACTGGACAACCATATGCAAAAAAATGGGCTTAGGTCTTGACCTGACACC
This sequence comes from Sorex araneus, assembly GCF_027595985.1. Lineage (NCBI taxonomy): Eukaryota > Metazoa > Chordata > Mammalia > Eulipotyphla > Soricidae > Sorex > Sorex araneus. Next base: position 51,557,043 of record NC_073313.1, on the reverse strand, counting down.
ATGCACAAAAGTCAGATCAAAATGGATTAAAGACCTCAACATTAGACCACAAACCATAAGGTACATTGAAGACAAGGTTGGAAAAACCCTCCACGTTATTGAAGATAAAGGTATCTTCAAAGGTGACACGGAACTAAGCAATCTAGTAAAAACAGAGATCAACAAATGGGACTACATTAAACTAAAAAGCTTCCGCACCGCAAAAGATACAGTGACCAGAATACAAAGACTATCCACAGAATGGGAAAGGATATTTACACAATACCCATCAGATAAGGGGTTAATATCAATGGTATATAAAGCACTGGTTGAACTCTACAAGAAGAAAACATCCAACCCCATCAAAAAATGGGCCTAAGAAATGAATAGAAACGAAAGAAATACGAATGGCCAAAAGGCACATGAAAAAGTGCTCCACATCATTAATCATCAGAGAGATGCAGATCAAAACAACCATGAGATACCACCTCACACCACAGAGACTAGCACACATCCAAATGAACAAAAGCAACCGCTGTTGGAGAGGAAGTGGGGAGAAAGGGACCCTTCTACAATGCTGGTGGGAATGCCGACTGGTTCGGCCCTTCTGGAAAACAATATGGACGATTCTCAAAAAATTAGATATTGGGCTCCCATTTGACCTAGCAATACCACTGTTGGGAATATATCCCAGAGAGGCAAAAAGTATAATCAAAACGACACCTGCACATGTATGTTCATCGCAGCACTGTTTACACTAGGCAGAATCTTGAAAAAAACCGAATGCCCTAGAACGGATGACTGATTGAGGAAACTTTGGTACATCTATACAATGGAATACTATGCAGCTGTTAGAAAAAAGGAGGTCATGAATTTTGTATTTAAGTGGACCGGCATGAAAAGTTTCATGCTGAGTGAAATGAGTCAGAAAGAGAGAGACAGACATAGAAAGATTGCACACATCTATGGTATATAGAATAACAGAGTGGGAAACTAACACCCAAGAATTGTAGAAATAAGTACCAGGAGGTTGACTCCATGGCTTGGAGGCTGTCCTCACATTCTGGGGAAAGGGCAACTCAGAGAAGGGATCACCAACTTTAATGCAGTCGAAGGCCATGTGGGGAAAGGGAATTGCGGGCTGAATGAGGGTAAGAGACTGATCACAGTGCCCACTCAACACCTTCATTTCAAACCACAACAGCTAATTAGAGAGAGAGAACAGAAGAGAATGCCCTGCCACAGTGGCAGGGTGGGGTTGGGGGAGATGGGATTGGGGAGGGTGGGAGGGATGCTGGGTTTACTGGTGGTGGAGAATGGGCACTGGTGAAGGGATGGGTTCCTGAACTTTGTATGAAGGAAGCATAAGCACAAAAGTGTATACATCTGTAACTGTACGCTCACGGTGATTCACTAATTAAAAACAAATAAATTTAAATGAAAAAAAACCAAAAAAAATTAAAAATACTATATCAACAAAAAAAATTGGGCGAAGTAATAAACAGGAACTTTCTCAAGGAAGAAATACGAATGGCTAAAAGGCACGTGACAAAATGCTCTGCAAAACTCATCATCAGGGAGATGCAGATCAAAACAACTATGAGATACCACCTCACACACAGAGACTGGCTCACATCCAAAAGAACAAAAACAACCGCTGTTGGTGTGGATGTGGGGAGAAAGGAACCCTCCTACACTGCTGGTGGGAATGTCGACTGGTTCAGCCCTTTTGGAAAACAATATGGTCGATTCTCAAAAAATTAGAAATTGATATTCCATTTGATCCAGCAATACCACTCCTGGGAATATACCCCGGAGAAACAAACAAGTATAGTCAAAATGACATCTGAACCTGTATTTTTATCACAGCATACTTTACAATAGCCAGAATCTGGAAAAAAACCGAATGCTCCAGAACAGAGGACTGGCTAAAAAAACTTTTGTACATCTACACAATGGAATACTATGCAACTGTTAGAAAGCATGAAGTCATGAAATTTGCATATTGGTGGATCAACATGGAAAGTATCATGTTGAGTGAAATGAGTCAGAAAGAAAGAGACAGACACAGAAATATTGCACTTATATATGAAATATAAAGTAGCACAGAGGTAAGAGCTAGTAATGATGCAACCTCTGGCAGAAATCCCTCTGGACTTAGTCACTAAAATACTAAAATACAGAAACCTATATCCTCACGGCCGCTACTGTGGCCACACGACCTCATATCTCTTCATTCTCAGCAAAGGAAAACAAATTATCAAATGCTTCCTTTCCAGCAGGTCCGACTCTGGGGGGGGGGGGACTCCAAACAATAATAATGAGTTCTTTTGTATGTAATCAAAGTAAAGAGAAAGTAAAGTGAAATTTACCAACTACACAGGCGGGGGTGGGGGTCTGGGGGCCGGGGGGTGGGGGGGACTTTTACTGTGGTTCTTGGTGGTGGAATATATGCACTGGTGAAGGGATGGGTGTTCGGGCATTATGTAACTGAGACTTAAGCCCGAAAGCTTTGTAACTTTCAACATGGCGATTCAATAAAAATATAAAAAAAAATAATGAGTATTCTAAAATCTTGGTGGGCAAATGGATGGAAATTTGGGTAATGATGAAGGAATACTGACATCAGCAGTGGTTTGAAGTGGGAACACTGAATTCATGGAAGTCCATTATGAACAGCTTTGTAAATCATGATGGCTGATTTTTTTGTAAAACCGTTTGTTTATTTTTATAGTGTTGCTTTTGTCTGTGGCATTACATATTTTAACTTTTCTCAATTTTAATAAAGTTGCTCAAGAAAAAAGAGAAGGAGAAGAAGGAAAGAAGTAGGAAAGGGAGATGAAGGAGAAGGAGAAGGAGACTGAGAAGGAAAATGAGAAGAACAATGAGAAGAAGTAGGAGAAGAAGAAGAAGGAGGAGGAGGAGGAGGAGGAGAAGGGGAAGGAGAAGAAGGAGAATAAAAGAGGAAGACCAAGACGATGAATTAGAAGAAGAGTTGAAGAAGAAAAGAAGAAGGAGTAGAAGGAGAAAAAAGAAGGGGGAAGGAAAAGGAGGAGAAGTAGAATGAGAAAATATGAATAAGTAGAAGAAGAAGGAGAAGAAGAAGAAGGAAGAGGACGAGGAGGAGGAGAAAAAGCAGGAGGAAGAGGAGAAGGAGAAGAAGAAAAAGTAGAAGAGTAAAACAAGAAGACGACGACGAACAAAAAATATGAAGAAGAAATAGAAAAGAAGAAGAAGAAGAAGGATAAGAATAAGAAAAACAAGGAGGAGAAGGAGATGGAGATGACGTAGTAGAAGAAGAAAACAAGAAGAAGATAAAGAATAAGAAGTAGAAGGAAAATAGAAGAAGGAGAAATAGAAATAGTTGGAGAAGGAGTCAGAGAAGGAAATGGAGGAGAACAAGAATAATAATAATAAGATGATGATTAAGAAGACGATGAAGGAGAAGGAGAAAAGAAGAAGAAGATGTGTAAGAGAAGAGGGAGAAGAAGGAAAAGTAGGAGAAGGAGAAGGAAAAGGCGAGGAAGGAGAAGTAGTAAGAGAATAAGTAGGAGAAGGAAAAGGAAAAGGAGAAGGAGAATGAGTAGAAGAAGAAGTTGAATAAGAAGAAGTAGAAGGAGAAGAAGAAGGAGAAAAGAGGAAAACAAGAAGAAGGAGAAGAGGAAGGAGAAAAAGAAGAAAAATAAAAAGAAATTAAAGAAGAAAAAGAAGAAGTAGTAGAAGAAGAAAAGAAGAAGAAGGAGAAGAAAAAGGAGTAGGAAAGGGAGAAGAGGGAGGATAAAGAGGAGATAAAGAAGGAGAAGGAACAAAGGCAGAGCTGCAGACCAATTGAACAGGGTGGAATATCCCTACACACAACCCCAAATGTATGATCATCTAATCTTTGATAAGGGAGCAAGAAATGTGAAGTGGAGCAAGGAAAGCCTCTTTAACAAATGGTGCTGGCACAACTGGACAACCACATGCAAAAGAATGGGCTTAGACCTCGACCTGACACCATGCACAAAAGTCAGATCAAAATGGATTAAAGACCTCAACATTAGATCACAAACTATAAGGTACATTGAAGACAAGGTCGGTAAAACCCTCCGCGATATTGAAGATAAAGGTATCTTCAAAGATGACATGCAACTGGCCAACCAAGTGGAAACAGAGATCAACAAATGGTACTACATTAAACTAAGAAGCTTCTGCACCACGAAAGATACAGTGACCAGAATTCAAGGACTATCTACAGAATGGGAAAGGATATTTACACAATACCCATCGGATGAGGGGTTGATATCAATGGTATATAAAACACTGGTTGAACTATACAAGAAGAAAGCATCCAACCCCATTAAAAATGGGGCGAAGAAATGTACAGAAACTTTCCCAAGGAATAGATACGAATGGCCAAGAGGCACATGAAAAAGTGCTCTACATCACTAATCATCAGGGAGATGCAGATCAAAACAACCAAGAGATACCACCTCACAACACAGAGACTAGCACACATCCAAAAGAACAAAAGCAACCACTGTTGGAGAGGATGTGGGGAGAAAGGGACCCTTCTACACTGCTGGTGAGACCACTGTTGGAGAGGATGTTGGGAGAAAGGGACCCTTCTACACTGCTGGTGGGAATGCCGACTATTTCAGCCCTTCTGGAAAACAATATGGACGATTTGCAAAAAATTAGAGGTTGAGCTCCCATTTGACCCAGCAATACCACTGCTGGGAATATATCCCAGAGAAGCAAAAAGGTATAGTCGAAATGACATATACACTCATATGTTCATCGCAGCATTATTTACTATAGCCAGAATCTGGAAAAAACTCGAGTGCCCTAGAACATATGACTGGTTGAGGAAACTTTGGTACATCTATATAATGGAATACTATGCAGCTGTTAGAAAAAATGAGGTCATGAACTTTGCATATAAGTGGATCGGCATGGAAAGTATCATGCTAAGTGAAATGAGTCAGAAAGAGAGAGACAGACATAGAAAAATTGCACTCATCCGTGGAATATAGAATCACAGTGTAGGAGACTAACAACCAAGAACCGTAGAAATAAATACCAGGAGGTTGACTCCATGGCTTGGAAGATGGCCTCACATTCTGGGAAAAGGCAGCTCAGAGAGAGAAGGGAACACCAAGTAAAATGTGGTAGTAGGCCACGCAGGAGAAAGGTGAAGTGTGCTGAATGTAGACTAGAGACTGAATACAATGGCCACTCAAAACCTTTATTGCAAATCACAACACCTATTTAGAGAGAGAGAACAAAAGGGAAGACTCTGCCACAGTGGCGGGGGGGTGGGAATTGGGGGGTGGAAGCGATGCTGGGTTTATTGGTGTTGGAGAATGGGCACTGATGAAGGGATGGGTTCTCGAACTTTGTATGAGAGAAACATGAGCACGAATATGTATAAATCTGTAACTGTACCCTCACTGTGACTCACTAATAAATAAATTTTAAAAAAGAAGGAGAAGAAAAACGAGAAGTAGAACTAGAAGACGAAGAAGGAGAAGAAAAGATGAAGACCAAAACGATGAAGAAGAATACTAGAAAAAGGAAAGTAGAAGAAGGGGTAGAAGGAGAAGAAAAAGGAGAAGAAGGTGAAGGAAAAGAAGGAGAGTAGAATAAGAAGAAAAAAGAATAATAATAAGAAGAAGAAAGAGAAGAAGAAGAAGAAGAAAACGAAGAAGAAGAAGAAGAAGAAGAGGAGAAATAGAAGAAGAAGGGGAACGAAGATAGAATTAGAAAGACAAGAAAAGAAGGACAAGGAAAAGGAGGGTAATGAGAATGAAAAGAAACAGAATAATATTAAGAAGGCGAAGATGAAGAAGAAGAAGAAGAAGTAGTAGTAGTAGTAGTAGAAGAAGAAGAAGAAGAAGAAGAAGAAGAAGAAGAAGAAGAAGAAGGAGAAGAAGAAGAAGAATGCGAACAAAAAGAAAAAATAAGAGGAAGAAGAAGAAAAAAGATATCGGAAGGAGAAGAAAAACAAGAAGAAAACAAGAAAAAGAAGGAGAAGGAAAAAGAGAAAAAAGAGAAGGAAAAAGAAATGGAAAAGACAAAGGAGAAGGAAAAGGAGGAGAAGGAGAATGATAAAAAGAAGAAGAAGATGATGATGGTGAAGAGAAGAAGAAGAGAGAGAAGAACAAGAAGAAGAAAAGAAGATGAAGAAGTAAAAGGAGAAAGAAGGAGAAGGAAAAGCAAAAGGACGAGAAGCAGAAAGAGAAGGTAAAGAAGGAGAAGGAGAAGAAGAAGAAGAAGAAGAAGAAGAAGAAGAAGAAGAAGAAGAAGAAGAAGAAGAAGAAGAAGAAGAAAGAGGAGGATGAGGAGAAGGAGAAAAGACATAGAAAGATTGCACTCATATGTGAAATATAAAGTAGCTGAGAGGTACAAGCTTAAAATGTTGCGATTTCTGGCAGATTTTTCTCTGGACTTAGTTACTAAAATACAGAAATCCAAACCCGTGCGGCTGCTACTGCAGCCTCTCGACCTCATATCTCTTCATTCTCAGCAATGGAAAACTAATTATCAAATGCTTTTTTTTCAGCAGGTCGACTTTAGTGGGCAGACTCTCCAAATCAATAATAGTGATTTTTTTTGTTGAAATATTGTATGTAATCAAAGTAAAGTGAAAGTAAAGTAAAATAAGTGAAATTTCCCAGTTACACATGCGGGGTGGGGGGCTGGGGGGTGGGGGGAGGGGGGAGGTATACTGTGATTCTTGGTGGTGGAATATGTGCACTGGTGAAGGGATGGGTGTTTGAGCATTGTATGACTGAGACTTAAACCTGAAAACTTTGTAACTTTCCTAATGGTGATTCTATAAAAGAATAAAAAATATATAAATGGCTTTGACTATATTGAGGAAGGTCCCTTCTATACCCATTTTGGCTAGTGTTTTCATCATAAACGGATGCTGGATCTTGTCGAATGCTTTCTCTGCATCTATTGATATGATTATATGATTTTTATCTTTTCTTTTGTTGATATGGTGGATTATGTTGATTGATTTCCGGATGTTAAACCATCCTTGCACCCCCGGGATGAATCCCACTTGGTCGTGGTGTATGATCTTTTTGATGAGTTGTTGAATTCTATTTGCTACTATTTTGTTGAGAATTTTTGCATCTGTGTTCATCAGGGATATTGGCCTGTAGTTTTCTTTTTTTGTGGTGTCTTTGTTTGCTTTTGGTATTAGGGAGATATGAGCCTCATAGAAACTGTTAGGGAGGGTTTCTGTTTCTTCAATTTCCTGGAAGAGTTTGAGAAGGACTGGCAAAAGGTCCTCGGTGTGGATGTGGGGAAAAAGGGACTCTCCTTCACTGCTGGTGGGAATGCCAACTGGTTCAGCCCTTTTGGAAAACAATATGGACGATTCTCAAAAAGTTAGAAATTGAGCTCCCATTTGACCCAGCAATACCACTGCTGGGAATATATCCAGGAGAGGCAAAAAGGTATAGTAGAGATGACATCTGCACTTCCATGTTCATTGCCGCTCTGTTCACAATAGCCACAATATGGAAAAAAACAGAGTGCCCGAAAACAGATGATTGGCTAAAGAAACTCTGGTATATTTACACAATGGAATACTATGTAGCTGTCAGAAAACATGAAGTCATGAAATTTGCATACAAGTGGATCAACATGGAAAATATCATGTTGAGTGAAATGAGTCAGAAAGAAAGAGACAGACATAGAAAGATTGCACTCATATGTGGAATATAATGGAACTGAGAAGTACAAGTTGGCAACGATGCAACTTCTGGCAGATATCTCTCTGGACTTAGTTACTAAAATACTAAATTACAGAAACCCAAAACTGAGAGGCCGCTAAGTGTGGTCACTCGACCTCATACCTCTTCATCCTCAGCAATGGAAAACAAATTATCTAATGCTTCCTTTTCAGCAGGTCTGACTTTAGGGGAGAGACTCTCCAAACAATAATAGTGAGTTTTGTTGAAATATTGTATGCAATCAAAATGAAAGTAAAGTGAAATTTATTAGTTACACAGGGGGGGGCTTAGGGTGGGTGGGCTAGGGGCGTGAGGGGGGTTTGGGGTGTGAGGGGGCGGGGTGGAGCTATACTGGGATTCTTGGTGGTGGAATATGAGCACTGGTGAAGGGATGGGTATTCGAGCATTGTATAACTGAGATTTAAACCTGAAAACTTTGTAACTTTCCACATGGTGACTCAATAAAAAATAAAAAAAAATAACAAAAAAACCCAAAAAATATATAAAAAAATTTTAAAAAGAAGAAAAAGAACCAGAAAAATGAGGAGAACAAGACGAAGAAGGAGAAAAGGAAGAAGAGAGAAGAAGATGAAGAAGAAGAAAAAGAAGGAGAAGGTGACGAAGATGAAGAAGAAGAAGATGTACCAGAGTTTTTTAACCAGTCATCTGTTTTGGGGCACTCTGTTTTTTTCCATATTCTGGCTATTGTAAACAGTGATGTACATGAACATAGAAATGCAGATGTCATCTCTACTATACCTTTTTGCCTCTCCGGGTATATTCCCAGGAGTAGTATTGCTGGGTCAAATGGAAGCTCAATTTCTAATTTTTGAGAATTGTCCATATTGTTTTCCAAAAGGACTGAACCAGTCGGCATTCCCACCAGCAGTGAGAGTGCCCCAAAACAGATGACTGGTTAAAGAAACTCTGGTACATATACACAATGGAATACTATGTAGCTGTAAGAAAACATGAAGTCATGAAATTTGCATATAAATGGATCAACATAGAAAGTATCATGATGAGTGAAATGAGTCAGAAAGAAAGAGACAGGCATAGAAAGATTGCAATCATATGTGGAATACAATATAACTGAGAAGTACAAGTTGGCAGTGATGCAATTTCTGGCAGATATTTCTATGGAGTTAGTTACTAAAATACTAAAATACAGAAATACAAAACCGTGAGGCCCCTAATTGCAGTCAATCGACCTCATACCTCTTCATTCTAAGCAATAGAAAACAAATTATCAAATGCTTCCTTTTCAGCAGGCCCGACTTTAGGGGGGAGACTCTCCAAAGAATAATAGTGAGTTTTGTTGAAATATTGAATGCAATCAAAGTGAAAGTAAAGTCAAATATATCAGTTACACAGGAGGGGGGCTAATGTGTAAGGGGCTAGGGGTGTGGGGGGGACGGGGTGGAGCTATATGGTGATTCTTGGTGGTGGAATATGTTCACTGGTGAAGGGATCGGTTTCGAGCATTGTATAACTGAGAATTAAAGCTGAAAAAGTTGTAACATTACACATGGTGAATCAATAAATAAAATTTTTTTAAAAAGAAGAAGATGGGGGGCTGGAGTGATAGCATAGTGGGTAGGGCGTTTGCCTTGCACACAGCCGACCCGGGTTCGAATCCCAGCATCCCATATGGTCCCCTGAGCACCGCCAGGAGTAATTCCTGAGTGCAGAGCCAGGAGTAACCCCTGTGCATTGCCAGGTGTGACCCAAAAAAACCAAAAAAAAAAAAAGAAGAAGATGATGAAGAAGGAGAAGAAGAAGAAGAAGTAGAAAGAGAAGGGGAAAAGGAGAAGAAGAAGGAGGAGGAGGAGGAGAAAGAGAAGGAAAGGAGAAGGAGAAGAGAAATGAGGAGAAGGAGGATTCGGAGAAGAAGGAGAAGAAAAGATGAAGTCCAAGACGATGAAGAAGAAGAAGATGGTGAGAAGAAGAAAAGAAGAAGAAGAATTAGTAGAAAGAGAAGGAAATGAAGAAGAAGGGTAAGGAAAAGAAGGAGAAGGAGAATGAAAAGAATAAGAAATAGAAGAAGAAGTAGTAGGAGGAGGAGAATAATGAGAAATGAAGTTGAGGAAGAAGATGAAGGTGAAGAAAAAGAAGAGGAAAAGAAGAAGAAGGAGAAGAGAGGAACAAGAAGGAGAAGTAGGAGTAGACGTAGAAGAAGAAGAAAAAAGAAGAAGCAGAAGTAGGAGAAGGAAAGGGAGAAGAAGAAGTAAGAGAAAGTGTAGGAGAAGGAGAAGGCGTAGGAGAAGGAAAAGAGGAGAAGGAGCATGAGAAGAAGAAGATGAAGAAGATGGAGAGGAAGGAGAAGGAGAAATTAGAAGAATAGAAGAAAAAGAGCAAGAAGAAGAAGAAATAAAAAAGGAGGAGAATCAATTTTGAAGAAATTGAAGGAGAAAGAGAAGGAGAAAAGAAGAAAATCAGGAGAAGGAGAATGGGAAGAAGAAGAAGTTGAAGAGGAAGAAAAAGAAGATTGATGAGGAGAAGTAGAAAAATAAGAATACAAGAAGTAGACGATGAGGAAAAAGAAAAGTTAGAAGAGGAAAAGAAAGAAAAGGACAAGAAGAAGAAAAAGAAGGAGAAAAGGAGAAGAAGAGACGGAAAAGAAAAAGGAGAAGAAGAAAGAGAATGAGATGGAGAATTAAAAAAAAGAAAGAGAATGAGAATTAGTAGAAGAACGAGAAGAAGAAGTAAATCAAGAAGAAGAAGAAAAAGTAAAAGTAGGAGAATAGCCAGAATTTGAAAAAAACCGAATGCCCTAGAACAGATGACTGGTTGAGGAAACTTTGGTACATCTATACAATGGAATACTATGCAGCTGTTAGAAAAAAGGAGATCAAGAATTTTGCATATAAGTTGATCGGCATAGAAAGTTTCATGCTGAGTGAAATGAGTCAGAAAGAGAGAGATAGACATAGAAAGATTGCACTCATCCCTGGTATATAGAATAACAGAGTGGGAGACTAACACCCAAGAATTGTAGAAATAAGTACCAGGAGGTTGACTCCATGGTTTGGAGGCTGGCCTCACATTCTGGGGAAAGGGCAACTCAGAGAAGGGATCGCTAACTATAATGTAGTCGAAGGCCATGCGGGGGAAGGGTGTTGCAGGCTGAATGAGGGCTAGAAGCTTAGCCCAGAGGCCTCCCAACACCTTTATTTCAAACCACAACAGCAAATTAGAGAGAGAGAACAGAAGGGAATGCCCTGCCACAGTGGCAGGGTGGGGGGGGTGAGATGGGATTGGGGAGGGTGGGAGTGATGCTGGATTTATTGGTGGTGGAGAATGGGCACTGGTGAAGGGATGGGCTCCCGAAGTTTGTATGAGGTAAGAGTGAGCACAAAAGTGTATAAATCTGTAACTGTACCCTCACGGTGATTCACTAATAAAAAATAAATAAATTTTTAAAAAAGTAAAAGTAGAAGGAGAAGAGAAGAAGAAAATGATAAAGTAGAATAAGTAGAAAAAAGAATAGAAGAAGAATAATCAGAAGAATAAGAATAAGAAGAACAAGAAGAAAATGAGAAGGAGAAGGAAAAGGAGAAGAATGAGGAGGAGGAGGATAAGGAGAAGAAGAAGAAGAAAAAAAAGAGGAAGAAGAAAAGAAGTAGAAGAAGTTAAAGAAGAAGAGGAAGACTAAGATGAAGAAGAAGAAGAAGAAGAAGAAGAAAAGGGAAAGGCAGAAGAAGAAGAGGAGGAGGACAAAAAAGGAGAACAGGAATAAGAAGTAGTAGAAGAAGATGATTAGCAGAAGAATAAGAATTAAGAAAAGGAGTAGAAGAAAAGAAGAAGAAGATGGCAAAGACGAAGCAGAAGAAGAAGATGAGGAGGAGGAGGAAGAAGAAGAAAAGTAGGAGAAGATGCAAAAGTAGAAGAATAGAAGAAAAAAGATGAAGCAACTGTGCAAGTAAAAGGATAAGAAGAGGAAGATGAAGAAGATACAAGAGAAGGAGAAGAAGAAGACAAAGAAGAAAAAGAAAAGAAGAAAACGAAGAATTTGCAGAAGAAGAAAGAGAAAAAGAAGAAAAATGAGGAGAAGAAAGAAAAGAAAGGGAATTAAAAGTACACGAAGACAAAGAAGGAGAGGAAGAAGAAGACGAAGAAGAAAAAGAAGGAAGAGGAGAAGAAAGAGAAGAAGAATAGGACGAAGAAAAAGAAAAGAATAAGTACAAGAAGGAAGAGTAGAATGAGGAGGAGGAGAAGGAGAAGAAGAAACTGAAGTAGAAGAAAGTAAGAAGAAGTAGTAAAAGGAGAAAAGGAAGGAGATGAAGAAGGAATAGAAGAAGAGGAAGAGGAAGAAGTAGAAGTAGGAGGAGGAATAAGAGAAAGGGAAGAGGATTAAGACAAAAAAGAAGATGGCGGAAGAGAAGGAGGAGGAAGAAAAGAAAGAAAAGAAAATGGAAAAGAAGAAGAAGCAGGAGGTGGAGGAGAAGGAGAAGAAAAAGGAAAAGATGGCAAAAATGAAGAAGAAAAAGAAGAAACGAAGGAGAACAAGAAGGAGAAACTATTTGGAAGAAGGAGAAGGAGATATAGAAAGAGATAGAGAAGGAAATAAGGAGCAGAAGAAGAAGAAGAAGAAGGAGGAGGAGGAGGAGGAAGGAGGAGGAGGAGGAGAGTAGAAATAGAAGAAGAAGATGGAGGAGAAAAAAGGAGTAGAAGAAGAAGAAGACTAAGGGAAGAAGAAGAATAGATAGAAGAAGTAGAAGAAGAAAAAGACTAAGAAGAAGGCAAAGTAGAAGAAGACGAAGAAGAAGAAATAGAAGAAGACGAAGAAGACAAAGAAGAAGATGAAGATGAAGAAGAAGAAGAAGAAGAAGAAGAAGAAGAAGAAGAAAAGAAGAAGTAGGAGAAGGAGGTGGAGAATAAAAAGGAGAACATGTAGAATGAGGAAGAGAAGGAGAAGGAAAAGAAGGAGATGGAGAAGAAGAAGTGGAGGAAGAAGTAGGAGAACAACGAGAAGGAGAAGAAATAGAAGAAGAAGGAGAAGAAATTAAGAAGAAGAAAAATGAGGACAAGGAGAAAAAAGAGGAAGAGCAGGATCAAGAAGAAGAAGGACGTCGACGAGGATGAAGAGACGGAGAAGAATAAGAAGAAAAAGATGAAGAAGAAGATGATGATGAAGCAGAAGAAGGAGAATGAGGAGGAGAAGAAAAAGAAGAAGGAGAAATAGAAGAAGAAAAAGATGAAGAAGATGAAATAGAACAAGACGTAGAAGAAGACGAAAAGAAGAAAAACGGAAAAGAAGAAAAACGGAAAAGAAGGAGAAGTAAATGTATAAAAAGAAGAAGATGATGATAATGAAGCAGAAGCAGAAGAAGAAGAAGAAGAAGAAGAAGAAGAAGAAGAAGAAGAAGAAATAGTAGAAGAAGATAAAGGCGAAAAACAAAGAGAAGAAGATGATGATTAAGAAGAACAAAAAGGATAAGAAAAAGAAGAATATAAAGAAGGATAAACTAAGATGAATAAGATGAAAAATAATAAAGTAGAAAACGGAGGAGAAAAGGGAGAAAAAGAGAAGGAAAACGATATGGAGAATGAGAAGGCGAGGAAACGGTGTAGAATTGGATGGGAAGAAGAAGAAGAAGAAGAAGAAGAAGAAGAAGAAGAAGAAGAAGAAGAAGAAGAAGAAGAAGAAGAGGAAGAAGTAGAATATAAAAGGAGAAGGAGATGAAGGATAAGAAATGTTAAAGAAGAAGAAGGAGCAGGAAAAGGAAAAGGAGAAAGAGAAGGAGAATGAGACAGAGAATGAAAAGGAGGAGAAAGAGAATGAGAAGAAGATGAGAAGAAGAACCAGGAGAAGAAGAAAGAAAAGGATAGGTTGATGAAGATGGAGAATAAGAAGAAAAAGAAGGAGGACTATGTGGAGGAGGAAAAGGAGAAGAAGACGAAGTGGAAAAAGAAGAAAATGAAGAAGTAGAAAAGAAGTAGTATAATAAGAAGGTGAAGTAGGAGAAGAAGAAAAAGGAGGAAGAGAAGGAAGTGGAGGAGGATTCGAGGAAGAAGAGGGAGAAAAATAAAAGGAAGAAGACGAAGAAGAAAAAGAAGAAAGAGATGAAGAAATAGGAGAAGGAGAACAGCAAGAAGAAGATTAGGAAGAACAAAATGGAGAAGAAGAAAAACAAGAAGATTAAGAAGAAAAAAGAGGAAGAAGAAATGAAGAAGAGCAAAGAGAAGAAGCAGAAGATAAAGAAGTAGAAGAAAAGAAGAAAAAGTAAAAAAACTAAGAAGGAGAAGAAAAAGGAGAAAAAAGAGGAATAAGCAGAATAAGAAGAAAAGAAAAAGAAGAAGAATTAGGAGGAGAAGAAGAAAGAGAAGGTGGAAAAGATGGAATGAAAAAGGAGGAGAAGGAGAATAGGAAGAAATAGAAGAAGTAGAAGAAGGAGGAGGAGGAAGAGGAGACGAAAAAGAAGAAAAAGAAGAATATAAGAGGAAAAAGGAGGAGAAAATGAGGAGGATGAGGAGGAGAAGGAGAAGAAGAAAAAGACGGAGACGAAGCAAAAAATAGAAGTAGAGGCAGAAGTAGTAAATGAAGAAGAGTAAAAAGAAGTAGAAGAAGACAAAGGAAAAGAAGAAGAAACTATAGAAGAATATGAAAAGAACAAGAAGAAGGAGAAGTAGGAGTGGAAGAAAGAGAAGAAAAAAGAGAATGAAAAGGAGGAGAAGAATGAGAAGAAGATGAAGAACAAAAATACAAAGAAGGAGTAGAATAAGAAGACGAAGAACATGAAAAGAAAAAGCAGAAGGAGAAGAAGAAGAAAACCAAGACGAAGAAGTATAATAACAAAAAGCAGAACAAGAACAAGAAAAGAAGAAAAAACAAGAATAAAAAAAGAAGAAAAGGTGAAGAAGAAGTTAAAAAGAAGAACAAGAAGAAGGAGAAGAAGAAGAAGTAAAAGGAGAAGATAAGTAATGGAAGAGGGGCCCAGAGATGAACCGGGAGCCGCGGCACAAGAAACAGACCCTCCACGCCTATTGACTGTGATCCTGAGGTCTCCTAACCCATTTTGACACCAGAGCGGATGCTTGCAGTCATGCATTTTGACTGTGAACTGAGCTACAACCTCGTGCAGCCCGGGGAGGGATTTTTTTCCCTCTCCACCCCATTTTTCTGAGCGAAAATGGCGACAGCGGTAGCAGCCACGTGGTAAGAGCCACCCTCTAAGACCCCTCCACCAGGAGGTAGGACTTTTTTAGTGACATAGCCTGTAGGTGGTCCTGGGAGGGGGGGGCGTTCCCGGCGTGCCTTCTGCCCAGAGATGAACCGGGAGCCGCGGCACGAGAAACAGACCCTCCGCGCCTATTGACTGTGATCCTGAGGTCTCCTAACCCATTTTGGCACCAGAGCGGATTCTTGCAGCCATGCATTTTGACTGTGAACTGAGCAAAAATATTAAAAACCCAAAACCGCGCGGCCGCGACTTTAAGTGAAGACTTAAAGTCTTCACTCTTAGCAATCAAGAAAAATTATTAGAGGATGCCTATTCACCAGGCCTGATTGTTGGGGAAAATTTCCAATCAATAATAGTGAGTTCTGTATGGAAATATGGAATGTACTCAATATATATAGAGGATAATGGGAATATCATTAGCTACTTGGATGGGGGGTGGGGTGGTAGGGGGGTGTATTGGGGTTCTTGGTGGTGGAACGGGTGCACTGGTGAAGGGATGGTGGTTCAATCAGTATTTGACTGTGACTTAAACCTGAAAGCTTTGTATTTTTTCCTTTTTTCACGGTGGTTCGATAAAATATTTCTTTAAAAAAAAAGAAATGGAAGAGGAAGAAGAATAAGAGAAAGACAAGGAGGAAGAAAAGGAAGAACAAAATGAAGTAGAAAAAGGAGAATCAGGAGAAGAAGAAGCAGAAGAAGGAAACGAAGAAGAAAAAAGAAGAAAAACTATGAAAGAATGAGAAGATCGAAAATAAGAAAAAGAAGTAAAAGAAGAAGAAAGTGGAGGACGAGAAGGAGAGGAATAAGAAGAAAAAGTGAAAGAGGAGGAAGAAGAGGGGAAAAAATAAGAAGAAAAGAAGGATAACAAGAAGAAAAGGAAGGAAAAGAAGACAAGAAGAAGAACAGAAGTAGAAGAAAAGAAGAAATAGGAGAATAAGGAGAAGAAGATGAAAAAGAAGAATAAGAAATAGAATATGCAGAAGAAGAACAAAAAAAAGAAAAAGAAGAAACGAAGATGAAGTAGAAAAATAATAAAGAAGAAGAAGGAGTAGGAAAAGGAGAAGAAGGAGGAGGGGAACGAGAAGAAGAAGGAGAAAAGAAGGAGTAGGAGAAGGAAATATAGTACAAGGGAAAGGAGAGGAAGAAGAAGAAGAAGAAGAAGAAGAAGAAGAAGAAGAAGAAGAAGAAGAAGAAGAAGAAGAAGAAGAAGAAGAAAAGTAGAAACAGAAGAAGAAGGAGAAGGAAAAGGAGAAGGAGCAGGAGAAGGAAAAGAAGAAAGATAAGGAGAAGGAGAAAAAGAAAGAGAAGAATGAGAAGGAGAATGAAAAGGAGGAGAAAGAGAATGAGAAGAAGAAGAAGAAAAAGAAGAAGAAGGAGGAGATGAATTGAAAGAAAGAGAAGAAGAAGAAGAAGTCGCAGAAGGGAGAGATGGAAAAGGAGAAGAAGAAGAAGTGGAAGAAGAAGAAAGGGAAAAAGAAGTAGAAGAAGAAAAAAGAAGATGTAGAAGAGAAGAAGGGGAACAAGGTGACGAATAAGAACAAGGAGGAGGAGGAGTTGGAGAAAAGAAAGAAGAAAACAGAAAAGGAGGTAGAAGAAGAAGACGAAGACGAAGAGCAAAAGGAGAAAGAAGAAGAAGATGATTATGAAGAAGAACAAGAAGGAGAAGAAGAAGTAGAGGAAGAAGAAAAGAAGAAGGAGGAGGAAAATTAGAATGAGGAGAAAGAGAAGAAGAAAAAGAATGAGGAGTTTGATTAAATGGGGGAGAAGGAAAATGAAAAGTTAAAGACGTAGGAGAAGATACGATGAAGAAGAATAAAGAAGAAGGAGAAGGTGAAGGTAAAAGAAGAAATAGAACGATAAAGAAAAGAGACGGAAAACAGGAGGAGAAAAAGAATGTAAAGAAGAAGATGAAGAAAAAGAAGAAGGAGAAGAACATAAAGAAGAAGAAGAAAAGAAGAGGAAAAAGAAGAAGTAGCAGTAGTTGAAGAAGAAGAAGAAGAAAAAGAAGACGTAGAAGACGGAGAGGAATAAGAATATCAGTTAGAAGAAGAAGAGGGAGAATAAGGAGAAGAAGAAAAGTATAAGGAGAAGAAATATAAGGAAATGGAGTCGAAGAAAGAGGAGAAGAAGGTGAAGGAGAAAGAGAAGAATAAGATTGAGGAAGAAACAAGAAGAAGGAAAAGAAGAAGACAAAGAAGAAAAAATTAGAAGAAGAAAGATATAGAGAAAGAGAAGGAGAATGAACAGAAGAAGCAGAAGTAGTAGAAGAGGAAAAAGAATATTAAGAACGAGAAGGATAAGTAGACGAAGAAGAAGAAGAAGAAGAAGAAGAAGAAGAAAATGAAGAAGAAGACAAAGGAGAGGAAGAAGGAGGAGGAGACGAGAAGTGAGAAGAAGAAGGAGAAGGAGATACAAAAAGGAGAAGAAAAAGAAGAAGATGAAGAACACGACGAAGAAGATAAAGCAGAAGAAAGAGAAGACGAAAAAGAAGAAGAAGAAGAAGAATTTCAAGAAGCAAAAGAAAGAGAAGAAGGGGGGAAAGTGAGAAGAAGAAGAATAAGAAAAAGATAAAAATAAGTCGAAGACTAAGAAAAAAGAAGAGCATTAATAAGAAAAGAAAAAGAAGGAGAAGAAGAAGGAGAAGGGAAAGGAGAAGAAGAAGAAAAAGAAGGAATAGTAGTAGAAGAAGAAGAAATAAAAATAAGTAGAAGAACAATGAGAGAAGGAGAAAAGAACAACAAGTAAAAGAACAATAAATAGACGCAGAAGAAGAAAATGAAGAAAGAAGAAGGAGGACGAAATAAAGGAGGAGAAGGAGAAAGAGAAGTAGAAGCAGAAATAAAAGGACTAGAAGGAGAATGAGAAAATGAAGAATAAGAAGAGGTAGTAGAAGAAGAACTAGAAGAAGAAGAAGAAGAAAATAAGAAGAAGAAAGAGAAAAAGGAATTGGAGAAGGAAAAGGAGAACAAGGAAAAGGAAAAGGAGAAGTTGAAAGAGATACAGAATCAGAATGAGAAGAAGAATGAAAAGGAGGAGAAAGAGAATGAAAAGAAGAGGAAGAAGAAGAAAGAAGAAAATAATAAGAAGAAAGAGAACGAGGAGAAGGTGAAGGAAAAGGAGAACAAGTTGAAATAGAGACAGAAGCAGAATGAGAAGAATGAAAAGGAGGAGAAAGAAAATGATACGAAGAAGAAGAGAAAGAATAAGAAGAAGAAAGAAAGAAGACGAAGAACGATATGGTAAAGAAGAAAAAGAAAAAAGATGACGAAGAAAAGGAAAAGACGAATACGAAGAAGAAGAAGAGGAAGAAGAAGAAGGAGAAGGAGAAGGAGAAGGAGGAGGAGACGAATAAGGAGAAGAGAAGAAGAAGAAGACATAGTCTAAGAAGACGTAGAAGAATAAGAAGAAGACGAGGGGCTGGAGCGATAGCACAGCGGGTAGGGCGTTTGCCTTGCACGCAGCCGACCCGGGTTCTAATCCCAGCATCCCATATGGTCCCCTGAGCACCGCCAGGGGTAATTTCTGAGTGAAGAGCCAGGAGTAACCCCTGTGCATCGCCGGGTGTGACCCAAAAACCAAAAAAAAAAAATAAGAAGAAGACGAAAAGAAGAAGAAAGAAGAAGAGAACTAAAAGGAAGATGAGATGAAGAAGAAGAAGTAGTAGAAGAAGAAGACAAGGAAGAATATGAAGCAGAAGAAGGAAAATAGAAGTAGAAGAAAAATTATAATAAGAAGAAAACGAAGACGAAGAAGTATTAGAGGTAGATGAAGTAGAAGAAAAGAAGAAGAAGAAGAAAAAGTAGAAGGAGAACAAGAAGAAAAAGAAAGGTAGAAGTAGAGAAGAAAAAGGGGAATTAGTGGAAGGAGAAGAAAAAGGAGAAGATGAAAAGTAAAAAGAAGGAGAAGTAGAAGAAGAAGAAACAGATGAAAAAGAAGATAAACAAAGATGAAAAAAAGAAAAAGGAAAAAGAAGAAGGACAAGGGAATGGAGAAGAATCAGAAGGAGAAGGAAAACAAAAAAAATAAGTAGAAGGATAATGGAAAGAGTAAGTAGAAGAAAAATAGAAGAGGACAAAGTAGAAACAGAAAAAAGGAGAAGGAGAAGGAAAATGAAAAGGAGAAGAAAGAGAAATAAAAGGAGAATCAGAAGGAGAATAAAAAAGAGGAGAAGGAGAATGAGAAGAAGATGAAGACGAAGAAGGAGAAGAAGAAGAAGAAGAAGAAGAAGAAGAAGAAGAAGAAGAAGAAGAAAAGAAGAAGGAGGAGGAGGAGAAGGAGAAGTAGAGGAAGATGGAGAAGAAGAAGATGAAGATGAAGGAGGAAAAATATAATTAGGAGAAGGAGAAGAAGAAGATGAGAAAGAACAAGAAATAGAAGATGAAGACGAAGAAAATGAAGTAGAAAAGAAAAAAGAAGAACATGAAGTAGAAGGAGAAGAAGAAAAAGAAGAAGGAAGAGGATGAGGAGGAGAAGGAGTAGAAGAAAAGGAAGAGGAAAAGAAGACGAAGACGAAGAAGGAAAAAGTAGAAAAGAAGAAGATGATAAGAAAGAAGAAGGAGGAGATTAAGAAGAAGAAGTTGATGAAGAAGAAAAGAATAAGAAGACGGAGAAGAATAATGAGAAGTAGTATTAGGAGATGAGGAAGAAGAAAAGAACAAGAAGAACGAGAAGAATGAGAAGACAAAGAATCAGAAGAAGAAGAAGAAAAGAAGAAAGAGTAGGTAAGGGAGAAGGAGAAAGAGAAAGAGAAGGAGAAGCAGAAGGAAAAGGAGTAGAAGGAGAATAGGGATAAGGAGAAGAAGAAGAGGAGGAGGAGGAAAAGGAAAATAAGAAGAAGAAGGAAAAGGAGTAGAAGGAGAACACAAAGGGAAGTAGAATGAGAAGGAGAATAAAAACAAGAAGAAGGAAAACGAGAAGAAAATGAAGAAGAAGACAGAGAAGAAAAACAGAAGAAAAAGAAGTAGAAGAAGTAGATGAAGGAGATGGAGAAGAAGGATGAAGAGGAGAAGAAGGAGTAGGATCAGAAGGAGTAGGAGGAGGTCAAGTAGAAGAATAAGAAGAAGTACAAAAGGATGAAGAATACGAAGACGAAAAAGAAAATGAAGTAGTAAAAAAGGAGAAGAGGAAGACAAAGAAGAAGAAATAAAAGAAGAAGAAGATGAAGAAGAGGAGGAAGGAGGATGAGGAGGAGGAGAAATAGATGAAGAAGAGAAAGTAAAGGAAGAAAAGGAAGAAGACAAAGACGACGAAAAAAGATGAAGAAAAAAAGAAGAAAAAGAAGAGGAAGACGAAGAAGAAGAAATAAAGAGAAAGACAAAGAAGAAATAAAGAAGAAAGTGAAGAAGAACAAAGAGAAGAATAAGATGAAGAAGATGAAGAACAAGAGAAGATGAAGAAGAAGATGGAGAAGAAAAAGAAGGAGTAGGAGGAGTAGAAGAAGAAGAAGAGGAAGAAGAAGGAGAATGAAAAGGAGAAGGAGAAAGAGAAGGAGAAGTGGATGGAGAAGGAAGAAGAGAAGAATAAGGCGAATAAAAAGAAGAAAAAGAAAAAATACGAAGAAGGGAAGAAGAAGAAGAAGAAAAAATAAAAGAAGAAAATTAGATGAAGACGGAGAAGGGAAGGAAAAGTAGAAGAAAAATGAAAAGGAAGAAAAGGAGAATGCAAAGAAGACAACGAACAATAAGATTATGAAGAAGAACAAGATGAAGCAGCAGCAGCAGAAGAAGACGAAGATAAGAAAGAAATAGAAGTAAACTAGAAGAAGAAGGAAGACGAGGAGGAGGAGAAGAAGTTGATGAAGGAGAAGAAGAAGTAGTAGAAGAAAAAGTAGAAGAATATGAAGAAGGAAACGAAGAAGAAAAAGACAAAAAGAAGAAGAAGGAGAAGGTGATGGAGAAGGAAATGAAGAAGTAATAGAAAGAGAAAAGGAAGGAAAAAAGGCAAAGAAGTATGAGAGGAAGATTATTAAGAAGAAAAAGAAGAAGAACAAAGAGAAGGAGAAGAAGATGAAGGAGAAGACGAAAACACGAAGAAGTAGAAAAGAAGAAAAAAGAAGATAAAGAAAAGAAAAAGAAGATGTTGAAGGACATGGAGAAGAAAAAGGATAAGTAGTAGAATGCCAAAAGAAAACAGAAAGAGAAGGAAAAGGAGGAGAAGGAGAATTAAATAAGAAGAGAAAAAAGAAAAAATGAGTATAAAAAGGAGAAAAAGAAAAAATAAGAAGAAAAGAGGAAGAGGAAGTAAAGAATAAGAAGACGAACAAGGAAAAAGAAGAAAAGGAGAAGGAGAAGGATAAGTAAAAGGAGAAGAAGGAGGAGGAGGAACCGAAGGAGTAAAAGAGAAGAAGAGGAAAAGAAGAAGTAAAAGAAGAAAAAGTAGTATAAGAGGAAGAAAAAGAAGAGGAAGAAGAAGACGAAGAAGAAGAAAAATTGGGCGGAGTAGGAGGAGAAGGAGGAGGAGGAGGAGGAGGAGGAGGAGGAGGAGAAGAAGAAGAAGAAGAAGAAGAAGAAGAAGAAGAAGAAGAAGAAGAAGAAGAAGAAGAAGAAGAAGAAGAAGAAGAAGAAGAAATGGAATATGAAGAAGACGAAGATGAAGAAGAAAAAGAACAAGAAGAAAAGAAGAAAAGGAAGAGAAGAAGAAGAAAAGAAGTAGAAGAAGAAGAAGAAAAAGAAAAGAAGAAAAAAGAATAAGGAAAGCAAGGAAAGAGATTAAGAAGTATAAGATTAAGAAGAAGAAGAAGACAAAGAAGGAAAGTAGAATAAAAAGAAGGAGAAGTAAAAGGAGAAGAAGGAAGAGGAGAATGAGGAGGAGACAAAGAAGAAGTAAAGAAGAAAAAAGAAGAAGCAAGAAAAGAAGAAGAAGAAGGAGGAGGAGAAGAAGGAGAGGAGGGAGAAGAAGATGATGAAGAAGAAAAAGAAAAGAATAAGTAGAAGAAAAGAATTAAAAAAGAAGGAAAAGAGAGATGTAGAAGAATAAGATGAAGAATAAAATGGAGGAGCAGAAGGAGAAGGAGAAGAAGTAAAAAGATAGAGAAGAGGAATAAGACGGTGAAGAAGAAGAAAATAAGAAGAAGAAGTAAAAGAAAGAGGAGGAGGGGAAGAAAGAAAAGGAGGAGAAAAAGAATTTGGAGGAGGAGAAGCAGGAGGAGGAGAGGAGAAGAAGAAGAAGAAGAAGAAGAAGAAGAAGAAGAAGAAGAAGAAGAAGAAGAAGAAGAAGAAGAAGAAGAAGAAGAAGAAAAGAAGAAGAAGAAGAAGAAGAAGAAGAGAAGAAGAAGAAGAAAACTAAGAAGACAAAGACGCAGGACATGAAGAAGAAGAAAGAGAAAAGGAAGTAGAAGAAGAAAAGAAGAAGGAGGAGATGAACTAGAAGAAGAACAAGAATGAGAAGTAGGAGGATATGTGGAATAAGAAGAAGAAAACAAGAAGAAGAGAAAGGAAAAGGAAAAGGAGAAGAAGGAGTACGAAAAGAGTAGGAGAAGGAGAAGTAAAAGAAAAAGAAGGAAAAGGAGAATAAAAAGAAGTAGAAGAAGATGAAGAAGAAGAAGAAAAATAAAAGACGAGGAAGGAGAAGGAGAAAAAAGATGGAGAAGGAAAAGGGGAAGTAGGAGACGGAGTGAGAGAAGGATAAGGAGAAGGAAAAGGAAAAGGAGAAGAAGTAGAATGAGAAGGATTTGAACCAGAAGGAGAATAAGGAAACGAAGAAGAAGAAGAAGAAGAAGAAGAAGAAGAAGAAGAAGAAGAAGAAGAAGAAGAAGAAGAAGAAGAAGAATAAGGTGGAAAACGGGAAGAAAGAGAAAAGGAGGACAAAAAGAAGAAGAGGAAAGAGAAGAAAAAGAAGAGGAAGAAGAAGAAAAAAGAGAAGAAAAAGAAAAAAGGAGGAATAGGAAAGGGAGAAGGAGAAAGAGAACGATCAGAAGAGGAAATGGAAAATGAGAAGGAGAATAATACGGAGAAGATTAATAATAATAATAAGAAAACATGAAGACCAAGACGATAATAAGAAGAAGACTAGAAGAAGAAAAGAAGAAGACGGAGTAGTAGAAGGAAAATGAGGAAAAAATATAGAGGAGGAGCAGAAGGAGACGAAGAAGTAAAAAAAGAAGAATCAGGATGAAAAGGAGAAGTTGAAGAATAATTAGAAGAAGATTAAAAGAGGAAGAGGACGACGAAGTTGAAGAATATGAAGAAATAGAAAGAGAAAATAAAAAAGAAGGAGAACAAGAAGAACAAGGAGCAGAAGAAGAAGAGGAAGAAGAAAACAAGAAGAAGAAGGAGGAGGAGGGAAACGAGAAGTAGAAGAAGGACAAAGAGAAAGAGTTAGAGAAGGAGAAGGAAATGGAGAAGGAGAAGGACAAGGAGAAGAAAAGGATGAGAAGGAGTATGAGTAGTAGAAGAAGACGATGAAAAATAAGGAGAGGAAGGAGAAAAGAAGAAGAAGAAGAAGAAGAAGAAGAAGAAGAAGAAGAAGAAGAAGAAGAAGAAGAAGAAGAAGCATTAGAAGGAGAAAGCGAGGGAGGAGAAGGGAAATGAGGAGGGATATAAGAAGAGGTGAAAATAATAGGGAGTAGAAGGAGAAGATAGAGTAGGAAAAAGTGAAGAAGGACTAAGAGAAGGAGAAAGAGAAGGGAAAGAAAGGGAGGAGAAGGAGAATGAGTAGAACAAGAAGATGAAGAAAAAGATGAAGGAGGAGAAGAAGAAGTAGCCAAAGTAGAAAAACTAGAAGAAGTAGAAGAGTATAAGAAGAAACAGAATAAGATAAAGAAGAAGAAAAAGGAGAACAAGGAGAAGAGGAAGAAAAAATAAAGAATAGGTTGAAGAAAAAAAGAAAACTAAAAGGAAGAAGATTATAGAGAAGACATAGAAGAGGAAATATAAAAGAAGAAGACGGAGAAGGAGAAGCAAAGGAGGATAAGAAGAAGTGTTGGAGATGGAGAAAAAGAAAGAATAGGAGAAATTGAAGATGAAAAGAGGTAGTGAGAGAGAAAAAGAAGGAGAAGAAGAAGAGGTAGAAGAAAATGATGGAAAAAGAAGAAGAAAAAGAGAAGAAGGGAAAAGAATAGAGATAAGAAGGAGAAGGAGAAGTAGAAGGAAAAGAAGAATGAGATAGAAGGAGAAGGAGAAGGAAAATGGAAAGTAGGAAATGGAGATTTAGAAGAAGAAAAAGAAGAAACCAAAGCAGAAGAAGAAGGAGGAGGAGGAGGAGAAGAAGAGAAGAAGAAAGAGGATGAGGAGGAAAAGAAGAACGAGGAATAGAAAAAGAACGAGTAGGAGGAGAAAAGGAGAAGAAGAAGAAAAAGAAGGAGGATATGAAGAAGAGAGAGGAAGAGGCAGAGGAGGCGGAGAATGAGAGGAAGAAGTAGAAAAAGATGAAGAGGAAGAAGAAAAAGAAGACGAAGAGGAAGAGGAAGAAGAAGAAGAAGAGGAATAAGATAAAGAAGAATAAGAAAAGAAGCAGAAAAGTTCGAAGAAAAATAAGTAGAAAAAGGAGAAAAAGAAGAAGGTAAAAAAGGAGAAGGAATTGAAGAAGAAGAACAAGAACAGGAAGAAAAAGGAGGAGAAAGATAAGAAAAAGCAGAATATGGAGAAAAAATAAGAGGAAGAAAAACTAGAAGACGAAGAATAAGAAGGAGAAGAAGAAAATAAGAAGAAGAAGGAGAAAGAGAAGGAGAAGGAAAAAGAAATGGAGTTGAAGGAGAATGAGAACAAGGAGAAAAAGAAGAAGATGAAGATGATGAAGAAGGCGACGAATTAGAAGGAGAGAAAGCAGTACAAGAAGAAGAAGAAAAAGCTGTAAAACAAGAAGAAAGAAAAAAATAAGGAGAATGAGAAGGAGAAGAAGAGAAGAAGAAAAAGACCAAAAAGAAGAAAGAGAAAAGAAGTAGAAGTAGAAGTAAAAGGAGAATAAGGAAAGGAGAAAGACAAAGAGAAGAAGAAAAATAGAAGCAGTAATAGCAGAAGAATGTTACTAAGAAGAAGAATAAGGAGATGGAGAAAAAAGGAAGAAGCAGAAAAGAGGAAGATGAAGTTGAAGAAGGAGAAACAGAAAAAATAGGAGTAGGAAAGGAGGAGAAGAAGAATGAGAAGAAGATGAAGAAGATGAAATAGAAGAAGGAGAAGAAGAAGGAGGAGAAGAAGAAGGAGACAGAGGAGAGGAAAAGGAGTAGCAGGAGAAGGAAAAAGAGAAGAACAAGGAGAAGCAGAAGGAGAAAAGTAGGAGTAGCAAAAAAGAACAAAAAAGAAGAAGTAAAATGAGAAGAAGTAGGAGGAGAAAGACAAGGAATAGAACAGGAGACAGAAAAGAAGGGGAAGAAGAATGAGAAGAAATAGAAGAATATGAAAATGAAGAAGTTGAAGGAGAAGAAGTAGAAGATGAAGAAGACGAAGAAGAATTAAAAGAAGTAGAAGAATAATAATAAGAAGTAGAAGAAGAAAAGAAGATGTAGGAGAAGTAGGACAAGGACAACAGAAAGGAGAATGAGGAGAAGGAATACGATGAGAAGGAGAATAAGTAGTAGAAGCAGAAAAGAGGAAGAATAAGAAGAGGGAGGAGAAAAATAAGAAGGAGAAAAAGAAGAAAAAGACAAAGAAGAAGGAGAAGGAAAAACAGAAGAAGGAGCATGAACAGAAGCAGGAGAATGAGCAGAAGAGAAGAAGAAGAAGAAGAAAAGGAAGAAGAACATGAAGGAGAAGAATAAGAAAAAAGAAGAAGAAGGTGAAGAAGGAGAAGAAGAGGAACAAGAAGGAGAAGATAAGGAGAAAGAGAGGTAGAAGTAGAAGAAAAAGGAATTGAAGGAGAATGACAACAAGAGAACAAGAAGAAGATAAAAACGATATAGAAGAAGAAGAATTAGAAGGAGAAGAAGTAGAAGAAAAAGAAGAATTAGAAGAATAAAAAAGACAAGAAGAAGATGGAGGAGGAGAAAAAGAAGAAGAAAGAGAATGAGATAAAGAAGAGCAAGATGTAGAAGAAGGAGAAGGAAAAGGAGAAGAAGGAGGAGGAGGAGGAGAAAGAGAACAATAAGGAGAAGGGGAAGGAGAAGGATGAGAATATAAAATAGAAAAGAGAAGAATAAGAAGGCGACAATAAGAATAAGTGAAAGAAGAATGAGATAAAAAAGAACAAAAAGAAGACGGAGAAGTAAAAAAAGAAAGATAAGGAGAAAGACAAGCAAAAGGAGAAGGAGAAGGAAAAAAGAAGAAGGAGAATTAGAAGAAAAAGAAAACTAAGGAGAAGAAGGACATGGAGGAGAAGAAGAAGAAGAAAAAGAAGGTGAAAGAGAAGGAGAAAGAGAAGGAAATAGAGGTAAAGAAGAATGAGAAAAAGTAGAAGATGAATAATAAAAGCGAGATGAAGTAGAAGAAGGAGAAGAAGAAGAAGAAGAAGAAGAAGAAGAAGAAGAAAAAGAGAAGGAGAAAGAGAAAATAAGAAAAAGGATAATGAAAAGAAGAAAAAAGTTCCCACGCGGCCGCCGGGACTTGGGACCCTTGCCACCGCCACTTCCCGCGCCCCACCGCCCCGGCTTTCCCGTCTGCCCGGCTCCCTCCAACCCGGCCTTTTCCCAGGTAATCAGGAGACTCCCAGCCACGCCTCCCGAGTGCGCCCCTGGTTCCCACGCGGCCGCCGGGACTTGGGACCCTTGCCGCCGCCACTTCCCGCGCCCCACCGCCCCGGCTTTCCTGGGACCATTGTCCCAGGAGCCCCTGCTAGGAAGAAACGGGGGCGTGGCCTGAAAGGGGCGTGGTCTAAAAAGGGGCGTGGCCTCCTGCCAGAGCGGCGGCTGCTAACGCGGCCGCAGATATTATTTCCTACCTTAGCACATTAGGTATGGTCTTCTTGCTTTGAAAATCGGTTTAACACATCTCATACACTTATGCGAACTAGCCTATTAGCTCTAAGTTTAGAAAAATTATCAGTGAATAAGAGAAGCTTAGCAAAGCTTTTGTAAAGACAACTTAGCCTTAAGTCTTCATTAAAGCCCCAACATCAATCACAAAGAAAAGGCTGAGTGTAAGGAAGACTTCTAGAATAGGAATAAAGCTGCCATCAGAAATAGCACAAACAGAGCCCCTCCTTCTCTCAGCAAGAGGTAGGAGGAATAAACACCTACAAAGTTCCAATCCTATACTTCCATAACAATATGAAGAAGCAGCGAAAATCCCCTCCAGGAACAGAGGGAGAAGAAAAGATACTAGAAACCTCAAAAGAGGCTCCCAACATCTACGACCTCTCAGATAAACAATTCAGAGAGGAAATCTGGAGGAGAGTCGACCTACTCCAAGCAAATATGGAACAGACATCCAATAAATTAAGGGAGGAGATGAGTGAAGCGCTGGAACGGTCTACCAAGAAAATACAGGAAGAAATGAGAGCAGAAATGAGAGCAGAAATTTCAAACCTTCGAACGGAAGTCTCACAAATAAAGCAATAGGTAGATGAAATAAAAATCTCACTAGATGCCCTCAACAGTAGAATGACTACAGCCGAAGACAGAATCAGTGATCTGGAAGATGACCTGCAGAAAGCTTATAGACAACAACAAATCATGGCCAAAGACATCAAAATGGCTATAGAGCGAATCAGAGCCCTGGGGGATGACTTCAAGAGGAACAACATAAGAATCATTGGAGTTCCAGAACCGCAGGGAAGCAACCCCAATGAAAAAAACACAGTCAAAGATATCATTGCTAAGAAATTCCCAGAGCTGGAGAAGGCAGGCATCCAGATACAAGGAGTCCGAAGAGTACCGGCAAAAAGAGACCCGAATAAAAAGACCCCAAGGCATATCATAGTCAGAATGACGGATACCATGGATAGAGACGCAATTCTGCAAGCAGCAAGGGCAAGGAAGGAAATCACATACAAAGGAGCACCCCTCAGATTGACGGCCGATCTGTCAGAAGAAACCCTCCGAGCCCGAAGACAATGGTGGGACATAGTGAAAAAACTCAACGAAATGAATGCCTCACCAAGAATACTTTATCCGGCTAAACTCTCACTCAAACTCGAAGGAACTATACACTACTTCTCGGATAAACAACAGCTCAGGTCCTTCATAGACTCAAGACCAATCTTGAAAGAAGGTCTAAAGGGGCTACTGTAAGACAAGGAGGAGCCCCATAAGAACAACAAATCCCACAGAAAGATGACACAAAACCACATCACAATAATCTCTCTCAATGTCAATGGCCTAAATGCACCTATCAAGAGACACAGAGTGGCTAAATGGATCCGGAAATTAAACCCAACATTCTGTTGCCTGCAAGAAACACACCTGAACAAACAGAGTAAACATAGACTCAAAGTCAAAGGATGGAAAACAATCCTCAAAGCAAACAACCCCCTTAAAAAAGCTGGAGTGGCCATCCTGGTATCCGACAACATAGATTTTAGGATGAAAAAGATCAAAAGGGACAGCAAAGGTCATTTTCTGTTTATCAAGGGATATGTACAACAGGAAGAAATCACACTCTTAAACGTATATGCTCCTAACGAACGACCGGCTAAATATTTAAAACAACTCCTAACAGACTTCAAAGAGGACATCACTAACAGCACAATTGTAGTTGGAGACTTCAATACGGCCTTATCGCCTCTAGATAGATCCACAAGAACAAAACTCAACAAGGAAACACTGACTCTGAAAGAAGAAATAGAAGAGAGAGGCCTAATAGACCTATACAGGGCCTTACACCCCAAAAAGAAAGAATACACATTCTTTTCCAGTGCACACGGAACATTTTCTAAAATAGACCATGTACTGGGCCCCAGAACATACCTCAATAGAATCGGAAAAATAGAAATTGTATCAACCATTTTTTCAGACCACGTTGCGCTGAAGATAGAAGCTAACCACTCACAAACACGGAAAATCAAATCAAACACCTGGAAACTAAACAATTCAATGTTGAACAATGAGTGGGTCAGGAAGGAAATCAAGGAAGAAATCAAAAGATACTTAGAAACTAATGAGAATGAAGATTCGAGCTACCAAAACCTATGGGACGCAGCTAAAGCCGTGTTACGGGGAAAATTTATAGCTCTCCAAGCATTCCTCAGGAAGGAAGAAAGGACCCACATAGATAGCTTGACTTCACGACTCAAGACCTTAGAAAAGGACCAGAAAAAGGACTCCAAACCAGACTGAAGGAAAGAAATAATAAAAATTTGAGCAGAAATTAATGACATCGAAACCAAAAAAACAATCCGAAAGATCAATGAAACAAAGAGTTGGTTCTTTGAGAAAATAAATAAGATTGATAAACCGCTAGCAAGTCTCACAAAGAAAGAAAGAGAGAAAACTCTAATAAATCGAATCAGAAATGAAAAGGGGGACATCATAACAGAAACCAGTGAGATTCAAAAGATCATTAGAGACTACTTTGAAGGTCTTTACGCCACAAAAAAGGAGAACCTAAAAGAAATGGATGGATTCCTTGATTCCTACAATCTCCCAACACTGAAGAAAGAAGACCTGGAATACCTGAATAGACCCATCAATGTTAAGGAAATTGAAACTGTAATCAAACACCTCCCCAAAAACAAAAGCCCAGGCCCAGATGGTTTCACTGGCGAATTCTTCCAAACATTTAAAGAAGACCTATTGCCTGTTTTCCTCAAACTTTTCCAGGAAATTGAAAAAACAGGAACTCTCCCGAACAGTTTCTATGAAGCACATATCTCCCTAATACCAAAAGCAAACAAAGACACCACTAAGAAAGAAAATTACAGACCAATTTCCCTGATGAACACCGATGCGAAGATCCTCAACAAAATACTAGCAAATAGGATCCAACAACTCATCAAAAAGATCATACATCACGACCAAGTGGGATTCATCCCAGAGATGCAAGGATGGTTTAACATTCGGAAATCAATCAACATAATCCAGCATATCAACAAAAGTAAAGACAAAAACCATATGATCATATCAATAGATGCAGAGAAAGCATTTGACAAGATCCAACATCCTTTCATGATGAAAACCCTCGCCAAAATGGGGTTTGGAGGAACTTTCCTCAAGATAGTCGAAGCCATCTATCACAAGCCTACGGCAAGCATTATCCTCAACGGGGAAAAACTAAGGGCCTTTCCTCTGAGATCGGGCACAAGACAAGGATGCCCACTCTCACCACTCCTCTTCAATATAGTACTGGAAGTACATGCGATAGCTATTAGACAAGAAAAAGAGATTAAGGGCATCCAGATAGGAAAGGAAGAAATTAAACTCTCACTATTTGCAGACGACATGATACTATATCTAGAGAAGCCTAAAACCTCTACTAAGAAACTCTTAGAAACAATAGACTTATACAGTAAAGTTGCAGGCTACAAAATCAATACCCAAAAATCCATGGCCTTCATATATGCAAACAATGAGGCAGAGGAAAGGGACATGAAAAAAGCAATCCCATTCACAATCGTGCCCCAGAAAATCAAGTACCTCGGAATCAGCTTAACCAAGGAAGTAAAAGACCTTTACAAAGAAAACTACAAAACGCTACTCCATGAAATCAAAGAGGACATGAGGAAATGGAAACATATACCCTGCTCGTGGATAGGGAGAATCAATGTTGTCAAAATGGCAATACTCCCTAAAGCATTATACAGATTCAATGCGATCCCAATAAGTATACCCATGACATTCTTCAAAGAAATGGATCAAGCAATCCTAAAATTCATATGGAATAACAAACGTCCAAGGATAGCTAAAACAATTCTTGGGAAAAAGATGATGGGAGGCATCACCCTCCCCAGCCTCAATCTTTACTACAAAGCAGTAACCATTAAAACAGCATGGTACTGGAACAAAGGCAGAGCCGTAGACCAATGGAACTGGGTGGAATATCCCTACACACAACCTCAAATGTATGATCATCTAATCTTTGATAAGGGAGCAAGAGATGTGAAGTGGAGCAAGGAAAGCCTCTTTAACAAATGGTGCTGGAACAACTGGAAAACCACATGCAAAAAAATGGGTTTAGACCTTGACCTGACACCATGCACAAAAGTCAGATCAAAATGGATTAAAGACCTCAACATTAGACCACAAACCATAAGGTACATTGAAGACAAGGTCGGCAAAACCCTCCACGATATTGAAGATAAAGGTATCTTCAAACGTGACACAGAACTAAGCAATCTAGTAAAAACAGAGATCAACAAATGGGACTACATTAAACTAAAAAGCTTCTGCACCGCAAGAGATACAGTGACCAGAATACAAAGACTATCCACAGAATGGGAAAGGATATTTACACAATACCCATCAGATAAGGGGTTGATATCAATGGTATATAAAGCACTGGTTGAACTCTACAAGAAGAAAACATCCAACCCCATCAAAAAATGGGGCGAAGAAATGAACAGAAACTTTACCAAGGAAGAAATACGAATGGCCAAAAGGCACATGAAAAAGTGCTCTGCATCACTAATCATCAGAGAGATGCAGATCAAAACAACCATGAGATACCACCTCACACCACAGAGACTGGCACACATCCAAAAGAACAAAAGCAACCGCTGTTGGAGAGGATGTGGGGAGAAAGGGACCCTTCTACACTGCTGGTGGGAATGCCGGCTAGTTCAGCCCTTTTGGAAAACAGTATGGACGACTCTCAGAAAACTAGAGGTTGAGCTCCCATTTGACCCAGCAATACCACTGCTGGGAATATATCCCAGAGAGGCAAAAAAGTACAATCGAAACAACATCTGCACATGTATGTTCATCGCAGCACTGTTTACAATAGCCAGAATCTGGAAAAAACCCGAATGCCCCAAAACGGATGACTGGTTGAGGAAACTTTGGTACATCTATACAATGGAATACTATGCAGCTGTCAGAAAAAAGGAGGTCACAATTTTTTTATTTAAGTGGATCAGCATGAAAAGTTTCATGCTGAGTGAAATGAGTCAGAAAGAGAGAGACAGACATAGAAAGACTGCACTCATCTATGGTATATAGAATATCAGATTGAGAGACTAATACCCAAGAACTGTAGAAATAAGTACCAGGAGGTTGACCCCATGGCTTCGAGGCTGGCCTCACCTTCTGGGGAAAGGGCAACTCAAAGAAGCGATCACCAACTACATTGTAGTTGAAGGCCATGTGGGGGAAGGGAGTTGCGGGCTGAATGAGGGCTAGAGACTGAGCACAGCGGCCACTCAACACCTTTATTGCAAACCACAACAGCTAATTCGAGAGAGAGAACAGAAGGGAATGCCCTGCCACAATGGCAGGGTGGGGTGGGGGGGAGATGGGATTGGGGAGGGTGGGAGGGACGCTGGGTTTACGGGTGGTGGAGAATGGGCATTGGTGAAGGGATGGGTTCCCGAACTTTGTATGAGGGAAGTATAAGCACAAAAGTGTATAAATCTGTAACTGTACCCTCACAGTGACTCTCTAATTAAAAATAAATAAATTATAAAAAAAAGAAGAAGAAAGAGAAGAAGTGGAAGTAGTAGGAGAAGACAAAGAGGAAGAAGAAAAACAGTTGAAGAAGAGGAAAGAAGTATAACAAGAAGAAGAAGTAAAAAAGAAGAAGATTAACAAGAAGAAGGAGAATAATAATAAGAAGAAGACGATGAAGATGAAGATTAAGAAGTAGAAGAGGAAGGAGGTGAAGACAAAGAAGTAGAAGAAGAAGAAAAGAAGAAGAAGATGGAAAAGGACAGGAGAAGTAGTAGAACGACAAAGAGGAGAAGAAAAAGGAGAAGGGGAATGAGAAGAAGAACAAGGAGAAGAAGGTAGAGAAGAAGAATAAGGAGAAAAAAAGAGGAGATGGAAAAAGAAAACAGGAAGAAGAGGGAGAAGAAGAATAAAAGGAACAAGAAAAAAGACGAAGAGGAACAGGAAGAAGAAGTAGGAGGAGGAGGAGAAGAAGATGATGAAGAAGAAGAAAAGAAGAAGAGGAGGAAGAAAGAGAACGAGAAGAAGAAGAAGAAGAAGAAGAAGAAGAAGAGGAA
Source organism: Sorex araneus (assembly GCF_027595985.1). Lineage (NCBI taxonomy): Eukaryota > Metazoa > Chordata > Mammalia > Eulipotyphla > Soricidae > Sorex > Sorex araneus. The sequence goes on along the minus strand of NC_073313.1, from coordinate 51,524,189 downwards.
AGGGCAGAAGAAGAAGAACAAGAAGAACAACAACAACAACAAGAAGAACAAGAACCAGACAAACAAGAAGAAGAAAAGAAGAAGAGGACGAAGGAGAACGAGGAGAAGAAGAAGAGGCAGAATAATAAGAAGTAGAAGAACAATAAGAAGGAGAAGAGGAAGAAGAGGAAATAGAAGAAGAAAATAAGAAGAAGAAAAGGCGAAGAAGAAGGAGAACAAGAAAAAGAAATAGAAGAAGACATAGAAGTGAAATAGAAGTGAGGAAGAGGATGGAGGAGAAGGAGCTGAAGAAGAGAAAAGGAAGCAGAAGCAGAAGAAGAAGAAGAAGAAGAAGAAGAAGAAGAAGAAGAAAAAGAAGAAGAATAAAAAGAAAAGGAAAAGAATGAGAAGCAGAAGACAAAGTAGAAGGAACAGGAGAGTAGGACAAGAAAAGATGTAGAAGAATATGAAGAAAAGAAGAAGATGTAGAAGAAGAAGAAGAAGAAGAAGAAGAAGAAGAAGAAGAAGAAAAAGAAAAGGAAAAGAATGAGAAGCAGAAGACAAAGTAGAAGGAAGAGGAGAGTAGGACAAGAAAAGATGTAGAAGAATATGAAGAAAAGAAGAAGATGTAGAAGAAGAAGAAGAAGAAGAAGAAGAAGAAGAAGAAGAAGAAGTAGAAGAAGAAGACGACGACGAGATGAAGAAGAGGAAGACGAAGAATAAGAAGTAGGAGGAGAAAGAGGATTACGAGCAAGTGGAGAAGAAGCATGAGAAGAGAAAAAAGAATACGAAGTAGAAGCAGAAGGAGAAGAAGAAGAAGAAGAAGAAGAAGAAGAAGAAGGAGGAGGAGGAGGAGGAGGAGGAGGAGGAGGAGGAGGAGGAGGAGGAGGAGGTGGAGGACCAGGAGACGAGGAAGAAGAGAAAGAGAAGAAGATGAGTAAGAAAAGAAGATGATGCAGAAGCACAAGGAGACGAAGAAGAAGTAGAGGAACAAGAAGAAAAAGAAGAAGAAGAAGAGGAAGAAAAAGAAAAAGAAGAAAAAAGAAGAAGAAGAACAAGAAGACGAAGAAGAAGAAGAGAGAAGTAGAAGGAGAAGTAACAGGAGAAGAAAAAAAGACGGAAAAGGAGAAGGAGGAGAAGAAGGAAGAGGGGAACAGGAAAAAGACAAAGAAGAAGAAGGAGACGAAGAAGAAGAAATGGAGAAGAAGAAAAAGAAGGTGAGGTTTGTAATAAGAAGTGGGAGAAGGAGAAAGAAAAGGAAACAGAACGAGTAAGAAGAGGAGGAGAAAAAGAATGAGTAGAATTAGAAGAAGAAAAAGACGAAGAAGTAGAGGAAAAAGGAGATAAAGAAGAGAAGGAAGAGAAGAGAAAATAAGAAGATAAAGTAAAAGAAAAAGATGAGAAGAAGAAAAAGAAGATAAAAATTAGGAGAAGAAGAACAGCAGCAAGAAGTACAAGAGAAAGTAAAAGGATTAGATGAAGAAGAATAAATTAAGAAGAAAAAGAAGAAGGAAAAAGAGAATGTAAGAAGAAAGAGAAATTTGAGAAGGAAAGGAGAATTAGGAGGAGAAAGAGAAGGAAAAAAGAAAAGGAAAAGAAAGAGAATAAATAGAAGAAGAACATGAAGAAGAAGAACAAGAAGAAAAAGGAAAAAAGTAGAAACAGGATTAGATAACTAAGACAAAGAAGAAGAAGAAGAAGGGATAGAAGAAGATAAAGAACAAGAAGAAGGACAATTAGAAGAAGAAGGAGAAGAAGAAGAGGAAGAAGTTGCATGTGGATAAGAAGAAGATGAAGAAGGAGGTGAAGAAGAGGAGTAATTGGAAGAAAAAGACGAAGAGGAAGAAGAAAAGTAAGAAAACGAAGAAGAAAAGGAAGAAATGGAAGAGGAAAGAAGAAGAATTAGAAAATAGAAGAATAAGATGTAGAAAAACAGAAGAAGATTAAGAAGAAGGAGGAGAAGAACGAGAAGATGATGAAGATGAAGGAGGAGAAGAAGAAAAAGAAGACCAAGACGAAGAAGAAGAAGGAGAGGAAGAAGAAATGAAAAAAAGGAGATGGGGTAGGAAAATAAGGAGAAGAACGAGAAAGAAAAAAAGAAGGAAAATGAGAAAAAGGAGAATGAGAAGAAGTAGAAGATGAAGAAGAAAAAGAATAAGAAGAACTAGGAAGAGGGGGAGGAGTTGGACTTGGAAGAGGAAGAGGAGAAAGAATAAGATTAATGAGAAAGAAGATGATGAAGCAGAAAAAAAGAGAAGAAGAAGAAGAAGAAGACGAAAAAGAAGAGGAGGAAGAAGACGAAAAGAAGAAGGTAGAAGAAGGAGAAGAAAAACTAAAAGGAGAAGAAGAACAAGAAGAAGTAGAAGAAGAAGATGAAGCAGAGAAGGAGAATAATAATTAGAAGAAGTATAAGGAGAAGGAGAAGGAAAAGGAGAAGAAAAGATGACGACGAAAATGACGACGACGACGACGACGACGAAGAAGAAGAAGAAGAAGAAGAAGAAGAAGAAGAAGAAGAAGAAGAAGAAGAAGAAGAAGAAGAAGAAGAAGAAGAAGAAGAAGAAGAAGAAGAAGAATGAGAGGAAGAAGAAAAAGTTTGAGGAGAAGAAAAAGAAGAAAGGAAAGAAGATGAGGAAGTTAAAGAAGATGAATCAGAAGAAGACGAAGAAGAAGAAGAAGAACATGTAGAATTAGAGGAAGAAGAAAAAGTTTGAGGAGAAGAAAAAGAAGAAAGGAAAGAAGAAGACGAGGTAGATAAAGAATATGAATCAGAAGAAGAAGAAGAAGAAGAAAAGAAGGAGGAGGATAAAAAGAAGTAGAAGTATAAGACGAAGAAGAAACTGAAGCAGAACAAGGAAAAGAAGGAGAATAATAATAAGAAGTGTAAGGAGAAGGAGGAGGAAAATCAGAAGAAAAGATGACGACGATTAAGAAGAAGAAGAAAGAGAAGTAGAAGAAGAAGGAGAGGAAGAAGAATAATGAGGAGAAGTAAAAGAAGAAAGTAAAGAAGAAGACGAAGATGAAGAATAAGAGAAATCACAAGACGAGGAAGAAAAGAAGGAGAAGGAGAAAAACAAGTAGAAGGAGAAGAAGAAAAAGAAGAAGAAGAAAAGAAGAAGAGGAATACTAAGAAGAAGACGAAGGAGAAGGAGAATAAGGAGGAGATGATGATGATGATGAAGTATAACAAGGAGAACAAGGAGATGAAGTAGCAGAAGAAACGAAAAAGAATAAAAAGAAAAAAGAATGAGAAGAAGAAAAGTAGAATAAGGGAAAGGAGATGGAGAATGAAAAGGAGAAAAAGTAAAAGGAGAAAGAGAAGGATAAGGTGAAGGAAAAAAGAGAAGAAGGAGAATGAGACCTAGAAGAAATATAAGAGAAGGTGAAGAAGACAAAGGAGGAGGAGGAGGTGAAAGAGAAGAAGAACAGGAGGGAGAAAGAGAAGGAAAAGAAGAAGAGGACAAGTAGAAGAAGGAGAAGAAAAAGAGAATGAAGAAGAAGAAGAAGGAGAAGGAGAAGAAGTGGAAGAAGAAGATGATGATGAAGACAAAGAGAAAGAATATAATAAGGAGAAGAATAACAAGGAGCAGAAGAAGAAAAAAGAAGGACTAGAAGAAGCAGGAGGAGAAGAAGAAGAAAACAAGAAGTAGAAGAATGAGAAGAAGACGTGTATGATGAATAATAAAAAGGAGAAGTAGGAGAAGAGGAAGAAAAAGGAAGAAAAAGAATAAGGAAATAAGAAGAAGAAGGAGAAGAAAAGGAGAAGAAAGATAAAAAAGAAGGAAAAAGAGGAGAAGAAGAAGGGGAAGAAGAACAAAAGAAGATTAAGAAAAAGAAGGAGAAGAACATGAAAAGAAGAAGGAAAAAAGGAGAAGAAGAAGAAGGAGAAGGAACAGGAGAAGAAGAAGAAAAAGTTAAAGAAAAACAAGTTTAAAGAGAAGGAGTATGAGGAGAATGAAAAGGAGGAGAAGAAGAATGTTAACAAGAAGAAGAAGAAGAAGAATAAGTAGAAGAAGAAGAAGAGGAAGATTGAGAGGAAGAAGAAGGAGGAGGAGGAGGAAAAGGAGAAAGACGAAGAGAAAAAAAAGGAAGAAGAGGAAGAAGGAAATAAAGAAGATGAAGAATAAAAGAAGGAGAAGAAGAAAAAACAACCAAGAAGAAGAAGAAAGGAAGAAGGAGAAGAAGTAGAAGGATAAGTAAAAGGAGAAGAAAGAGAAGGAGAAAGAGGAGAAGGTATATGAGAAGGAGAAGAAGAAGAAGTAGAAGGAGAAGAAGGAGAGTAAGAAGTAGAAGAAGAAGAAGAAGAAGAAGGAGGAGGAGGAGGAGGAGGAGGAAGAGACGGAGGTGAAGAAGAAGTGGAAGAAAAAGAAGAAAAAAGGAAGAATAAGAATAAGAAAAAGAAAAATTAGAAAATAAGAAGAAGATGAAGTAGAAGAAGTAGAAGTAGAAGAACCAAAAGGAGGAGTAGGATGAGGAGTAGTAGAAGACGAAAAAGAAGACGATGAGTACAAGAAGTAGACGAAGAAGAGAAGAAGAAGAAGAAGAAGAAGAAGAAGAAGAAGAAGAAGAAAGAAGAAAAAGAAGAAGAAGAAGAAAAGAAGAAGAAGAACAAGTAAAAGGAGAAGAAGAGGATCAATAAGAAGAAGAATTATAAAAAGAAGAAGGAGAAAAGAAGAAGGAAATAAGAAGTAGGAAAAGAAGAAGAAGGCTAAGACGAAATGAAGAGGAAGAAGAAGGCGGAGGAGAAGGAGAAGCAGAAGAAAAAGAGAAGTAGATGAAGAGGAACATGAAGATGAACAAGAAGTCGAAGAAGAAAACGAAAAAGAAAAAAAGAAGATGAAGCAGAAGAAGGAGAAGAAGAAGAAGAAAAAGGCGAACAAGAAGAAGAAGAAAAGAAGAAGAAAAAGAAGTTGAAGAAGAAGAAGAAGTATGAGGAAAAGGAGAAGAAAGGAAAGAACAAGAACAAGATGATGAAGAAGAAGAAGATGAAGAAGAAGAAAAAGAAGACGGAGAAGATGGCGAAGAACAAAAAGAAAAAAGAAGAAGAAGAAAAGAAGAAGAACAAGTAGAAAAGAAGAAGAAATTTGAGAAGTAGAAGAAGTAAAAGGATAAGAAGGAGGAGTAGAAGGAGAATAATAAGAAGAAGAAAATAAGAAGGAACTGGAGGAGGATGAGGAGCTGAACGAGAAGAAGAAAAAGTCGAAGACGAAGAAAAAGAGGAATAGAAGAAGAAAATGAAGAAGAGGTAGTAGAAGAAGAAAAAAGAAAAAAGAAAAAGGAGATGAAGGAGAAGGAAAAAAGGAAAAGAAAAGAAAAAAGAAAAGGAAAACAAGAAAGAAAAGGAGGAGATGGAGAAAGAGTAGAAGAAGAAGAAGAAGAAGAAGAAAAAGAAATAAAGAAGAAGGCGAAGAAGAAGAAGGAAAAATAGAAGAAGAAGAAATAGAAGAAGAAGAAGAAGGAGATGAAGGTGAAGGAGAAGGAAAAAGGAGAAGGGGAATGAGAACGAGATGGAGAAGGAGAACGGAAAGGAGTAGAAGGCTAACGAGAAAATGTGGAAGAAGGAGTAGATAGAGCAGAAGAAGAAAATTATTAGAAGGAGAAGGAAAAATGAGAAAAAGAAGGAAAAAGAGACGAGGAAAAGCAGGAAAAGGAGAAGGAGAAGAAGAAGAAGAAGATGAAGAAGAAGAAGAAGAAGGAGGAGGAGGAGGAGGAGGAGGAGGAGGAGGAGGAGGAGGAGGAGACAGAAAAAGTAGAAGGCCAAAAAGGAGACGAAGCAGAAGAAGATGAATAAGAAGACGGAGAAAAAGAAGAAAAGAAGAAGAGGAAGTATAGGAAATAGAAGAAGATGAAGAACAAACGAAGGAGAAGAAGGAGAAGGAGGACGTAAAATGACAAAAAGAAATAGAAGCATAAGGAGAAGGAGAAGGGAAAGGTGTAGAAGCTAATGAGAAGAAGAAGAATAAGGAGAAGGAAAAAGGAGAAAACGGTGAAAGATAAAGGTAAGAGAATGAAAAAGGAGGACAATGACAAAAATAAGAAGGAGAAGGAAAAATGAAGAACAAGAAGAAGAAAATAAGACAAAGAAGGCCTCTTTCTTCCCCCTGAGCTTCCCAGATGTTGGTGCCCGCGCACTGTGCACGCGGCCCCCGTACCCATCTCCTGCCAGTGTCCAGTGGAAAGGGACTCCGCCCTTCGCCGCAGCTCAGCCTGCGTCTCTTGCTTCCTCATCCAGGTGCGCCTCTCTTCCTCCCTGACCTTCCTAGGTCAGTGGCAAAACAGTGCGTGGCCTCTTTGCTAGTGGGCGTGGCCCCGCTTCAGTGGGCGTGGTCGCCAGGAGCAACGGCCGCTTATGCAGCCGCAGGTACTTTCCCCTTTACTAGTATACTTGACAGACGTCGCAATCCCCATTAACTAACTTTGTGGAGACATCCCCAGTTACCTCACACACAAAACACTAAATTAACCACTAGCCGACTCCAATTACATCAAAACATAAAAAACTCAGGAAAAGAGAGATTAGCTTTAGTGAACTGGAAGGTGCCACCTCCATACAACCGTGACATCATGAAAAAACAGCACAAATCTCCACAGCAGGGAGAGGACCAAGAAAAGAGTCCTGAAACCTCTGCAGGAGTTACCCACAAATGTGATCTCTCTGATAAAGAATTCAGAGAAGAAATTCTGAGAATGTTCATCGAACTCAAAGAAACGGTGGAGCAGTCAGCGAAGAAATTACGGGAAGGAATAAGAGCAGAAATAGGAAAGCTACATTCAGAAATGTCACGAATAAAAGACACAGTAGACAAAATAAAAAACACAGTTGGAGCCCTCAGCAGCAGAATGGTTGCACCTGAAGAGAGAATTAGTGACCTTGAAGATGAGCAACAGAAATCACAAAGGCTACAACAAACAACTGAAAAAGATCTTAAAATTGCTCTAGGGCGAATCAGATTCCTAGGGGATGATGCCAAGAGAAATAACATAAGAATCATTGGAGTTCCAGAAGGAAAAGGAGGCAACCCTAATGAGAAAGCCACAGTTAAAGAAATCATTGCTGGAAAGTTCCCAGAGCTGAATCAGGCAGATGTTCAGATCCTAGTAGCCAGAAGGGTGCCAGCTAGAAGGGACTCTAATAAAAAGACTCCAAGACACATCATAGTATGAATGATGGATGCCATGGATAGGGATACGATACTGCAAGCAGCAAGGTCAAAAAAAAGATATCACATACAAGATAGCACCCCTTACATTCACAGCAGACTTATCAGAGGAAACCTTCCAAGCCAGAAGACAATGGTGGGATATAGTGAAAAAACTCAAAGAAATGAACGCCTCACCAAGAATACTTTATCTGGCTCTCACTCAAACTTGAAGGAACCATACACAATTTCATGGATAAACAACAACTAAGGAACTTCATAGACTCAAAACCAACCTTAAAAAAGGACTAAAGGGGCTTTTGTAAGACAAGGAAAAACCCTACAAGAAAAACAATCCCCACAGAAAGATGACAAAAAATCTCATGACAAAAAAAAATCCCATGACAATAAACTCTCTCAATGTCAATGGCCTAAATCCACCAATTAAAAGACATAGAGTGGCAAAATGGATTCAGAAATAAAACTCAACATTCTGCTGTCTACAAGAAAAACACCTGAACAGTCAGAGCAAACACAGACTCAAAGTCAAAGGATGGAAAACAATCCTGCAAGCAAACAACTCCCTCAAAAAAGCTGGGGTGGCCATACTAGTATCCGACAACATAGATTTCAGGTTGAAAATGATCAGAAGGGACAGGGAGGGTCACTTCCTATTTATCAAGGGATATGTAAAACAGGAAGAAATCACACTCTTAAACGTATACACACCCAATGAGCGACGGGCTAAATACTTAAAACAAGTCCTAACAGACTTTAGGGAGGACATTTCTAACAACACAGTAGTAGTTGGAGACTTCAACACCGCCTTATCACCTCTGGATAGATCGACAAGAATAAAACTCACCAAGGAAATACTGACACTGAAGGAAAAAATAGAAGAGGGAGGCCTAATAGACCTATACAGGGCTTTACACCCCCAAAAAGAAAGAATACACATTCTTTTCCAGTGCACATGGAACATTCTCCAAAATAGACCATGTACTGGGCCACTAAACATACCTCATTAGAATCGGAAAAATAGAAATTGTATCAACTACCTTCTCAGACCACGATGCGCTAACCACACACAGACTCAGATATACAAATCAAACACCTGGCACACATCCAAAAGAACAAAAGCAACCGCTGTTGGAGAGGATGTGGGGAGAAAGGGACCCTTCTTCACTGCTGGTGGGAATGCCGACTGCTTCAGCCCTTCTGGAAATCAATTTGGACGACTCTCAAAAAATTAGATATTGAATTCCCATTTGACCCAGCAATACCACTGCTGGGAATATATCCCAGGGAGGCAAAAAAGTACAATCGAAACAACATCTGCACATGTATGTTCATCGCAGCACTGTTTACAATAGCCAGAATCTGGAAAAAACCCGAATGCCCCAGAACGGATGACTGGTTGAGGAAACTTTGGTACATCTATACAATGGAATACTATGCAGCTGTTAGAAAAAAGGAGGTCAAGAATTTTGTAGTTAAGTGGATGGGCATGAAAAGTTTCATGCTGAGTGAAATGAGTCAGAAAGAGAGAGACAGACATAGAAAGATTGCACTCATCTATGGTATATAGAATAACAGAGTGGGAGACTAACACCCAAGAACTGTAGAAATAAGTACCAGGAGGTTGACTCCATGGCTTCGAGGCTGGCCTCACGTTCCGGGGAAAGGTCAACTCAGAGAAGCGATTACCAACTACATTGTAGTCGAAGGCCATGTGGGGGAAGGGAGTTGCGGGCTGAATGAGGGCTACAGACTGAGCACAGCGGCCACTCAACTCCTTTATTGCAAACCACAACAGCTAATTAGAGAGAGAAAACAGAAGGGAATGCCTTGCCACAGTGGCAGGGTGGGGTGGGGGGGAGATGGGATTGGGGAGGGTGGGAGGGACACTGGGTTTACGGGTGGTGGAGAATGGGCACTGGTGAAGGGATGGGTTCCCGAACTTTGTATGAGGGAAGTATAAGCACAAAAGTGTATAAATCTGTAACTGTACCCTCACGGTGATTCTCTAATTAAAAATAAATAAATTAAAAAAAAATCAAACACCTGGAAATTAAACAGTTCAGAGTTGAACAGTGAGTGGGTCTGGAATTAAATCAAGGAACAAATCAAGAGATACCTCAAAACAAATGAAAATAAAGACACAAACTACCAACACCTTTGGGACTCAGCTAAAGCTGTGTTAAGGGGAAAATTTATAGCTCTGCAAGCATTCCTTAGGAAGGAAGAAAGGGCCTACACAGACAGCCTGACTTCACAGCTCAAGGCCTTAGAAAAGGAACAGAAAAAGGAACCCAAACCAGACTGAAGGAAGGAAATAATAAAAATTAGAGCAGAACTTAATGACATGGAAACCCAGAAAACAATTCGAAAGGTCAATGAAACTAAGAGCTAGTTCTTTAAGAAAATAAGGTTGATAAACCACTAGCAAGACACACAAAGAAAGAGAGTGAGAAAAACCTAATAAACCGAATCAGGAATGAAAAGGGGGACATCACAACAGAAACCAATGAAATTCAACAGATTATCAGAGACTACTTTGAAAATCAATATGCCACGAAACAAGAGAACCTAAAAGAAATGGATGAATTCCTTGACTCCTACAATCTCCCAAGACTGAACCAAGAAGACTTGGAATTCCTGAATAGACCCATTAATATCAAGGAAATTGAAACTGTGATCAAAAATCTCCCCAAAAACAAAACCACAGGTCCAGATGGATTCACTGGTGAATTCTTCCAAACATTTAAAGAAGACTTGTTGCCAATACTCCTTAAGCTTTTCCAGAAAATTGAAAAAACAAGAATTCTCCCAAATCGTTTCTATGAAACACATATCTCCCTAATACCAAAAGCAAACTAAGAAAGAAAATTACAGACCAATATAGCTGATGAACACTGATGCGAAGATCCTCAACAAAATATTAGCAAATAGGATCCAAGAACTCATCAAGAAGATCATACACCATGACCAAGTGTGATTCATCCCAGGGATGCGAGGATGGTTTAACATTCGGAAATCAATCAACATAATCCATCATATTAACAAAAATACATCTATACAATGGAATACTATGCAGCTGTTAGAAAAAAAGGAGGTCATTAAATTTGCGTATAAGTGGATCGGCATGGAAAGTATCATGCTAAGTGAAATGAGTCAGAAAGAGAGAGACAGACATAGAAAGATTGCACTCATCTGTGGAATATAGAATAACAGAGTAGGAGAATAGCACCCAGAATTGTAGAAATAAGTACCAGGAGGTTGGCTCCATGGCGTGGATGCTGGCCCCATATTCCGGGGAGAGGGCAACTCAGAGAAGGGAACACCAAGTAAAATGTGGTCGGAGGCCATGCGGGGGAAGGGTGATGCGTGCCGAATGTAGACTAGAGACCGAACACAATGGCCATAAACACCTTTATTGCAAACCACAACACCTAATTAGAGAGAGAAAACAAAAGGAAATACCCTGCCACAGTGGCAGGGTGGGATGGGGGGAGATTGGTCTGAGGAGGTGGGAGGGATGCTGGGTTTACTGGTGGTGGAGAATGGGCACTGGTGAAGGGATGGTTTCTCGAACTTTGTATGAGGGAAACATGAGCACAAAATTGTATAAATCTGTAACTGTACCCTCACGGTGATTCACTTATTAAAATAAATAAATTTTAAAAAAGAAACAAAAGAAGAAGAAGAAATAGTAAAAGAAGAACATTAAAAATAAGAAGGAGTAGAAGTAGAATTAGAAGAAGAAAGTGAAGAAGAAAAAGTAGAAGTACGAGAAGAAGACAAAGATAAAGAACAAGAAGAAAGAGAAGAAGAAGCAAAAAAGATGGAGAAGAAGCAGAAATAGAAGAATAAGTATATGATAAGCAGCAGAAGTAGAAGAGAAAAAAAGGAGTAGAAAAAGAAGAAGATGACTATAATGAAGAAGAACAAGAAGAAGTAAAAGAATAAGATGAACGAAGATGTAGGAGAAGGAGAAGTAAAAGGGGATGAAGAAGAAGACGATGAAAGAGAAGAACGAGATGTAGAAGAAGAAAATGACGGTAATGAAGCAGAAGAAAAAGATGAAGGAGAAAAAGGAGAATAAGTAGAGGAGAAGAAAAAAGGCGAGGAAGAATAAGAAGAAGAAATAGGAGGAGAAGAAGGAGAAAAGGAAGAGAAGTAGAAATAATATTAAGGAGAAGGAGTAGTAAAAGAAGAAATAGAAGAAGTACAAGGCGAAGAAGATGCCGCAGAAAATGGAGAAGAATGAGAAGATGGAGAAGAATGCGAAGACGAAGTAGAAGAAAAAGAAGAAAAGAAATAAAATAAAAATGAGATAAAAATATAAAATTAAAAAAATAAAAGAAAAAAGAGAAAATAAGACAAAGTAGATGTTGAAACAGAAGAAGGAGAAGAAACGGAAGAAGAAGAAGAAAAACAAGAACAAGAAGAGGAAGTATAGGAAGAAGAAGAAGATGCAGGAGGAGGATGGGTGGAGGAGGAGAATGAGTAGAAGAGGAAGAAGAAGAAGGACAAGAAGACGAAGGAGGAGGAGAAGAATAAGAAGAAGAAGAATAGAAAAAGGAGAAGGAGAAGAAAAAGAAGCAATTTAGAATAAGGAGAAAGAGAAGGATAATAAGAAGAAATGCAGGAGAAGGTAAATGAGTAGAAGAAGAAGAAGGAGAAGTAGAGTAATAAGAAGATAGATAAGGAGAAGAAGGAGAAAAAGAAGAATAAGAAGATTTAGAAGAAGAAACTGAAGAAGTTAGAAGAAGAAGAAGAAAAGAATAAAGAGGAGAAAGATAATGAAAAGGAAAAGGAGAAATAAAAAAGAGAAAGAGAGAGTTAAGGAGGAGAATGAAAAGGAGAAAAAGAATGAATAGAAGAAGAATAAGAAAAAGAAGAAATAGAAGTAAAAGAAGAAGATTAAGAAGAAGAAGAAGAAGAAGAACAAGAAGAAGACAGTGTATAAGATGAAAATGAACTAGAATCAGGAGAAGGAGAAGAAGAGAAAGAATAGAAGAAGAGAAGCATAAAGAAAAGAAGAAGAAGAAGAAGGAGAAGGAGAAGCAAAAGGAGAAGGAGGAGGAGAAAGAGAAGAAGAAACAGAAGAAAAGAAGAAGTAAAAGATGGAGAAGAACATTGAGAAGAAAAAGAAGTAGAAGGAGAAGAAGAAGACGAAGAAGAAAAAGAAGAAAAAAAGAAAAAGAAGAAGAAAATAAAGATGAAGAAGAAGGAGAAGACACAAAAGAGGGAGAACAAGGAAAAGATTATGAAAAGAAGACGAAGAAGGAGGAGAAGCAATTTATAAGAAGGACAAGGAGAAAGACAAGTAGAAGGAGAAGAAGAGAAGGAGCAAATAAGAAGATAGATGAGAGAAGGATAGGTCTAAGAGGAAGAAGAAGTAGAAGAAGAAAAAGAAAAGAAGTAGAAGAAGAAAAGAAGAAGTAGAACAAGAAGAAAAACAGTAGTAGAAAAAGAATTAGAAGAATCACAAGATGAGAAGGATAGGAACAAGAAGATGAAGATGAAGAAGAAGAAGGAGAAGAATAGGAAGAAGAAGGACAAGAAGATGGAGAAGTAAAGGGAGAAGAAGTGGAACGAGTAAGGGAAGGAGATGGAGAAAAAGGAGGAGAAGGAGAATGAAAAGAATAAGATGATGAAGAAGAAGCAGAAGGGAAAATGAAGAAGGAGGAGAAGTTGAAGTAGGAGAAGAAGGAGAAGGAGAAGAAGGAGAAGAAAGGGGGAAAGGGGAGAATACGAAGAGGAAGAAGAAGAGGAAGAAAAGATGAAGAAGAATAAGAAAAAGGAGGAGAAGAAGAAGACTGAGAAGAACAAAAAGAAAAAAAGAAAAAGACTATGAAGAAGGAAAAAAGAAGAGGAAAATAAAGAAGTAAAGAAGAAGAATGAGGAGGAGAATGAGGAGAAAGAAGAGGAAGAGGGAAAAAGAATATGAAGTTGAAATAGAAAAAAAGAATAAGAATCAGAAAAAGAAGAGAAGAAGAAGAAGAAGGAGAAGAGGAAGAAGAAGAGGAAAACGAAGAAGAAGAAAAAAGAAGAAGAAGAAGAACGACGAGGAGGAATAAGAAGAGAGGAGAAGAAGACGAATAAGAAGAATGAGGAGAAAGAGGAAGAAGAAGAAAAAAGAAGAAGGAGGAGGAGGATAAGGAGGAGGGGAGGAAGAGGAGATAGAGAAAAAGAAGAAGAAGAAGAAGACAGAGAAGACTAAGAAGCAGAAAAAGCAGAAAATGAAGGAGTAGAAGAAGTAGGAGAAAATGAAGAGGAAGCCGAAGAGGAGGAGGAGGAAGAAGAAGAAGAAGAAGAAGAAGAAGAAGAAGAAGAAGAAGAAGAAGAAGAAGAAGAAGAAGAAGAAGAAGAAGAAGAAGAAAAGTATAAGAAGTTGGAGAAGAAGAAGAAGAAGAAGCAGAAGAAGAGAGAAGGAAAAGGAGAAGAAGGGAAGGAGCATAGAAAAAAACGAGAAGGAAAAGGAGGATGAGAATGAGAAGACGAAGGAGTAGAAGAAATAGAAGAATAAGATTAAGAAGAAGAAGGTGAAGAAGATAAAGATGATGAGGAAGAAGTAGGAGAAGAAGAAGACGAAGATGAGTCTAAAGAAGAAGAGAGAGAAAAAGAAGAAAAAGAAGGAGAAGAAGACGGAGAAGGAAAAGTAGACGAAGTAGAGAGAAAGAGGAGATTGAGTAGGAGAAGGAAAGGAGGAGAATGAGAATGAGAATGAAAAGAAGAAAAAAGGAGAAGAATAACAGGAAAATGAAGAAGAAATAGAGGAAAAGGAAAAGAAAAAAGAATGAGTAGAAGATGAAGATGAAGAAGTAAAAGAAGAAGAGGAAGAATAAGAAGAAAAAGAAGAAGAATAAGAACAGGAAAACGAAGAAGAAAATAGAAGAAGAAGACGAATAAGAAGTAGGAGAAGAAGAAGAATAAGAAAAAGAAGAAGAAGTCGAAGACTAAAAAGAAGAAAGAGAAGAAAAGAAGAAGGAGAAGAAGGAAAGGAAAGAGTAGAAAGAAGAAGAGATATATGGAGAAGTAAAGGGGAAGAAGGAGAACGAGAAAGAGAAAAAGAAAGAGAAGGAAAAGGAGGAATAGAACAATGAGAAGAATAAGAAGAAAAAGAAGTAGAAGAAGAAACAGAAGAATGAGAATGGGAATGAGAATAAGAAGAATAAGGAGGAGAAGAAGAAGAAACGGAAGAAGAGGAAGGAGAAGGAGGAGGAATATGAGAAGAAAGAGAGAAAGACAAAGAATAAAGGAAGAAATAATTAGAGGCAGGCGAGACAGAAGAAAAAGAAGAGGAAGAACCAGAATAAAAAGGAGTAAGGAGAAGAAGAAGAGGCAGAAGAAAAACAGTAAGAAAGAGAAAAAGAAGAAGAGGAGGAATAAGAAAAAGAAGAAGTAGGAGGAGGACAAAGCAAAGAAGAGAGGAAGAAGAAGAAGAAAAGGAAGATGACGAAGGCTAGGAAGAAGAAGAAGACGATTATGATGATGAAGCAGAAGAGAAAGAAAAAGGAGAAAAAGGATACGGAAAAGAAGAAAGAGAAAGAGGAGTAGGAGAAGGAGAAGTAAAATAAGCAGAATAATGAGAAAAAGACGAAGAACGAGAGTAAGAAGAAGGAAGAGGAGGAGAAAGACAAGAAGGAGAAGAAGAAGAATATGATTATGATGAAGTAGAAGAAGGAGAAGAATAAATAGGAGAAGAAGAAGTCGAAGATGAAGAAGAACAAGAAGAGAAGAAGAAAAATAAGAAGAACAGATGATGATGAAGAAGAAGTAGCACATGAAGGAGAAGAAACAGTAGAAGGAGAAGAAGGAGAAAAGAGGAAAAAGAAGGAGAATCAGAAGGAAAAGAGGAGAAGAAAAGAAGACTAAGACGAAGAAGAAATTAAAAAAGAAGAAGAAGAAGAAAGAGGAAGAAATAGAAAAAGAAGGATGAGTACAAGAAGAAAAAATGTAAAAAGAAGACGAAGACAAAGAAGCAGAAGAGGGAGTAGAAGAAGAAAAGTAAAAGAAGGAGAAGAAGAATATAAAGAAGGAAATGAAAGAGAAGAAGAGGAAGAACAATAAGAAGAAAAGAAGAAGAAGGAGAAGAAGCAGAAGTAGAGGGAAAAGAAGAAGTAGGAAGAAAAGTAGAAGGAAAAGGAGAATGAAAAAGAGGACATGGTTAATGGGAAGAAGAAGACGAGAAGAAAAGTAGAAGAAGGAGAAGGAAAAGGAAAAGAAATAGAAGGAAAAGGAGAAGAAGAAGAAAAATAAAGAGAACTAGAATAATAAGCAAAATGAAAAGGAGGAGAGGAATTATGAGAAGAAGAAAAAGAAGAGAAAAAGAAATAGATGAAAAAAAGAAGTATGACAAGAAGATGAAGAAGAATGAGAAGTAGGAGAAAAAGGGAAGTCGAAGAAGAAGAAGTAGAAAAAGAAGAAGAAAACAAGACGAAGAAGATGAAAAAAGAAGAATAGGAAAAGAAAAAGAAGTATAAGAAGAAAAATAAAGAGAAGAAGGAGAAGAAGAATAAGAAGTACAATTAGAAGAAGAAGAAAAGAGGAAGAAGAAGAGGGAGAAGGAGAAGGAAGAGGAGAACAAGGAGCAGGAGAAAGAGAAGGAGAAGAAGGAAGAAAGGAGGAGAAAGAGAATGAGAATTAGAAGAAGAAGATGATGAAGAAGGAGAAGAAAAAGAAGAACCAGATGAAAAAGAAGAAATGATGACGAAGAAGAAAGAAGAAGAAGAATAAATAGGTGAAAGAAAAGGAAAAGGAGCAGAAGGAGAAGGTGAAAGACAGGGAGAAGGAGAAGAAAAGAAAAAGGAGTAGAAGTAGAATGAGAAGAAGAAGCAGAAGAAGAAGAAGTAGAAGAAGTAGATGAAGATTAAGAACTAAAAGAAGGTGTTGAAGAAGAAGAAGAAAATGAAGAAGATTACTGAGGAGGAAAAGGAGAAGAAGAAGCACAAGAAAAGAAGAATAAGAAAACGAAAACGAAGAAGAAGAAAAAGAAGATTAAGAAAAAAAAGAAGGTGACGAATGGGCAGAAGCAGAACCAGAAGAAGAAGACAAAGAAGAAGAAGAAGAAGAAGAAGAAGAAGAAGAAGAAGAAGAAGAAGGAGGAGGAGGAGGAGGAGGAGGAGGAGGAGAAAAAATGAAGAAGAAGAAAACGAAGAAGATCAATAAGGAGAAAAAGAAGAAGCAGAAGAATAAGAAGACGAAAACGAAGAAGAAGAAAAAGATTAAGAAGAAAAAGAGGTGACGAAGAAGCAGAAGCAGAAGAGATGAAGAAAAAGAAGAAGAATATGAAGAACATTAATAAGGAGAAAAAGAAGAAGAAGCAAAAGAAGAAGAAGCAGAAGCAGAAGAAGACGAAGATGAAGAAGAAGATGAAGAAGAAAAGGAAGACGAAGATGAAGTAGAGTAAGAAGAAAAGATGAAAATGCAGAAGAAAAAGTAGAAGGAGAAGATAGAGAAGGAAAAGAAATAGTAGAAGGAAAAGGAGAAAAAGAAGGAGAGTGAGAAGGCAAAGGAAAAGAAATAGTAGAAGGAAAAGGAGAAAAAGAAGGAGAGTGAGAAAGCAAAGGAAAAGGAGGAGAATGAAAAGAAGAAGAAGAAGAAAAGAAAATTAAGAAAATGTAGAAGAAGTCGAATAATAGGAAGAAGAAGAGTTAGAAGAAGAAAATCAGAAATGCAGAAGAAGATCGAGAATAAGAAGAAGCAGAAAGAGAAGAAAGAGAAGAAAAAGAAAAAAAGGAAGGAAAAGGAGAAAGAGAAGAAGAAGGAGAACGAGAAGGAAATCTTGGAGGAGAATGAGAAGAAGAAGAAGAAGAAGAAAAAGGAGAAGAAAGAGACGAATATACAGAAGAAGGTGAAAGAGAAGAACAAGAAGAAGAAAAGTTGAAGAAGTAGGAGAAGGGGATGGAGAAGGAAAAGTAAAAGAAGGAGAATGAGAAAGAGAAGATTATGTTGAAGGAGAAGGAAAAGGAGAAGAAGGAGAATGAGAAGAAGAAGAAGGAGAAGAAGAAGAAATAGAATAAGAGGGAGAAGAAGAATAAGTAGAAGAAGAAGAAGAGAAAGACGTAGAAGAAGAAGAGGACTAGGAAGAAGACGAAAAAGAAAAAGAATAATAACATGAAGACGAAGAAGAAAAAAAGAAGAAGAAAAAGCAGAGGCATAAGCAGAACAAGAAGAAGAAGAAGACGAAGAACAAGATGAAGAAGGAGAAGAAGGAGAAGAAAGAGAAGATAAAGAAGAACAAGTAGGAAAAGAAGGAGAAGAGGAAGAACAAGTAGAGGAAAAAGAAGAATACGAGACTAAGAAGAAGAAAGAAAAGGAGAAGAAGAAGAAAAAGAAGAAGAAAGAGAAGATGAAAAAGAGGGAGATGGAGAATCAGAAGAAGAACTGGAAGGAGGAGAAGAAGGCGAAGAAGAAGTAGAGGAAGAAGATAAGGAATAAAAAGAAGAAGGAGAAGAAGAAGAAGAAGAAGAAGAAGAAGAAGAAGAAGAAGAAGAAGAAGAAGAAGAAGAAGAATGAGGAGAAGAACAAGGACAGGAAGTAGAGTTAGAAGGAGGAGGAGGAGAAGAAGAAGAAGAAGAAGAAGAAGAAGAAGAAGAAGAAGAAGAAGAAGAAGAAGAAGAAGAGGAAGGAGGAGGCCAAGAAGAAGAAGAGGAAGAAGAAGAAGAAAAGGAAAAAAACAAGACGAAGTCGAGGAAGAAGAAGTAGATGATGATAATGAAGATGAAGATGAAGAAGAGAAGAAGGAGAAAAAGGAGAAGAATAAGGCGAAATGGGAAGAAGACATTGAAGAAGAAGAAGAAAAGAAAAAGAAGAAAATGAGGAGAAGTAGAAGAAAGGGAAGAAGAAGAAGACTTAGACGAAGAAGCAGAAGCAGAAGAAGAAAATGAAGCAGAAGAAGAAAAGAAGAAAGAGGATAAGAAGAAGAAGAAAAGATGAAGAAGAAGAAGGAGAAGGAAAAGAAAAAAGAAGAAGAAGGATAAGTAGGAATAGAAGTAGGTGTAGTGAGTTGTTATAGGAGTTTTTTGTTGAAATTTTGAATGTAATCAAAGTAAAGTGAAAGTAAAGTGAAATTTACCAGTTACACTGTCGGGGTGGGGGGCTTGGGAAGTGGGGTTTGTGGGCGAGGTATACTGTGATTCTTGGTGTTGGAATATGTGCACTGGTGAAAGGATAGGTGTTCGAACATTGTATAACTGACATTTAAACGTGAAATCTTTGTAACTTTCCACATGATGATTCAATAAAAGAATAAATTAATAAAAAATAAAAAAGACGTAGAAGGAGAAGGAAGAGGAGGATGAAAAGGAGTAGAAAATTAATGGGAAGAAGGAGAAGATGTAGAAGTTGAAGTAGAAGAAGAAGGAAGAGGAGGAGGAGAAGAAGAAGAAGGAGAAGGAGGAGGAGGAGGAGGAGGAGGAGAAGAAGAAGAAGAAGAAGAAGAAGAAGAAGAAGAAGAAGAAGAAGAAGATGAATAAGAAATAAAGAAGAAGACGTAGGAGGAGAAGGAAAAGGAGAATAAGGAGGAGTAGAAGGAGAAAGAGAAGAAGGAGAAAGAGAAAAAGAGAATGACAAGGAAAATGAAAAGGAGAAGAACGATAATAATAAGAATAAGAAGAAGAGAAGATGATGAAAAAGGAATAGAATGAGAAGAGGAAGAAAAAGCAGAAGATGGAGAATAAGAGGAAGAATAAAAATAAGAAAACAAGAAGGAAAAAGAAGAGGAAGAAAGAGAAGAAGAAGAAGAAGAAGAAGAAGAAGAAGAAAAAGAAGGAGAAGAAAAAGAAGAAGAAAAGAGGAAAAAGAAGTGGACGGAGAAGGAGAAGGAAGAGGAGAAGAAAGAGAAGAAGAAAGAGAAGGAGAAGGAGAAGGAGGAAGAAAGGAGGAGTACGAGAACGAGAAGAAGAAAAAGAAGAAGATGAAGAAGGACAAAAAGAAAGAGCAGGAGAAGAAGTAGGAGAAGAAGCGAAGACGAAGAAGAAGAAAATAGAAGAAGAAGAAGTACGAGGAGTTGGGAAAGGTGAACAAGGAGAAGGAGGAAGAGAGGATAAGGAGAAGGAGAAGCAGTAGATAAATCAGTAGAAGGAGAATGTGAAGAAGAAGTAGAAGAACAAAAAGAACATTAAGAAGAAATAGGAGACGAAGAAGAAGATGATGAAGAAGATTAAGACGGAGAAAAAAGAGAAGAAGAAGAAGAAGAAGAAGAAGAAGAAGAAGAACAAGAAGAAGAAGAAGAAAAAGATGCAGAAGCAGAAGTCAAAGCGGAAGAAGAAGAAGAAGAAGAAGAAGGAGAAGAAAAAAAGAAGAAAGAGAAGAAAAAGGAAAATGAGAAGAAGGAGAAGAAGTAGTAGTAGTAGAAGGAGATAAAGAAGAAGTAGTAGAAGAAGAAGAGGAACAAGAAGAGAAGAAGAGGAGGAAGAAGAAAAGTCAGAAGAAGAAGAAAAATAAGAAAAGAAGAAGGTGAAGAAGAAGTTGAAGAAAGAGAAGAAAAGGAGAACGAGAAGGAAAAAGACGAGGAGGAGAATGAGGAGAAGAAGAAGAAGAAGAAGAAGAAGAAGAAGAAGAAGAAGAAGAAGAAGAAGAAGAAGAAGAAGAAGAAGAAGAAGAAGAAGAAGAAGAAGAAGAAGAAGAAGAAGAAGAAGAAGAAGAAGAAGAAGAAGGACAAGGACAAGAACAAGACAATTATGAAGAATAATGAGTAGAAGAAGAAGATGATGAAGTAAGTAGAAGACAGCCCTCCCATTAGCCAGGTAATTTGGACTCCAAAACGCTCTCTTCTTCCCGCCCCTCTGAGAGAACTCTCACGCCGGCTCCGCCCAGCCTGGGACTCTGCCAGGGCGGGTTTCCCTGTCTGCTGACCGTCTGCTTCCCTGGGCTTTGTTCTAGCCAGACACTCCCCTCCCCAGATAATCCTGTGGTCAAGCCCATTGGCTGGTTGGGGAGTGTTGTCCACGTGAGGGGGCGTGGCCTTAGAGGGGCGTGTCCTGTTTTCGGAGCGGCAAGAATTATCCTCAATGGAGAAACACTAAGGGCCTTACCTCTAAGATTAGGGACAAAGACAAGGATTCCCACTCTCACCACTTCTATTCAACATAGTACTGTAAGTACTTGCAATAGCAATTAGGCAAGAAAAAGACATTAAGGGTATACAGATAGGAAAGGAAGAAATCAAGCTCTCACTATTTGCAAGTGATATGATTCTATACCTAGAGAATCCTAAAACCTCCTCTTAGAAACTCCTAGAAACAATAGATTTGTACAGCAAAGTTGCAGGCTATAAAATCAATACCCAAAAATTCATGACCTACCTATATGCAAATAGCGAGTCAGAGAAATGTGATATAAAAAAATCCCATTCACAATTGTACCCCAGAAGATCAAGTACCTAGGAATCAGCTTAACTAAGGAAGTAAAGGACCTCTACAAGGAAAACTACAAAACGCTACTCAACAAAATTGAAGAGGACACGAGAAAATGGAAATATATTCCCTGCTCATGGATAGGAAGATTTAACAATGTCAAAATGGCAATACTCCCCAAAGCACTATATAGATTCAATGATATCCCTATAAGGATACCCATGAAATTCTTCAAAGAAATTGATCAAACACTTTTGAAATTAATATGGAACAATAAACGCCCATGAAGAGCTAAAGCAATTCTTGTGAAACATACAATGGGAAGCATCACCCTCCCAAACTGAAAACTTTACTACAAAGCGGTAACGATTAAAACAGCGTGGTACTGTAACAAAGGCAGAGCCACTGATCAATGTAACAGAGTGGAATATCCCTACATGCAACCCAAAATACATGATCACCTGATCCTTGATAAGAGGGCAAGAAATGTGAAGTGGAACAAGAAAAGCCTCTTCTACAAATGGTGCTAGCATAACTGGATAGCCATATGCAAAAAAATGGGCTTAGACATCGACCTAACACCATGCACAAAAGTCAACTCAAAATGGATTAAAGACCTCAAAATCAGACCACAAACCATAAGGTACATTGAAGACAAGGTCGGAAAAACCCTTTACGATATTAAAGTCAAAGGTATCTTCAAAGATGACACGGACCGAGCAATCAAGTAAAAACAGAAATAAACAAATGGGACTATATTAAACTAAGAATATTCTGCACCGCAAAAGATACAGCGACCCGAATACAACAGCAATCTACAGAATGGGAAAGGATATTCACCCAATACCCAGCAGATAAGGGGTTGATATCAAGGGTATACGAGGCACTGGTTGACCTCTACAAAAAGAAAACATCCAACCCCATCAAAAAATGGGACGAAAAAATTAACAGAAACTTTCCCAAGGAGGAAATACGAATGGCTAAAAGACCCATGAAAAAATGGTCTTCATCAATAATCATCATGGAGATGCAGATCAAAACAACCATGAGATACCACCTCACACCACAGAGACTGGCACACATCCAAAAGAACAAAAGCAACCATGTTGGAGAGCATGTGGGGAGAAAGGAACCCTCCTACACTGCTGGTGGGAATGCCGACTGGTTCAGCCCTTTTGGAAAACAATATGGTCGATTCTCAAAAAATTAGAAATCGAGTTCCCATTTGACCCAGCAATACCACTGCTGGGCGTATACCCCGGAGAAGCAAAAAGGTATAGTCAAAATGACATCTGCACCTGTGTGTTCATCGCAGCACAGTTTACAATAGCTAGAATTTGGGAAAAAAACGAATACCCGAGAACAGAGGACTGGCTAAAAAAACTTTGGTACATCTACACAATGGAATACTATGCAGCAGTTAGAAAGCCAGAAGTCATGAAATTTGCATATATGTAGATCAACATGGAAAGTATCATGTTGAGTGAAATGAGTCAGAAAGAAAGAGACAGACACAGAAAGATTGCACTCATCTGTGGAATATAAAGTAGCAGAGAGGTATGAGCTAGCAATGATGCAACCTGTGGCAGAAAGCCCTCTGGACTTAGTCACTAAAATACTAAAATACAGAAATCTAGAACCTTGAGGCCGCTATTGTGGCCACAGGACCTCATATCTCTTCATTCTCAGCAATGGAAAACAAGTTATCAAATGCTTTCTTTCTAGCAGGTCCGACTCTGGGGGGGGGGGTGGAAATTCCAAAAAAAAAGTGAGTTTTTTGTTTGTATGTAATCAAAGTAAAGAGAACGTATAGTGAAATTATCAGCTACATAGGCGGGATTGGGGGCTGGAGGGCGGGGGGGCCGGGGGGAAGTTTTACCGTGGTTCTTGGTGGTGGAATATATGCACTGGTGAAGGGGTGGGTATTCAAACAATATGTAACTGTCTTTTTTTTCAATTTGACTTTATTGATCTAATAAAATTACATTAAGAATTGAAATTAATTATACATTATTGTGCTCATGTTTCCCCCATACAAAGTTCGAGAACCCATCCCTTCACCAGTGCCCATCCTCTACCACCAGTAAACCCAGCATCTCTCCCACCCTCCCCAGTCACGTCTCCCCCCCACCCCACACTGCCACTATGGCAGGGTATTCCCTTTTGTTCTCTCTCTCTGATTAGGTGTTGTGGTTTGCAATAAACGTGTTGAGTGGCAATTGTGTTCAGTCTCTAGTCTACATTCGGCACGCATCACCCTACCCCCCATGACTTCCGACCACATTTTACTTGGTGTTTCCTTCTCTGAGTTGCCAGAATGAGAGACCAGCCTCCAAGCCATGACTAGGAGACTACCACCCAAGAATAGTATGTAACTGTGACTTAAGCCTAAAAGCTTTGTAATTATCCACATGGTGATTCAATAAAAATAAAAAATAAAAATAAATAAAGAAATAAATGAATAAAAAAGATGAGGTAAAAGAGGAAGGAGTAAAAGGAGAAGAAGAAGAATATTAAGAAGACGAAGATGAAGAAGAAGATGACAGAGAAGAAGTAAAAGGAAAGAAGAAGAAGAAGGAGAAGGAGAAGAAGTGGATGGAGAAGGAAAAGTAGAAGAAGAAGAAGGAGAACGAGAAAGAGAAGGAGATGGAAAATGAGAAGGAAAAGGAGGAGAAGGAGAATGAGAAGAAGGAGAAGAAGGAGAATAAGAACAGGACGAAGAAGATAGAAGAAGACGAAGAAGAAGAAGAGGAAGAAGTAGAAGAAAATGAAGACGAAGAAGAAGAAAAGGAAAAAGAAGAACACGAAGATGAAGAAGAAGAAAAGAAGAAGGAAAAGAAGATGAAGAAGAACAAGTAGGAGAAGAAGAAGAAGATGTAGAACGAAAAGAAGATTAAGAAGAAGAAGGAGGAGGAGAATAAGGAGAAGAAGAAGACGGAAACTAAGAAGAAGAAGAAGAAAGATAAGAAGATGAAGAAGAAGAAGAAGAAGAACAAGAAGAAGAAAAGAGAAAGAAAGAGAATAAGGATATGGAGAGGAAAAGATGAAGGAGAACAAGAGAGATAAGGAGAAGGCGAAGGAAAAGTAGTAGAATAATGAGAAGAATAAGAATGAGGAGTAGAAGAAGTAGAGGAAGGAGTTGGAGCAGGAGAAGGCGAAGAAGAAGAAGAGGAAGAAGACGAAAAGTAAGAAGAAGAAGATGAAGGCGAGGAAGAAGAAGAAGAAGAAGAAGAAGGAGAAGAAGAAGAAGAAGAAGATGATGATGATGATGATGATGATGATGATGATGATGAAGCAGAATAAGGAGAATAAGGAGAAAAATGAGAAGAATACCCCTATTGCAATACACCTATTGCAAACCACAACACCCAAAGGGAGAGAGAGAGAACAAAATGGAATGCTCTGACACCGAGGGGGGGCAGGGTGGGTGGAAGGGATAGTGGGATGGAAGGGATACTAGATTCATAAGTGGTGGAGAATGGACACATTTGGAGGGATGGGATCTTGAGCATTGCATGAGGGAAAAACAAGCACGAAAATGTGTGATTGTAACTGTACCCTCACTGTGACTCACCAATTAAAAAATAAATAAATTATAAAAAATTTTAAAAAATTAAAAAATGAAAGGAAAACTAAAATTCCCACTCTGAGAGAGTAAGGTAATCATTCTGTGGCAAAATGTGCCTGCTTTGCAAACACAAGGTGATAAATTCCTTCTTCTGTGTCACCCACCATATGCTTGAACCCTCACCTCTAACAGCTTTGCCTTCTGGGAACCCCAATGGAGTCTGTGATATTTTGCACTCAGATAAATATGTGCATGCATCACAGCTAAAGTATGTAAACCCCAGTTAGCACCAAAAAACACAAAAAGAATGGAAGTATAAGATAACGTGGATACAGTCCTGATCTGAGCAGGCTTGGAGATCTCAGCCCCAGGTTCCACACACCTGGGAAATCCTCAAAACCTGATGGAAATGAGAAATAGTCACTTAGTCACTCATAGACTGTTGGTTGGAATGCAATATGGTACACTTACTCGAGAAAATATACTAGTAGTGTCTTGTGAAAATAAATGAGAAATTGCCATATGACCTAAGAGCTATAATAAAACCTGTGCCCAAAAAAAAGATAGCTCAGATATCTCAGAGAGCACAATAATTCAGTGGGCTGGGACATATTTTGTCTTCAGAATGCCTGGGTTTTGATCCTTGATTCCACCTGTACGGCCAGGAACAATTTTCTTTGTTTATTTATTTTTGAAATTTATTTTTTATTAACTTATTTTTTTCTGTGTTTAAAAAATGTCTGTGTATTCTTTATTTTCCTCTACTAAAACTCTTTCTTCAGAAGGTAGTGTTCAATATAGTTACTTTTAATCAATTTGTTGTTCTCAGTTTTGATATTTGTTTTTACAAGTAGTATTTTTTCTGCTATTTTTATGACACCTTTTTCTAAATTTTTAAAATAAATTTACTTATTTATTTATTTTAAATTTATTTATATTTTAATTAGTGAGTCACAGTGAGGGTACAGTTACAGATTCACACATTTTCGTGCTTGTTTTTCCCTCATGCATTGTTTAAGAGCCCATCCCTCCACCAGTGTCTATTCTCCACCACCCATGAACCCAGTATCCCTCCCACACCCCAGTCCCATCTCCCCACCCCACCCCGTCTCTGTAGTGGTGCATTCCAATTTGATATCTCTCTTTCCTTTTGGGTGTTGTGTTTCCAAATAGGGGTATTGAGTCGTCATCCTATTGAATCTCTAGTCTACTTTCAGCATGCATCTCCCTTTCTGCGCAGGATCTCCAATCACAAATTACATGGTGTTCCCCTCTCTATCTGGGATGACTTTCCCCCAGCGTGTGAGGCAAGATTCCAAGCTATGGAGCCAACCTCCTGGTATTATATACTACCATTCTTGGGTATTAGTCTCCTACTCTGTTGTTCTATATTCCACAGATGGGTGCAATCTTTCTATGTCTGTCCCTCTCTTTCTGGCTCATTTCACTTAGCATGATACTTTCCATATTGATCCACTTATATGCAAAGTTCATGATTTCATCCTTTCTAACTGCTGCATAGTATTCCATTGTATAGATGTACCATAGTTTCTTTAACTATTCATCTGTTCTCGGGCACTCTGGTTATTTCCAGATTCTGGCTAATGTAAGCAGTGCCGCGATGAACATATAAGTGCAGATGTCATTTTGACTATACTTTTTTGTTTCTCCAGGATATATTCCCACAAGTGGTATTGCTGGATTAAATGGGAGCTCAATTACTAATTTTTTAGAATCGTCCATATTTTTTTCAAAAGGGGCTGGACCAGTCGGCATTCCCACCAGTAGTGAAGAAGGATCCCCTTCTCTCCACATACTCTCCAACAATGATTGCTTTTGTTCTTTTGGATGTGTGCCATTCTCTGTCCCAGGAACAATATTCAATCACAGACTTTAGAACAGCTTTTAGCACTTTTAAGTGTTCCCCCACCCCTCCAAACACAAAATGAAACAAAAAAAATCAAAAACAATCCAAAAAGAAAGTGCAGACACTGTTGCCACTAGAGCAGCCTCTGATGAGTATGTGTTTAAGCACCAAAATAGCCTAAGTGAGTACTTTAACTCAATAGTTGAAAATTCTGAAGAGCACCACAACCAACTGATAGAAGAACAATCAGACCTGGTTTTCCAAGGACATATCAAGAGGATGAGAATGTATGTAGCCAAATTTTTGAATGTATAATCATAGTTTTTTAAAGTACACCTTGACACCTTTCCGGAAATACATGGAAAATATTTTATGAAAACTTAAACTTGCAAACGCTTACCTCATGTAGAACTCCACCAAAATTTAATTTTGGTCGTTCTTTGACTGAATCTTACTCTTTAAGAGTTGATTCTCGGTCTCCCTGTGGCGGGCCTGACCCCTCCCATCTCAACCAGGTGATTGGCACTCTCCCTGTCGGACCCGGCCCCCTGTTGAAGAGCGCTCGGATCCCCCCGCGGCCACGGGCTGGGGCCCCGGAGACCCCAGACGCCGTCCTTCCGTCTTGCGCTTCTGAGTCTCCCTGTGGCGGACCTGACCCCTCCCATCTCTATCAGGTTGTAAGGGGCGTGTCCACACGTAAGGGGCGTGGCCTCAAAAGGGGGCGTGGCCTCCTTCTGGAGCCGTGGCCGCTCACGCGGTTGAGGATATTTTCCCCACTCAATGCATTGTGCTCTGGCCTTAATCGATAGAATCTATCCCTCTGAATACCCTGGTCATCTTAGTCACTATATGTTAATAGTCAACTGACCTAGCCTATCCTTATTTCACAAAGACTGTTAATGAACTCATTGAGCTGCAGCATGGAGTCCTTTGTAAAAAGATCACAACCCCCGCGCTTTCTCTTGAGACCCCTCTCAAGCTAAGGAGAGCGCCTGATAGCAAAACCCATGTCAACATGAATAAACAGCGAAAATCCCCACCAGCAGCAGAGATGGAAGGGAGGATCTCTGCAACCACAGCAATGACTCCCCAGAAATATAGTCTCCTCTCTGATAAAGAATTCAGAGAGGAAATCGTGAAGATGGTTGAAAAACTCAAAGCAACTATGGAGCAAACATCCAATAACTTAAAGGAGGATAAGAATGCAGCATTGGAACGATCCACCAAGATAATCCAGGAAGAAATGAGAGCAGAAATTTCAAAGCTACGGACAGAAAAGAGAGCAGAAATTTCGAAGCTATGAACAGAAGTGACACAATTAAAAGAATCGGTAGATGAAATAAAAAACTCAGTAGGAGCCCTTAACAGTAGAATGACTGCTGCCGAAAAAAGAATCAGCGATCTTGAAGACAAGCTGCAGAAAGCATATAGGCAACAACAAATAATGGCAAAAGACCTCAAAATGGCTCTAGAGAGAATTAGAGTCCTAGGGGATGACCTCAAGAGAAACAACATAAGAATCATAGGAGTACCAGAACCACAGGGGACCAATCTTAATGAAAAAAACACAGTTAAAGATATCATTGCTAAGAAATTCCCAGAGCTAGAAAATATGGACATCCAGATTCAAGGTGTCCGAAGGGTACCAGCTAAAGGGACCCAAATAAAAAATCCCCAAGGCATATCATAGTCAGAATGATGGATGCTCTGGATAGAGACACAATACTGCAAGCAGCAAGATCAAAGAAGGAGGTCATATACAAAGGAGCACCACTTAGATTCACAGCAGACATATCAGAAGAAACCCTCCAAGCCCGAAGACAATGGTGGGATATAGTGAAAAACCTCAATGAAATGAATGCCTCACCAAGAATACTCTACCCGGCTAAACTCTCAATTAAACTTGAAGGAACCATACACTATTTCACAGAGAAACAACAGCTTAGGAACTTCATAGACTCAAGACCAAATTTAAAAGAAGGACTCAAAGGGCTACTATAAGAGAAGGAAAAAGACCTATAAGAAAAACAAACCGTACAGAAAAATGGCGCAAAATCCCATGACAATAACCTCTCTTAATTTTAACGGTCTAAATGCACCAATCAAGAGGCACAGAGTGGCAAAATGGATTCGGAAACTAAACCCAACTTTCTGCTGCCTACAAGAAACACATCTGAATAGTCAGAACAAACACAGACTCAAAATCAAAGGATGGAAAACAATCCTGCAAGCAAACAGCTCCCTCAAAAAAGCGGGGGTGGCCATACTAGTATCCGACAACATAGATTTAAGGCTGAAAAAGATTAGAAGGGATAGCGAAGGTTATTTCCTATTCGTCAAAGGATATGTACGACAGGAAGAAATCACACTATTAAACGTATATGCACCAAATGAACGACCAGCTAAATACTTAAAAGAACTCCTAAAAGAATTCAAGGAGGACGTAAGTAGCAACACGATAGTAGTAGGAGACTTCAACACTGCTTTATCACCTCTGGATAGATCGACAAGAACAACACTCAGCAAGGAAACAATGGTTCTGAAGGAAGAAATGGAAGATTCAGGGCTAATAGACCTATACAGGGCTATATACCCTCAAAAGAAAGAATACACGTTCTTTTCCAGCGCACATGGATCATTCTCCAAAAGAGACCACGTTCTGGGTCACAAATTATACCTTAATAGAATCGGGAAGATATAAATTGTATCAACTATCTTCTCAGACCATGATGCACTGAAGATGGAAATTAATCAGGCACAGACGCGGAGAACCAAATCAAACACTTGGAAATTAAACAACTCACTATAGAACAATGAGTGGGTAACGAAGGAAATCAAGGAAGAAATCAAAAAATACCTTGAAACAGGGGCTGGAGCGATAGCACAGCGGGTAGGGCGTTTGCCTTGCATGCGGCCGACCCGGGTTCGATTCCCAGCATCCCATATGGTTCCCTGAGCACCGCCAAGGGTAATTCCTGAGTGCAGATCCAGGAGTAACCCCTGTGCATCGCCGGGTGTGACCCAAAAACCAAAAAAAAAAATACCTTGAAACAAATGAGAATGAAGACACAAGCTACCAGAACCTATGGGACGCAGCTAAAGCTGTATTAACGGGAAAATCTATAGCTCTGCAAGCTTTCCTCAGGAAGGAAGAAAGGACCTATATAGATAGCTTGACTTCGCAGCTCAAGATCTTAGAAGAGGACCAGCAAAAGGAACCCAAACCAGATTGAAGGAAAGAAATAATAAAAAAGAGCAGAAATTAACGATATGGAAACCCGAAAAACAATCCGCAAGATCAATGAGACAAAGAGCTGGTTCTTCGAGAAAATAAATAAGATTGATAAACCGCTAGCAAGACTCACAAAGAAAGAAAGAGAGAAAACCCTAATAAGCCGAATCAGAAATGAAAAGGGGGACATCACAACAGAAACCAAGGAGATTCAAAATATCATCAGAGACTACTTTGAAAGTCTGTATGCCACGAAACAAGAGAACCTAAAAGAAATGGACGAATTCCTTGATTACTACAATCTCCCAAGACTGAAACAAGAAGACTTGAAATACCTGAATAGGCCCATAAATATCAAGGAAATCGAAACTGTAATCAAAAGTCTCCCCAAAAACAAAAGCCCAGGTCCAGACGGATTCACTGGCGAATTCTTCCAAACATTCAAAGAAGACTTGTTGCCAGTTCTCCTCAAGCTTCTCCAGGAAATTGAAAAGACTGGAACCCTTCTGAACAGTTTCTACGAGGCACATATCTCCCTAATACCAAAAGCAAACAAAGACACCACTAACAAAGAAAACTATAGACCAATATCCTTGATGAACACAGATGCGAAGATTCTCAACAAAATACTAGCAAATAGAATCCAACAACTCATCAAAAAGATCATACACCATGACCAAGTGGGATTCATCCCGGGGATGCAAGGATGGTTTAACATTCGGAAATCAATCAACATAATCCATCATATCAACAAAAGTAAAGATAAAAACCATATGATCATATCATTAGATGCAGAGAAAGCATTTGACAAGATCCAACACCCATTCATGTTAAAAACTCTCACCAAAATGGGTTTTGGAGGAACTTTTCTCAAGACAGTCAAAGCCATCTACCACGAACCTATGGCAAGCATTAGCATCAATGGAGAAAAACTAAGGGCCTTTCCTATAAGATCGGGAACTAGGCAAGGATGCCTGCTCTCACCACTTCTATTTAATATAGTATTGGAAATATTAGCAGTAGCCATCAGTCAAGAAAAAGATATTAAGGGGATTCAGATTGGAAAGGAACAAATCAAGCTCTCACTATTCGCAGATGATATGATACTATACCTAGAGAAGCCTAAAATCTCTAGTAAGAAACTCTTAGATATAATTGGCCTGTACAGTAAAGTCGCAGGCTATAAAATCAATACCCAAAAATCCATGGCCTTCCTATATGCAAACAATGAGACAGAGGAAAGGGACATGAAAAAAGCAATCCCATTCACAATCGTGCCCCAGAAAATGAAATACCTTGGAATCAGCTTAACTAAAGAAGTAAAGGACCTCTACAAAGAAAACTATAAAACGCTACTCCATGAAATAAAAGAGGACATGAGGAAATGGAAACATATCCCCTGCACATGGATAGGGAGAATAAACATTGTCAAAATGGCAATACTCCCTAAAGCATTATACAGATTTAACGCTATCCCTATAAGGATACCCATGTCATTCTTCAAAGAAACGGATCAAGCAATGCTGAAATTTATATGGAGCAATAAACGCCCACGGATAGCTAAAACAATTCTTGGGAAAAAGATGATGGGAGGCATCACCCTCCCTAACCTTAAACTCTACTACAAAGCGGTAACAATTAAAACAGCATGGTACTGGAACAAAGGTATACCAATGGAACAGGGTGGAATATCCCTACACACAACCTCAAATGCATGATCATCTAATCTTTGATAAGGGAGCAAGAGATGTGAAGTGGAGCAAGGAAAGCCTCTTTAACAAATGGTGCTGGCACAACTGGACAACCACATGCAAAAAAATGGGCTTAGACCTCGACCTGACACCATGCACAAAAGTCAGATCAAAATGGATTAAAGACCTCAACATCAGACCACAAACCATAAGGTACATTGAAGACAAGGTTGGCAAAACCCTCCAAGATATTGAAGATAAAGGTATCTTCAAAAATGACACGGAACTAAGCAATCTAGTAAAAACAGAGATCAACAAAAGGGACTACATTAAACTAAAAAGCTTCTGCACCGCAAAAGATACAGTGACCAAAATACAAAGACTATCTACAGAATGGGAAAGGATATTTACACAATACCCATCAGATAAGGGGTTGATATCAATGGTATATAAAGCACTGGTTGAACTCTACAAGAAGAAAACATCCAACCCCATCAAAAAATGGGGCGAAGAAATGAACAGAAACTTTACCAAGGAAAAGATACGAATGGCCAAAAGGCACATGAAAAAGTGCTCTACATCACTAATCATCAGGGAGATGCAGATCAAAACAACCATGAGATACCACCTCACACCACAGAGACTAGCACACATCCAAAAGAACAAAAGCAACAGCTTTTGGAGAGGATGTGGGGAGAAAGGGACCCTTCTACACTGCTGGTGGGAATGCCGGCTAGTTCAGCCCTTTTGGAAAACAGTATGGACGATTCTCAAATAACTAGAGGTTGAACTCCCATTTGACCCAGCAATACCACTGCTGGGAATATATCCCAGAGAAGCAAAAAAGTATAGTCGAAATGACATCTACACTTATATGTTCATCGCAGCACTGTTTACAATAGCCAGAATGTGGAAAAAACTCGAGTGCCCTAGAACAGATGACTGGTTGAAGAAACTTTGGTACATCTATACAATGGAATACTATGCAGCTGTTAGAAAAAATGAGGTCATGAAGTTTGCATATAAGTGGATCAACATGGAAAGTATCATGCTAAGTGAAATGAGTCAGAAAGAAAGAGACAGACATAGAAAGATTGCACTCATCTGTGGAATATAGAATAGTAGACTAGGAGACTAACACCCAAGAATAGTAGAAATAAGTACGATGAGGTTGACTCCATGGCTTGGAGGCTGGTCTCTCATTCTGGCAACTGAGAGAAGGGAACACCAAGTAAAATATGGTCGGAAGTCATGCGGTGGTAGGGTGATGCGTGCCGAATGTAGACTAGAGACTGAACACAATTGCCACTCAACACCTTTATTGCAAACCACAAAATCTAATCAGAGAGAGAGAACAAAAGGGAATACCCTGCCATAGTGGCAGTGTGGGGTGGGGGGGGAGACGTGACTGGGGAGGGTGGGAGAGATGCTGGGTTTACTGGTGGTAGAGGATGGGCACTGGTGAAGGGACGGGGTCTCGAACTTTGTATGGGGGAAACCTGAGCACAATAATGTGTAATTAATTTCAATTCTTAATGTAATTTTATTAGATCAATAAATTCCAGATTGAAAAAAATAAATAAAAATAAAAAGAGTTGATTCTCATTTTCTTTCTTATATGACACCTCAAATCACTGTATCCTATATTTTGCTTGCTGTATATTATGATAATAAAGAAAGTTCATTGTAAAATGCATTTGGCAAGATAAAAAAGACAAATGAGAAGATGATGATGAAGAAGAAGAAGAAGAAGAAGAAGAAAAGAATAGCACAAGGAGAAGAAGAAGAAGTAGAAGAAGAAGAAGAAGAAAAAGAAAAAAGGAGGAGAAGAAGAAGAAGAAAAAGAAGGAGAAGAAGAAGCAGAAGAAGAAGAGAAGAAGGAGAAGGAGAAGAAGGAAAAGAAGAAGGAGAAAGAGAAGGAAAATAAGGAGGAGGAGGAGGAGGAGAATAAGAAAAAGTTCAATAAGAAGAAACAAAGTATAAAAAAGAAGAAGAAAAAGAGAAAGAAGTCGAAGAAGAAGAAAACAAAATAATAAATAAAGAAGAAGGAGAACGAAAAGGAGAAGGAAAGGAGAAGTAAAAGGAGAAGAAGGAGAAAAAGAAAGAGAATGAGAAGAGAATAAAAAGGAGAAGTAGAATGAGAAGAAGACGAAGAAGAAGAAAAGAAGAAGAAAGAGAGGGAGAAGGAAAAGTAGAATGAGAAAGAGAAGGAGAGGAAGAAGGAGGAGTAGAAGGAGTAGAAGAAGAGGAAGGAGAATAAGAAGAATAAGTAGAATAGTAAGAAGAAAAAGAAAAAAGAAAAAGGAGAAGAAGGAGAAGGAAAAGGAGGAGATGAGTAGAAGAAGAAGAAGAAGAAGAAGAAGAAGAAGAAGAAGAAGAAGAAGAAGAAGAAGAAGAAGAAGAAGAAGAAGAAGAAGAAGAAGAAGAAGAAGAAGAAGAAGAAGAAGAAGAAGAAGAAGAAGAAGAAGAAGAAGAAGAAGAAGAAGAAGAAGAAGAAGAAGAAGAAGAAGAAGAGAAAGTTTGGATTTGTTTTTTGTTTTTGCTTATTTGGGGAATGGGGTGAAGACATACCCAGCTGTGCTCAGGGTTTACTTCTAGTTCTGCACTTAGGGACCACTGCAGGGCTCAGGGGACCTATGTCATGCCAGGTCCCTAATTAACCAAGAGTTTGCTGCGTGTGAAGCCTGTGTCTTGCCTGTTGAACTCATCTCTCCAGCGTTTTAGATTTGATTTTTATTCTTTCATTTTGCAACTGAATACACACTTCGTCATTTAGTTCTTGAAGAAGAATGTGGTATAAGATACCAAAATCTCATCAACATCACATTTATCAACTTTCATTTGATGATTCTTGTAGCTTCACAGGGGAAGATTTGGTGATGTGCCACTTAAAAACAATTCCAAACTAACCAAAATTATTTAACAGCCTGTGCCAAAATGAATTTGTTCAGGAAATAAATACAAAGATCTTTCATAAGATTTTTACCACAATTGGCAGTGTTGCACTGATCATAAAAGCAGCATATGGCTTTAGCTTTCACATAACCCATGAGTTTAGGGCAGTTTTGCATGTCTATATCGTACTATATATATCTATATAGT
The DNA here is from genome assembly GCF_027595985.1 of Sorex araneus. NCBI lineage: Eukaryota > Metazoa > Chordata > Mammalia > Eulipotyphla > Soricidae > Sorex > Sorex araneus. Next base: position 51,490,244 of record NC_073313.1, on the reverse strand, counting down.
ACAATATATCTATATTAAAGTATCGTACTATTGTACGATAGTGAGCATGGCAAACATCTGCCATATTTGAAGCTTTCTGTATTATCATAGAAGACAATCAAACTTGACCTTCACTATGGAGGTGTAGATATTCTGCTCTGATATATTCAGATGAATGACGGGAAATTAATAGATGCCTTTATTCTTCTGTCGACTAAACTCCGGACTGCTATACCTTATTGGAAATACATCTTTTCCAACTTCATACTGGCTGTGTTTCATTTCATTCTGAATTTTTCTGTACTTTGTATTTTACATGTTATTTGTTAATATCTATAAAGTTTTTTTTTGAATTTGGGAATGCTAACTTTTCCGAATATATTGATGGTAATAAACTAATACCTACCTTATATGTTTTTATTTGTAAGTTTGCATAGGATAAATGAAAACACAGAAAATTACAGCTGAATTACCAATGGAGAGGAATAGATCTTTAATGAAAATATAGGTAATATAAAATTCTTTAATAGTACATAGAGCTACTATGTTTTGAACAACTCCATCTTGTTCTTAGTCTTATTTCCTCAGAAGCACTAGTATATTTGACAGTCCTTGATTATGTCTCTATTTTCTGCTGTGAACATGTAAGCTTTCACAACTTGGTATCATAGGAGTTTCTGTGCTTAATGGGAAGGAAAATTCCTGATATTAGATCTTAGCTTTAATATAAATAAATTCTTATTTCATACTCAGATCTCATTCTTTATTGCATTTAAGAAGTTGACTGCTTGATTACGATTTTGTAGTATATGAAGATGATGAATTATAAGTTTACTAACTAGATTAATATTTAGAATGTGTCTCTAGAGATGGCTTTCTACTATTGGCTTTTGTTATCAAGGGAAATTTTACCTCATCTCCTCATCTGTTAAATAAGCATTTTTTTGTTTTTGGGTCACACCTGGCTGTGCACAGGGGTTACTCCTGGCTCTGCACTCAGGAGTCACTCCTGCGGTGCTCGGGGGACCATATGGGATGCTGGGAATCGAACCCGGGTAGGCCGCATGCAAGGCAAAAGCCCTACACGCTGTGCTATTGCTCCAGCCCCTAAATAAGAATTTAGATAAACTAATCACTGTTGAACTTCCAGGAATTAAAATTCAAGTCCATCACATAAAAAACTAAATGGCAGTGTGGGCTTAGCTTTCTTTTATATATTTATCATGCAAAAGTAATTTTTTAAAGATGTCTCTAACTGTAAAACAGCTTTTATGGCATCGTTTTCAAGAAGATTTAATTACCACATTTACGATTGTGTAGCCAAGTAATCTTTTCTCTAATATTTTCCACTTTGTTCAATGACTCAACTTATTTTAAATGTAACATCATTTGTAAATGAGTGACAAATCGTAATAATTAGTATTGGAGTCAAGATGGTTATGTATTCTTTTATTATTTTGTTTAGTGCTTCTCTTTGAAACAATGACATTTTTATACGCATTCTTACTTTCAGTCATTACATACTTCTAACACGAGCATGGATGCTATAAACATTTCCTTTTCTACTAAAGAGAGAGTAATGTGTGAATAATCTAAGGAAGGTTGCCAATTTGCTATCTATTTCAGTGATTCTAAATTATCTTATTGAGCAATGCCGAAAAAATGTTACCTTTTTCAGAGTCTCGGGATTTAAAATTAATGAAATGTTATGTCATTTTCGAAAGATTATTAAATTTATCTGAAATCTACAAAAAAAGGAGAATAAACAGAATAAAAAACGAGGCAAGGAAGAAGTAAATAGAAGGAGAAAGAGAAGGAAAAGAAGTAGGAGAAGAAGAAAGAGAAGGAGAATGCGAAGGAGAAGGAAAAGGAAAAGGAGGAGAAGGAGAATGGGAAGAAGAAGAAGAAGAAGAAGAAGAAGAAGAAGAAGAAGAAGAAGAAGAAGAAAAGGAGAAGTACATGAAGAAGGAGAAGGAGAAGTAAAAAATAAAGAAGAAAAGAAGAAACGAAGTGAAGAAGAAAACGAAATAAAGGAGAAGAAGAAGAAGGAGAAGAAGGAGGAGGAGTAGAAGGAGCAGAAAAATAAGAAGACGAAGAAGTAGTAGAAGATGATGATGATGAAGAAGAAGAAAAAAGAATTACATGAAGAAGGAGAAGGAGAAGAAGAAGTAAAAAAGAAAGAAGAAAAGAAGAAGAAACGAAGTGAAGAAGAAGAAAAAAGAAGAAGAAGAAGAAGAAGGAGTAGTAGAAGGAGCAGAAAAATAAGAAGATGAAGAAGTAGAAAAAGAAGAAGAACAACAAGAAGAAGTAGAAGAAGAAGTAGGAGGAGGAGGAAGAGGTGAAGTACAAGAAGGAGGAGAAGAAAAAGATGATGATAATAATAAAGAAACAGAAGGAGAGAAGAAGAAGAAGAGGAAGAAGAAGAAGAAGAAGAAGAAGAAGAAGATGGGGTAGAAGAAAGAAAATAAAGAGAAAAAAGATAAGAAGAAGAAAAGAAGTAGAAGAAGAAGAAGCAGGGCGATGAAGGAGAAGGACAAGGAAAAGGAAAAAAATAAGATGAAGCAGAAGGAGAAGGGGAAGAAGAAGAAAAGTAGAAGAATAAGAAATGAATAAAAAGTTGAAGAACAAGAAGAAGAAATAAACGTAGAGGTACAAGAAAAGAAGAAGGAGGAGAAGCAGAAGGAAAAAAGGAGAAAAAGCAGAACGAGAAAGAGAAAGAGGAGAATAAGGAAAAGGACAAGGAAAAGGAGGAGAAGGAGAAGAAGGAGGAGGAGGAGGAGGAGGAGGAAGAGGAGGAGGAGAAAGCAAAGAAGAAAATACTAAGAAGAAAGAGAAAAAGAGGAGGAGAAAGAAAATGAGAAGAAGGAGATGGCAAAGGAGAAGGAGAAGGAAAAGGAGGAGGAGAATGAGAACAAGTAGAAGAAGAACGAGAAGAAGAAGAAGAAAAAGAAGGAGAAGAATGAGAAATAGAAGGAAAAGGAGAAGAAAGAGGAGGAGAAGTAGAAGGAAAAGGAGAAGAAGGTGGAGAAGGAAAAGGAGAAAAAGGAGAAAGAAAAAGAAAATGAGAAGGAAAATGAAAAGGAGGAGGAGAATAAATTGAAGAAAAACAAGAATAGAAGAAGAAGAAGAAGAAGAAATAGAAGAAGGAGAAAGAAAAAAGAAGGAGAAGAAAAAGAAGAATGAAAAGTCGAGGATGAACAAGAAGAAGGAGAAGGAAAGGGAAAGAGAGAAAAAGGAGTAGGAGAAGAAGAAAAAGAGGGAGAAGGAAAATGAGAGGAGAAGAAGAAGAAAAAAGAAAACATGAAGAACAAGATGATGAAGAATAAAATAAGATGAGAAAAAGAAAAGAAGAAGAAGGAGTAGAAGGAGAAGGAAAAGGAGAAGAAGGAAAAGGTAAAGGAGGAGAAGGAGAATGAGAAGAAGATGTAGTAGAAAAAGAAAAAATAGAAGAAGAAGAAGAAGAAGAAGAAGAAGAAGAAGAAGAAGAAGAAGAAGAAGAAAAGGAAGATAAGGATGAAGACCAAGAAGAAGGAGAAGAAGAAATGAAAAGAAGAGGGAGGAAAAGGTGAAAGAGAAGGAAACGGAAAAGGAGAAGGAGAAAAAGAAGTAGAACCAGAAAAATAAGAAGAAAAAGAAGAAATGGAGAAAAAGTAGAAGTAGAGAAAAAAGTAGAAGATGAAGGAGAAGAAGGAGTAGGAGTAGGAAAGGGAAAAGAGGGAAAAGGAGAAATAGAAGGGAAAAAGAAGGAGAAGGAAAATGAGGAGAAGAATTAGAAGAAGAAGAACAACAACAACAAGAAGAACAAGAAGAAGAAGAAGAAACGATGAATACCAAGAAGACGATGACGAATAAGAATAGAAGAAATAAAGAAGAAGAAGAAGAAGAAGAAGAAGAAGAAAAAGAAGAAAAAGAAGAAAAAGAAGAAGAAGGAGAAGAAGAAGAAGAAGAAGAAGAAGAAGAAGAAGAAGAAGAAGAAGAAGAAGAAGGAGAAAGATATGGAGAAGAAGGGGAAGGAAATGGAGGAGAAGAAGAATGAGAAGAAGGGGAGGAGGAGAAGAAGAAGAAACAAAGAAGAAGGAGGACAAGAAGTAGAAGAAGAATAATAAGGAAAAGGGAAAAGAAGGAGGTAAAAGAGAAAACATAGAAGAGGAACAAGAAAAAAAGAAGAATTAGAAGCAAAAGGAAAAGAAGGAGAAGAAGAAGAGTAGGAGAAGGAGAAGGAGAAAAAAATGGAAGAGAAGGAAAATTAGAAGATGAAGTAGAAGAAGAAGATGATGATGATAATGAAGAAGAAGATGAGGAAGAAAAAGAAGAAGAATTACGAGAGGAAAGGGAAGAAAGAGAAGAATTAGAAGTATAAGAAGAAGGAAAAGAAGAAGAAAAAGAAGAAGAAGAAGAAAAGGAAGAATAGAAAAGAACAGAGAGAAGAGGGAGACAAAGGAGAAGAAGGAAAAGAAGAAGAATGAGTAAGAGAAGGAGAAGGAGAGGAAAAGCAAAAGTAGGAGAAGGAAAATTAGAAGAAGAAGGAAGAGGAGGAGCAGGAAGAAGAGGAAGAGGAAGAGGAGGCGAGAGAGAAGGAAGAAGAAGAAGAAGGAGAAGGAAGAATAAGAATTAGAAGAGAAACGGATGAAGTAGGATAAAAAGAAGGAAAAGAATGAGAGAAAAGAAAAACTGGAGCTGGAGATGAACTGAAGAAAAAACAAGAAGAGATAGTAGTAAGACACTCAACACCTTTATTGCAAACCACAACAGCTAATTAGAGAGAGAGAACAGAAGGGAATGCCCTGCCACAGTGGCAGGGTGGGTTGGGGGGGAGATGGGATTGGGGAGGGTGGGAGGGACGCTGGGTTTACGGGTGGTGGAGAATGGGCACTGGTGAAGGGATGGGTTCCCGAACTTTGTATGAGGGAAGTATAAGCACAAAAGTGTATAAATCTGTAACTGTACCCTCACGGTGATTCTCTAATTTAAAATAAATAAATTTAAAAATTTAAAAAAAAGAGATAGTAGTAAGAAATAGAAAAAAAAGAAAAACCAAAAATGAACATGAAGAAGGAGTACAGAGGACAGAAGTAAAGAAGAAAGAAAAAATGGAAGAAACGGGAATGAAAGACGTAGACGACCACAGAAGAATAATATGAAGAAGAAGAATAAAAGTATAAGAAGAAGTAGTAGACGAAGAACGAGAAATAAATAGAAGAATAAGTTATGAAGAAGAAAATGTAGAATAAAGAGAGAAAGAGATAAGAAAAAATGAGCAGTTGGAGAGGAAAGGGAGAATAATGTAGAAAAGCAGAGAATAAGAAGAAGAAAAATGAAGGACGAAAAAAGAACATGAACAAGGAGTAGGGAGAAAAAACAGAAAAAAGGAAGAAAAAAATTAAAGAAGTGGTACGGAAAGGAGGAGAATAAGCATAAGCAGGGAGGAGAAGAAGAAGAAGAAGAAGAAGAAGAAGAAGAAGAAGAAGAAGAAGAAGAAGAAGAAGAAGAAGAAGAAGAAGAAGAAGAAGAAGAAGAAGAAGAAAATGTGGAGGATAAGAAGAAAGAGAAGGAGAAGGAGAGTGAAACGGAGAAGGAGAAGAAGAAAATGAAGAAAAAGGAGATGAAGATATAAGGAAAAAACAAGGAGGTGGAGAGGAACGGGGGAAAAATGAATTAAGGCAGGAAAAAATAAGAAAAACGAAAGAAAAAATTAACATAAAGGAGGAGTAGGAGAACAAAAGCAGAACGAGGAAGAAAAAGATGTACGAAGTGGTAAGGAAAGGAGCGGAATAAGAAAGGAGAAAGAGGAGGAGGAGAAGGTGGAGGAGAAAGAGAAGGATAAGTAGAAATAGAAGACGAAGGAGAAGGACAAGAGGAATAAGAAGAAGAAGAAGAAGAAGAAGAAGAAGATGATGATGATGATGATGATGAAGAAGACAAAGAAGAAGAAGAAGACGACGAAGAAGAAGATGATGATGATGATGATGATGAAGAAGAAAAAGAAGAAGAAAAGAAGAAGAAGTAGGAGAAGAAGAAGAAGAAGAAGAAGAAGAAGAAGAAGAAGAAGAAGAAGAAGAAGAAGAAGAAGAAGAAGAAGAAGAAGAAGAAGAAGAAGAAGAAGAAGAAGGAGACTGAGGAGACTGAGAGGGAGAAGAAGAAGACGGAGACTGAGAGGAAGAAGAAGAAAATGAAGAAAAAGTAGAAGAAAGAAATTAAGAAGCAACGAGGAGGTGGAAAGCAACGGGAGGAGAATGAAGTAAAGCAGGGAATAAGAAGAAAACCGAAGGACAAACAAAGAACATGAAAAAGGAGTAGGAGGAAAAAAGCAGAATGGAAGAAAATCATGGAAGAAGCGGTACAGAAAAGAGCAGAAAAATGAAGAGAAGTATAAAGTAGAAGAAGAAAAGGAAGAAGAAAAAGAAAAAGAAGAAGAATTAGATAAAAAGCACATGAAGAAGAAGGAGAAAAGGAGAAGTATGAGAGAAAGAAAAAACGGAAGCCCTCCCGTCCCCTGTTTCCCGCCGCCTGGGGACACCGAGATACTGCAGCTGCCCCGCCCCGTGTCCTCCGCACGCCAACTCCTGATCTGGCTCCCTAACTGCGGCCAGCCCACCAGTAAGAGGGAACAGGAATAGATAACTACAAAGTTCCAACTCTATACTTCCGTAACAATATGAAAAAGCAGCGAAAATCCCCTCCACAAAGAGAGGGAGAAGAAAAGATTCCAGAAACCTCAACAGGGGCTACTCACATCTACGACCTCTCAGATAAACAATTCAGAGAGGAGATCTGTAGGAGAGTCGACCTACTCCAAGCAACCATGGAACAGATATCCAATAAACTAAGGGAGGAGATGAATGAAGCACTGGAACGGTCCACCAAGAAAATACAGGAAGAAATGAGAACAGAAATCTCAAACCTACGAACGGAAGTCACACAAATAAAGGAATCAGTAGACGAATTAAAAAATCTCACTAGATGCCCTCAACAGTAGAATGACTACAGCCGTAGACAGAATCAGAGACCTGGAAGATGAGCTGCAGAAAGCTCATAGCAACAACAAATCATGGCCAAAGACCTGAAAATGGCTATAGAGTGAATCAGCCCTGGGGGATGACTTCAAGAGGAACAACATAAGAATCATTGGAGTATCAGAACCACAGGGAAGTAACCCCAATGAAAAAAACACAGTCAAAGACATCATTGCTAAGAACTTCCCAGAGCTGGAGAAGGCAGGCATCCAGATCCAAGGAGTCCGAAGAGTACCAGCAAAAAGAGACCCAAATAAAAAGACTCCAAGGCATATCATAGTCAGAATGACGGATGCTATGGATAGAGACACAATTCTGCAAGCAGCAAGGTCAAAGAAGGAAATCACATACAAAGGAGCACCCCTCAGATTTACAGCAGACCTGTCAGAGGAAACCCTCCGAGCCCGAAGACAATGGTGGGACATAGTGAAAAAACTCAACGAAATGAATGCCTCACCAAGAATACTTTATCCGGCTAAACTCTCACTCAAACTCGAAGGAACCATACACTATTTCTCGGATAAACAACAGCTCAGGAACTTCATAGACTCAAAACCAAACTTGAAAGAAGGTCTAAAGGGGCTACTGTAAAACAAGGAGGAGCCCCATACAAACAACAAATACAACAGAAGTATGACACAAAACCATACCACAATAATCTCTCAATGTCAATGGCCAAAATGCACCCATCAAGAGATACAGAGTGGCAAAATGAATCCGGAAATTAAACCCAACATTCTACTGCCTGCAAGAAACACACCTGAACAAACAGAGTAAAGGTAGAGTCAAAGTCAAAGGATAGAAACAATCCTGCAAGCAAACAACTCCCTTTAAAAATCTGGACTGGCCATCCTGGTATCCGACAACATAGACTTCAGGTTGAAAAAGATTAAAAGGGACAGCGAAGGTCATTTTCTATTTATCAAGGGATATGTACAACAGGAAGATATCACACTCTTAAACGTATACGCTCCTAATGAACGACCGGCTAAATATTTAAAACAACTCCTAACAGACTTCAAAGAGGACATCACTCATGAAATTTGCATACAAGTGGATCAACATGGAAAGTATCATGTTGAGTGACATGAGTCAGAAAGAAAGAGACAGACATAGAAAGATTGCACTCATATGTGGAATATAATGTAACTGAGAAGTACAAGTTGGCAACGATGCAACTTCTGGCAGATATCTCTCTGGACTTAGTTACTAAAATACTAAATTACAGAAACCCAAAACTGAGAGGCCGCTAAGTGTGGTCATTCAACCTCACACTTCTTCATCCTCAACAATGGAAAACAAATTACCTAATGCTTCCTTTTCAGCAGGTCTGACTTTAGGGGAGAGACTCTCCAAACAATAATAGTGAGTTTTGTTGAAATATTGTATGCAATCAAAGTGAAAGTAAAGTGAAATTTATTAGTTACACAGGCGGGGGGGGCTTAGGGTGGGGGGGCTAGGGGTGTGGGGGGGGTTTGGGTGTGAGGGGGCGGGGTGGAGCTATAATGGGATTCTTGGTGGTGGAATATGAGCACTGGTGAAGGGATGGGTATTCGAGCGTTGTATAACTGAGATTTAAACCTGAAAACTTTGTAACTTTGTAACTTTCCACAATAAAAAATTAAAAAAAAAACACAAAGAGGACATTCTAACAGCACAATAGTAGTCGGAAACTTCAATACGGCCTTATCGCCTCTAGATAGATCGACAAGAACAAAACTCAACAAGGAAACACTGGCTCTGGAAGAAGAAATTGAAGAGAGAGGCCTAATTGACCTATACAGGGCATTACACCCCAAAAAGAAAGAATACACATTCTTTTCCAGTAAGAAACTCTTAGAAACAATAGACTTTTACAGTAAAGTTTCAGGCTACAAAATCAATACCCAAAAATCCATGGCCTTCCTATATGCAAACATTGAGGCAGAGGAAAGGGTCATGAAAAAAGCAATCCCATTCACAATCGTGCCCCAGAAAATCAAGTACCTCGGAATCATCTTAACCAAGGAAGTAAAAGACCTCTAAAAAGAAAATTATAAAACGCTACTCCATGAAATAAAAGAGGACATGAGGAAATGGAAACATATCCCCTGCTCGTGGATAGGGAGAATCGATGTTGTCAAAACGACAATGTTCTCCAAAGCATTATACAGATTCAACGCGATCCCTATAAGTATACCCATGACATTCTTCAAAGAAACTGATCAAGCAATACTAAAATTCATATGGAATAACAAACGTTGACAAATAGATAAAACTTTGTATGGGGGAAACAGGAGCACAAAAATGTATAAATCTGTAACTGTACCCTTATGGTAATTCACTAATTAAAAATAAATAAATTAAAAATAAAACAAAAAACGGGAGCAGAAAATGAACGGGAGGATAATCAAAAAAGGAATTAGTAAGAATTTTAAAAAGGACGAAAAATGAACATAAAGAAGGAGGATGGAGGAAAAAATAGAAGTAGAAAGAAAATTATGGATAAAATGAGAAAGAAAAGCACAGAAGAAGAAGAAAGAAGAACAAGAAGAAGAAGAACAAGAAGAAGAAGAAGAAGAAGAAGTAGAAGAAGAAGAAGAAGAAGAAGAAGAAGAAGAAGAAGAAGAAGAAGAAGAAGAAGAAGAAGAAGAAGAAGAAGAAGAAGAAGAGAAGAATGGGAAGAAGAAGTAGAAGAATGAGAAGAAAACGCAGACAAAAATGAAGAATAAAAGAAGAAGAAGGAGAAGAGGAAGAAGAAGGAGAAGAAGAAGAAGAAGATAAGAAGGATTAGAAGGAGAAGCAGAAAAAGAGGATGAAGCAGACGAAGGAGAAAGAGAAAGATAGGAGAAGGAGAAGAATAGAAGGAGAATGAGAAGGAGAAAAAGAATAAGAGGAAGAATAAGAGGAAGAAGGAGAAGCAGAAGTAGAAGTAGAAGAAGAACAAGAAGGAGAAGTAGAAGGAGTAAAAAGAAGTACGAGGACTAGGAGGAGAAGGGGAAAAAGAAGTAGAAGGAAAATGAAAAGGAGGAGACGGAGTAAGAGAAGAAGAAGAAGAAGAAGAAGAAGAAGAAGAAGAAGAAGAAGAAGAAGAAGAAGAAGAAGAAGAAGAAGAAGAAGAAGAAGAAGAAGAACAAGCAAAACGAGAAGGAGAAGGAGATAATGGAGGAGGAGGCGGTGGAAGAGAAGGAGTAATAGAAGTAGAAGGAGAAAGGAAGGAGAAGAAGAAGAAATATGAGAAGATATGAAGAAGAAAATGAAGAAAAATGAGGAAAAAAGATTAAAAAAATCGAGGCGTTGTAGAGGAACGAGACAAGAATGGATAAAAACAGAGAATAAAACAAAGAAAAAAGAAGGCCCGAAAATGAACGTGATGAAGGCATAGGAGGAAAAAAAGCAGAATGAGTAATAAAAAGATAGAAGAAGTGGTACAGAAAGAAACAGAGTAAGGAAGAGCAGGAAGATGAAGGAAAGAAGAATAGGGAAGAGAAGAAGGAGGAGGAGAAGAAGGAGGAGAAGAAGAAGGAGAATGAAAAGTATTATAAGGACTAGTAGAAGATGATGATGAAGAAGAAGAAGAAGAAGGAAAATGAGAAGAAGAAGATGATGATGATGAAAAAGGAGAGGTAGGAGGAGGAGAAGTAAAAGAAGAGGAATAGAAGGAGGAGGAGGAGTTTGAAGAAGAGGAAGAAGAGCTGAAGAAGAATATGAAAAGTGGCAAGAAATAGATCAATAAAAAAACGAAAAGTTGGAGAGGAACTGGAGAAGAATGAAGAAAAGCAGGGAATAATAATAAGAAAAAAGTCGCTTATGCTGCCTGAGCACATGTGTTGCTGGCTCCTATGTGGTGGAACACATGTGTCACCCGCATATTCCCTCTTGAAATGTATACTTTCATGCATTCGTGTCTAGTGCTAGGATATATGTAGGGGCCCTCTCTAATCTTAGAGAAGTCCGCATTCTCTGTCAAGTGTGTTACATTAAACATTCTCTCTTCCAATTATCGCATCGTTTTTGTTCCCTCAAAAAGCCTCTAAATAAAATTTATTTATTTCAAAAACAGAAGAAGAAAAGAGAAGGAGAAGGATGAAAAATGAACATGAAGAAGGAGTAGGACAAACAAAACAGTACGAAGGAGAAAAATATGGAAGAAGTGGTTCAGAAAGGAGCAGAATAAGGAATAGTATGTTGAAGAAGTAGAAGAAGAAGAAGATGAAGAAGAAAAAGAGAAGGAGAAGAAGAAGAAGAAGAAAAGAAGAAGAATGAGAAGGAGAAGAAGATGAAGTAAAGACGATGAATAGATGAAGAAAATGAAAAAAACGGGGAGAAAGAGATAAAGAAAAAAATGAGGAGGTTGAGAGGAATGGGAGAAGAATAAATTAAAGCAGAGTATAAGAAGAAGAAAAAAAGATATTAGAAATTGAGCTCCCATTTGACCCAGCAATACCACTGCTAGGAATATATCCCAGAGAAGCAAAAAAAGCATAGTCGAAATGACATCTGCACTTATATGTTCATCGTAGCACTGTTTACAATAGCCAGAATCTGGAAAAAAACGAGTGCCCTAGACTGGTTGAAGAAACTTTGGTACATCTATACAATGGAATACCATGCAGCTGTTAGAAAAAATGAGGTCATGAATTTTGCATATAAGTGGATCAGCATGGAAAGTATCATGCTAAGTGAAATGAGTTGTTGGGGACTGCTCAGGACCCTGAACGAAAGAGGACCCCGAAACCTTTACCCTGGACAAACCGGAAAATTCCATTACCAGCTTTGCTTGACCTGAGGCAAAGGTGCCCTTGTGACAAAGGAAATAGCCAAACTCAAGAGGTAAAAGTAGCCCAGGGCAGTTAACTGAGAGACACCATAAAGCCCTAAAGTCGAATACCTTCCTCTATCTTGTGCATTCCTCCTGCCAGATGCTCCTGCCAGATAAACCCTTGCCTTCCTCTCCCCACTATTTCTCAATCTACTCTTGAAGAATGTTGTAAGCCCACCTAATACACCCCGAACCTTTCCTTATTTGGTCTGAGAAGACACTTCCCTGATGATTGACAACTTATGTACCAACCCCCTACTAAGAAAAGTATAAAACCAGCGTGGCAGTTAATAAAGTTGCCCTTGATCGGTGTGCGTCGTCTTGGGCCCCCTGTGTACTAACCTCACTAAACTTATTTCAGGTCGGAACCGCTCACAGAACCCACCCAATTAGGAGCGCTTTCCACTGTTGTCTCTCCGCGGGCCGGAGAGATCTCCGGGGGAAAGCGCAATGAGTCAGAAAGAGAGAGACAGACATAGAAAGATTGCACACATCTGTGGAATCTAGAATAACAGAGTAGGAGACTAACACCCAAGAATAGTAGAAATAAGTACTAGGAGGTTGACTCCATGGCTTGGAGGCTGGCCTCTCATTCTGGGGGTAGGGCAACTCAGAGAAGGGATCACCAGTAAAATGTGGTCGGAGGCCATGCAAGGGAAGGGTGAGGCATGCTGAATGTAGACTAGAGACTGAATACAATGGCCACTCAACACCATTATTGCAAACCACAACACCTAATTAGAGAGAGAAAGAACAAAAGGGAATACCCTGCCACAGTGGCAGGGTGGGGTAGGGAGAGATGGGATTGGGCAGGGTGGGAGGGATGCTGGGTTTACTGGTGGTGGATCATGGGCACTGGTGAAGGGATGAGGTCTCGAACATTGTATGAGGGAAATATGAGCACGAAAATGTATAAATCTGTAACTGTACCCTCACGGTGATTCACTAATTAAAAATAAATAAATTTATAAAAAAAAGAAAAGAAAAGAAGAAAAAAGGATGAAAATGAATATGAAGAAGGAGTAGGCGGAAAATAGTGGAATGTGGAAGAAAAAGATAGAAGAAGTGGTACAGAAAGAAGAATATGGAAGAGAATGTTCAAGAAGTAGAAGCAGAAGAAGAAAAAGAATAAGAATTAGAAGATGATAAAAACATATAAAGAAGAATAAGAAACACAAGGAGATAAAGAATGAGAAGAACGACAAAAAGAAAAAACGAGGAGGTGGAGATGAACTAGAGAATAATGTAGAAAAAGAAGAAGTAAGAATAAGGAAAAAAGAAGGAAGAAATGAACGTGAGAAGGAGTAGGGAGGAAAAAAGTAGAAGGAGAAAGAAAAATATGGAAGAAATGGGACAAAAATGAGCAGAAGAATGAAGACGAAGAAGTAGTAGTAGAAGAAGAAGATGACGATGTAGAAGAAAGAAGAGAAGAAGAAGGATGAGGAGAAGAGGTAGAAGAAGAAAAAGAAGAAGAGATGAAGTAGAATATGAAGGAAAACGAGAAGAAAGAGATAAAGTAGAAAACGAGGAGGTGGAGTGGAACGAGAGAAAAATTAAGTAAAGCAGGGAATAAGAGGTTGAAAAAAGAAGGACGAGAAATGAAGATGAAGAAGGAGTAGGAGGAAAAAGCAGAACGAGGAAGAAAAAGATGGAAGAAGTAGTAAAGAAACTTGCACAATAAGGAAGAGCAGAAAAGAAGAAGAAGAAGAAGAAGAAGAAGAGAAGAAAATAATGAAGAAGTAGAAGAAGAAGAATTGAAGAAGAAGGAGGAGGAGGAGAAGTAGGAGAGAAGGAGGTGGAGGAGGAGGGGAAGAAGGAGAAGAAGAAGGAGAAGGAAAACGAGAAGGAAAAGGATAAAAAGAAGAAGAAAAGAAATAAGAAGAGGAAGAAGAAGAAGAATCAAAGGAGAAGGAGAAGAAGAAACAGAAGAAGCAGAAGAAGCAGAGGAAGAAATAGAGGCAAAAGCAGTAACAGAAGAAGCAGAAGCAGAAGAAGGAGAAGCAGAAACAGTAGAAGTAGAAGCAGCAAAAGAAGAAGATAAAGAGACGTGGAGGATGAAGGAGAAGAAAAAGGAAAGAAGAACAAGGAGAAGACAAAGAAAATGGAGAAGGAGATGAAGAAGAAGAAGAATTAGATTAAAAACAGATGAACGACCATGAGATACCACCTCACACCACAGAGACTAGCACACATCCAAAAGAACAAAAGCAACCGCTGTTGGAGAGGATGTGGGGAGAAAGGGACCCTTCTTCACTGCTGGTGGGAATGCCGACTGGTTCAGCCCTTCTGGAAAACAATTTGGACGACTCTCAAAAAATTAGATATTGAATTCCCATTTGACCCAGCAATACCACTGCTGGGAATATATCCCAGGGAGGCAAAAAAGTACAATCGAAACAACATCTGCACATGTATGTTCATCGCAGCACTGTTTACAATAGCCAGAATCTGGAAAAAACCCGAATGCCCCAGAACGGATGACTGGTTGAGGAAACTTTGGTACATCTATACAATGGAATACTATGCAGCTGTTAGAAAAAAGGAGGTCAAGAATTTTGTAGTCAAGTGGATGGGCATGAAAAGTTTCATGCTGAGTGAAATGAGTCAGAAAGAGAGAGACAGACATAGAAAGATTGCACTCATCTATGGTATATAGAATAACAGAGTGGGAGACTAACACCCAAGAACTCTAGAAATAAGTACCAGGAGGTTGACTCCATGGCTTCGAGGCTGGCCTCACGTTCCGGGGAAAGGTCAACTCAGAGAAGCGATCACCAACTACATTGTAGTCGAAGGCCATGTGGGGGAAGGGAGTTGCGGGCTGAATGAGGGCTAGAGACTGAGCACAGCGGCCACTCAACACCTTTATTGCAAACCACAACAGCTAATTAGAGAGAGAAAACAGAAGGGAATGCCTTGCCACAGTGGCAGGGTGGGGTGGGGGGGAGATGGGATTGGGGAGGGTGGGAGGGACACTGGGTTTACGGGTGGTGGAGAATGGGCACTGGTGAAGGGATGGGTTCCCAAACTTTGTATGAGGGAAGTATAAGCACAAAAGTGTATAAATCTGTAACTGTACCCTCACGGTGATTCTCTAATTAAAAATAAATAAATTTAAAAAAATTAAAAAAAACAGATGAACGAGAAGGAGAAAAAGGAGAAGAATGAGAGAAAGAAAAAACAGAGGAACTGAAGATGAACGGGAAAAGAATGAAGAAAAGAAAGTACTAAGAAGTAGCAAAAAGAAGGACGAAAAATGAACATGAAGAAGGAGTAGAGAGGACAAAAGTTGACTGAGGAAGAAAAACATGGAAGAAATAGGAAAAAAGGTGCATATGAAGGAAGAAAAGAAAAAATAAGAAGATGATGATTATGATGATGATTATGAAGAAGAAGAAGAAGATGATGATGATGATGAAGAAGAAGGAGGAGGAGGAGAAGAAGGAGAAGGAAAAGGAGAATCACAGGAATACAAGAAGGAGTAGGAGGAGGAGGTGAAGAGGAGGAAGAGGAGAAGGACATGGAGAAGAAGAATGAACAAAAGGTGAAGGAGAAGAAGAAGAAAAATAAGAAGGAGGAGGAGGAGGAAAAAGAGAAGGAGGAGGCGAGGAGGAGGAGATGGATAATCGGATGGAGGAGAATGAAAATGAGAAGAAGATAAAGAAGCAAAAAAAAGAAGATGAAGAAGCTG